>NC_135965.1:30286070-30588993 GCF_053455715.1 Rhinoraja longicauda
CCCCACCCTGTCACTCTGTGTCAATCTAGGAGGTGCTTCCAAATTTCTCCATTGTTCACAGAAGCAGGAATTCATGCACCAAGCTACCTACTTGCAGCGAAGCAGTTGAACTACCATCAGAATCTCCACTTGCAAGGTGTCCACCTTATAGATAGACGGGATGCATTCCTTCAGATCAGGATTTCCACTCTCATCCTACTTTTCTCTTCTATCATCCACCCTTCTCTCTAGCTAGCTCGAGCACCCGACTGGCAAACAGATTGGGAATGTGAAAAAAATAGACAGACTTTTTTTCCTCAGAAGTTAGTTTCTCAATTGATCATTTGGGTATGAAAGGGGAATTCTTGCCTTTTAAGTGGACAGTGCGGTTAGCATACACATTTAAATGGACCAGGACAGGGTGTAGTTTATTCCAAATCAAACCCATCCTGTGGCTGACCAGGAAACATTTGCTCAATTGGGATGAAGCCATTATGGTTATTGATTGATTCTCCCACATAACTGCTATATCCTTTGCTTGGTTACAAATAAGAATTTCTTGTCATGGTGGGAGAGAAAATTGTGCCCCAGTCCCTCCGTATCTTTAACATATGAGGGCGGCACTGTTTAGGGTGATGTGTGGGAGGCAGTCGGGAAGGGTAACTGAAGGAAGAGGGTGAGCCCAGCTCCAATGAGCACCTCCTTGTGTTCTGGTTACAGCCTGCCGACATCAACTATGCATCGCAGCAGCAGGTGTATTGCGACATTGGCGACGAGATGTTGCATCACGCCTTCGAGGGCTACAATGTCTGCATCTTCGCCTATGGGCAGACTGGGGCGGGGAAATCGTACACCATGATGGGCAAACAGGAGAAGGAGCAACAAGGAATCATCCCCCAGGTAAAAGCCAAGGCACCCCGGACTCAGCACAAGATGTGAGTGTTGTTGTCAGTGAACTGTGTCCCATTGTCCCCATACCCAGACTATGCTGTCTCCACACCCAGACAACAAGCTGTAGATCACTGTGCTCACACCCAATGCAGCCTGTGGATCACTGTACTTACACCCAGACTACAGGCTGTGGATCACTGTCCCCACATTACAGGCTGTGTCTCACTGTCCCCACACCCAGACTACAGACCGAGGATCACTGTCCCCACACCCAAACAGGCTTTGGTATATCTGACCATGCACCTGGACTACAAGCCGAGGATCATTGCCCCTACAATGACAATGGTGTGGCACAGCGGTAGAGTTGCTGCCTTACAGCGCCGGAGACCTGGGTTCGATCCCGACTACGGATGCTGTCTATACGGAATTTGTACGTTCTCCCCGTGACCGCGTGGGTTTTCTCCGAGATCTTCGGTTTCCTCCTAAGACGTATAGGTTTGTAGGTAAATTGGCGTGGTAAATGTAAAAATTGTCCATAGCATGTGTACGATAGTGTTAATGTGCAGGGATGGCTGGTCGACGCAGACCTGGTGGGTCGAAGGGCCTGTTTCCACGCTATACCTCTAAACTAAACTGAACTAAACCAGACCACAAGCTATAGATCACTCTACCCCACAACCACAGTTCAGGCTTTGCTCAAAGGGCAATAAGTCAATCCTTGATCATTTTCGGCCTTTGCAACCTGGATCGAAACATAAACCATTGGCAGTTTAAAAGGCTCTGTAACTCAGTGGCAACTTGATGAACACATTGAAGAACACCTACCGCAATCTTCTGCCCTTGGCTTGTGCTGCTGAAGCAATTGTCTGTGGAGTTTGATCAGATATTTAACAGGTTTCTCCTGCACTCGTCTGCCGACCCTTTCTCCGAACATGAGATCAGTGAATGCTTGGTGACACCACCAAGTGTTGCTGGCGTCTGATAGTCCACCCTACTCATGCTGTTGGAGCCCATCACTGCATCAGCACCTCGTACTCAGCATCTGCATGAGGATGATGTTAAGTAGACATTGTCCCTCCCAGCCATGCTAAAAATGATTACAATTGTGACATCTGAATTGCAAACCTTCGCCTATCATGGTATTCTCCCCACGGCCCCACTTCCAGCAGCTAAATCGAGGTTCTGAAATGTCATGACATTTGCTGAATAACCTGCAGCAAGTAAGGTGCACATTGTCAATCGAATGTAAAATCTCTGGAGTAGAACTTTCAACCCCTTATGATTGTTGTCTGCCCATTATGTCATGTCCCATCATTTACCTTAACACCGCTTTCCTGCACTAACCCATACCTCTCATTTCCCTTCATGTCTATTGAGTGTTTTGACTAAGATCCACACCCCTGTTGGATAGGTAATTCTAAACATTCTTTGGCTTCCAGGTGAAGAAATGTCTTCTCCTTAAGAACTGCCCCTGCTTCTTGACCTACTAGCCAAGGGCAATACCATCCGTTCATCGGTTCCGTCAAGCACAAAAAAACTTAATAGATTTCAGCAAGATCACCTCTCGTTTTCTTAAAGTCGAGAGAGTGTGAGCCCCACCGATTCACTTTACACTTCTTACAGCCATATGTTGGAGGTTGATGAGCATGTGTGAGAGAGAATGTTGCAGGGATACAGGGACCCAGTGGACCAAATGGCTTTCTTCAATGTGTTGTACGCAAGATAGGTGTTTCTCTGCTGCTGTAGATTCTGGATAATGAAGTTACAAATTCACCAAAATTGGGGCTGCACTCAATTGACTGCCACTCATGGACATGGGGCTTGGCTCCAAAGGTTTCTTATGGAAGAGTATTAGGCTAAAATGACCTGCTCTGTTGCACATCTCTTCTTTGTGCTGGAAGATCACCTAACCACTGCAGAGAATGATACCTGAATATATTTCAATCAGAAGGAGTTTGGGAGAAGTAAACCGTTCAGGAGGGGCATTACTCCTTGACGAATCCCAAAGCTTAGTGGGAACTAAAAAGAGTGCGTTAGATGGATGCTCTGAACTCTGGACTTGGAACGAAGACTCTGAAATTTGAACAGGCTCTAAAACAGTCTGGGACCATGGGGGCTACGAGGGGCTGCTCATAGGTTTTCAGCATCCCATTGAAATGTCAGAATTAGAAAGAAATGCTGTGGCTGAGAGATCAGGATGTTGATTCACCAGGACAGCAGGCCCTGATAAATTGTTACCAGACTCTTATCCGCAACCACCACCATGAGCAGCTGTGCAAATGCTCTGACACCACTGTCCTATTCATTGATTTCCTTCTCTTCCCCACCACCCCCCCCTCCCATCCACCCAGCCAATCCAAATGATCAGAGATCTTGCTTTGTCCAGTCTGCCAGTGGAGCATTTTCTAATGTAACTATATTCCTCGCCCATCCGAGAAGGACACCAGAGCTGTAATAAATTGAGATGCCCATATAAATAAAAATAAACCAAAATGATTTCCTACTGAGAGGGCTCCAGAATTAGACATGATTCAGGTGAAAGGGATAACACAGATGGAGCCTTCCAGAATTTGTGCATTTTATAAATAATAGACCAAGTGGACTCGTTGGGCCCAAACCTCTCCTGCATTGGTGTAGCGCCTTCTCCCTCCCCTCTCCTCTCCCCCTCCCTCCTCCTGCCCCCTCCCTCCTCCCCTCCACCCCTCCCTCCTCCCCCCTCCTCCCGTCCCCCTCCCCTCCTCTCCCTTCCCTTCCCCCCACTCCATCCCCCTCGACCCCACTTATCCTCCCCCTCCCTCGGAGATAGATTTAAACTTTAAAATGTGAATGACTTTTAAAATATAACACCGATTTCAATTAAACTTCTTCCATTAGCACCAAACGGACGACGGTGAGTAAGGTGGACCTAAAATTGTCACACTATCGTGTACCGTTTTGGCTGTAGTTCAGGAACAAACAAACAAACAAACAAACAAGAGTTTTAGTATATAGATAACACCTGCAAACAATGGGCCTCTGCTGGAGTCTCTTAGCTGTGTCGAACTTGCAGGTGACGCTGGGAAATACTCTGTAGTGTTACTGATTTATTCTATTCTATTCTATTTTATATTATGATACTGATTTTGCTGCCTTCTTTTCCCAGCTGTGTGAAGACCTCTTTTCCAAGATTAATGACAATGCAAATGCCAATCTTTCCTACTCTGTGGAAGTAAGTATAAAGGAGACCACTTCCGGTGGAAATTACAAGTCCATTTATGCTCCATTCAGGACCATTATTGTGATTGGATGCCGTGCAGACTAAGGATAATGCTTCAAAGTTTAGAATTTATTTCAAAAAAATGTCAGGGATAGTTCAGGATTTGTTTTCCAGGAGCAGATGAGGCTGAAGGGTACCTGACAAGGGTGTACTGTATTCTGAGAAGCATAGATAAGGTAGAGAATAAGAAGCCTAGAATCTGAGGAATATTTTTTTTTAATCCAGGATGTGCATTTCGTTGCTTGATTGTGCAATGGAGGCAGGTGCTCTCACATTATTTAGGAAATTTCTTTTTTTTTAAATTCTATTTTGATTTTGATTTTCCAGTTCCATACATTCCACAATGATACACATTCTCATTCACCTTAAACCCTCCGTAGTTAACAAATACTGCATATCCCAAAATAAATCATACCACAGGTATTGGAAGCACTACAAGGATGGGTAATGACTTACTGGACATTTGATCATATCCAAAACTTAACTACACACAAAAACAAAAACAAAAACAAAAACAACTAAAACCAACATTTGAGGTATACCTCTATAATATTTCATCACTACTTCTGGAGCGGTATGAAATCAAGGAAAATGAGATAGGACACGGAAGTAGGATACAAAGATCCGCTTTAAACAAATGATGGCCGTACGGGCATAATGTACAACATCCATTTTTCCCACCTTTTCAAAAATATTCCCTGTTGCAATCTTAAAGCAAAAGTTATCCTTTCCATTATAAAAATATCATATACAATGTTAATCCAGTCATCCACATTAGGTTTTCCAGGTTTCAACCACTTCCTAGTAATAGCTTTCCTGCTGGCAGCACTTAAGAACTGGAAAAGATACTTATCTTTAATAGAAGCATTTTGTACTGGTAAAGCACCAAAATATAAAAACTCAAATTTAAATGGAATATCCATATTAGGAAATTTCATACGTATTTAATAGTTGGCATAGACACGGTGGGCCAAGGAGCCATTTTTGTGCTGTATGATTCTATGACAATTCTACTTGGTAGTGTTGGAAAACTCTCGGAATATGAATGTAAAGTCTGAACATTCAACATTGATTTTGTCTATTCCACCTCTAAATTCCCTTAACTCCATGGTAAATGACAACTGTATTCAGACAAATGTATTGAAAGAGTGGCATGGGACTGGCATGCTAGTGGGAAATCTTAGGTGACACATCTTTGATGAAAGAGTTGAGGGAGTTGAATTGCACTCAGATGCACCTGCGCACGTGCTTGGTGTCTATATGGAGGCCTATTGGAGGGACTATTGCATTCATGTCCAGTATTTTAAGTGAGCATCTGCAATGACTTTTGTTCCTTTGATAGGAAAAATATTTCAAGATATTGCACACCAACATTATCGGACAGGAGATTTTAGACAAGTAAGAGGAGCCAGCTATAAAAAATCGGATGTTTCAAAAGAGAATTACTTTGAAAATTGGCCATACGCTTGAAGTTTCATGAACATGATGAACATCACTGCTGCTCCAGCTCTGTTGAGTTACTGTATCTAATGCTCATCATCTCATTGTGTCCACACACCTTCTGCCCACTGTGTTCAACATCGATATGATGGTCAGCTGTCCGTCACTCCAGGCCGATCACGTGGCTGCTTACTTAGAAAGGTTCAGATGTGTTACAGGTGGAAGCTCTCATTGAGCTTTGGGTTTTCACTCTGGAGCAGGACACCTCGGGTTGATATAGATGTCCCCAGCAAACAGGGCTGAGACAAAAGCTTCATGAAGTCATATAAAGGACCCCAGCCAAGCATTTGCCCTCAGATAGGAGGAAACATTCGCGCACGGGGCATGACTGGAGAAGGTTCCATTTCACAGGTCAATATGGGATATGAAGTCTTGTTTTCTGTTTTGTAATTTTGTTGGTGTGTTGTCTCCCAGGTCAGCTACATGGAGATTTACTGTGAACGTGTGCGAGACCTACTGAACCCCAAAACCAAAGGAAACCTTCGAGTTCGAGAGCACCCCATTCTAGGCCCTTATGTGGAGGATCTCTCTAAACTTGCTGTGACTTCCTATAATGACATCGCAGATCTCATGGACTCAGGCAACAAAGCCAGGTATGAGGAATCAGATTATATTGGATAGGACAACACTGGAGTAATGGAGTTATTAGGCACAGAAAGACCAGCTCCATTCAGTTCAATTTTTTTCCCATGCTGGCAGCTAAATGATGTAATCATAATGTTGACTAAGCAGAGCTATCAATCCATGTCAATTAGCGTATGATAACCCAGGCATTAGACGTGGAGGCACAGCTAGTAGAGTTGCTGTCTCATCACCGGCAATCCGGATTTGATCCTGATCCCTGGTATTGCCTGTGTGGCATTCGCACATTTTCTATGTGATTCTGTTGGTTGCCTCCTGGTATTCCCATATCCCAAAGATGTGCATTTTGGTTACCGGGTCATGCTAAGTTCCCCTAGTGTATGGGTAAGTGGTAGAATTTGGGGGGACTTGATTGGACAGTAGGGAGAATAGGTTATTCAGAAAATAAAGGGATTAGTCTGTGATCTGGTAGGATTTGATTATCTGAATGGTCACTTTCCATGTTATAAGCAACTAATGATGGAGAGCTTTGGAAATGAGAGGTTCAGAGATACCTGTAATACTCAGGCATGCTACACTTAACACATGCCGTATCATAAACATTCCTATACTTAGGATAACAAATCTCTGCATTTGAAGGAATCCGGGGTAATTGCTTTCACCGAATGCCTCTGAAATAGTGTTTCCTTAAATTGGCCTTAAACTGAGAGATGGTGGATGACACCAGTTCGAAATGGAGCAGTACTTGTTCAAACCACCGGGATGATAGAGAGAGCAACTGTGCCCACAGTGAGAGGAGGAGGCGTGGGATAAATGAAACCTGATCTGCCATGAAGTCATTAGAAAGTGATATCATGGAGGTGTCGAATGGGAAGTTGATGCTGTTCTCCCAGTCTTTCAATAGATGGCTCAGGCCAAAATAAAGACTGGTGGGACCTCGATCGCTTGATGTCCCTCTGGCCTATTTTCTGAACAGTTTGGCTGTATAACACCAAACAATGACTTCTGTACTTACTGTGGTTTCACTGTCTACAGTACTATTATTTTCTATAGTTACCAGTGAAGCATGGAACACCCTCTGTATTACTTGTTAAAGATTGCTGGCTCTTTCGTCTTTCACTGAATATTTAGCACTTATTATCAATTACTGTTAATTCTTATCCCAAATAAATAACTGATGACTTATGCCCCTGTCTTATTGAATGATCATCTGTCCTTTTTAATTGGTACCCCAGACTTAATTAACCAGTGCCTATGTTATCAAAGACTAATGCTGCTTCCATTGTTAACGTGTGTGCCATCACTGACTAGTACCCCTGAAATCATTGAAAATGCCCTGCCAGCATTGCCCTCTTTTAATGGTGTCACTGCTCCCCTTTGATGAGTAGCCTCCTATCCGTGACTAGTTGCTCTTATCATCATTAACTAGTGTCCCTATTGCTATGGCTGACTACTGGCCCCACTATCATTGAGCAGTGCCCTGGTATCTTTGAACACTACCCTGCTATTACTGAACTGTACCTTGCCAGCATTGACTAGTGCTCGTACTATAATTGAAACAAAAGAGTTTGCTGATGCTGGAATCCGGAACAACAGACAATCTACTGGAGGAATTCAGCGAGTCAAACTCCATCTGTGGGTAGAAAGAATTTCGAGTCAAGACCCTGCATTGGTTCTGATGCAGAGTTTTGCCTCAATATGTTGACAATTCCTTTTCCCTCATAGATGCTGCTGGACCCACTGTGTTCTTCCAGCAAATAGTTTGTTGATCCTACTATCATTATCCGATGCCCCACTATCATTGTGCCCCTTTTATCATTGACTATTATAATTAAATTATAATTGATTTGAACCATCAGTATCCTGCTATTATTGACTAGTGCCCTACCATCACTGACTGATGTTCCTGCTCCCATTGATGAGTGCCCCATTTCCCATTAACTAGTGACCTGCTATTCTCGATAATAAAATCCTCAACTGCTTTTGAGGGATGAACGTGAAAATGAAACAAGTTTTTTGCTGATTCTTTCCTGTCTCCTCAGAACTGTGGCTGCTACAAACATGAATGAGAGCAGCAGCCGATCTCACGCTGTGTTCAATATCATCTTCACACAGAAAGCACATGACTCCAATGCAGACTCATCCTCTGAGAAGGTAATGGAAAGAAGAGGTGTGATGACTCAACTGTCTGCACTCTTTGATAGAGATATGACCTTTATTTAAACTTAGAGATTGGCTGAATATTATTGATAATTGTTAAAAAAAAAGCTTGTTTCATTTTGATCCTGTTGATCATGCCTTATGGACCTTCTTCTTTAAACCTGAGTTTAAAATCAGTTTAGAAATTGTCAAAAGTGTTTAATTGTCATATGTACTGAAACGGAACAATGACAAGTGCTGAATGTTATTGATAATTGCAAAGACAATTTGCTTCAGTTTGATCCTGTTGGTCATGGATGGTCCATAAGGTACAGTTATCACTGACAAGAGGACTGAGGAAACTGAAGGACATGGAGGAGACTGTAAGGAACCACAAACCTTTGTCATTGGCCCAGCAAGAGGAATTTAATATGTAGGAAGGAACTGCAGATGATGGTTTAAACCGAAGATAGACACAAAATGCTGGAGTAACTCAGCGGGCAGGCAACATCTCTGGAGAGAAGGAATGGATGAAACGTCGCCCATTCCTTCTCTCCAGAGACGTTGCCTGTCCCACTGAGTTACTCCAGCATTTTGTGTCTAAGGGGAATTTAATGTTAGGCTGGCTATCTGCTTTATCTGTGCCATTCACCAGAGGGAGCTGTTGGCTAGAACAGCAAATAAAACTCACATTTAAGAATGGAATGCAATAGACATGTCTAAATATTGGGTTACTGATGTATTTTCCATTGAGATGGAGGAGATTAATATGGAAATATCTAAGATTCTGAAAATTTTGAGAAAGAACCATATGAACAAATTCATTAGTTGATACATTTTGAACAAAGTGTGTTAGTTCAGAGCTCTCATCAAAAGTGGGAAGAAAAACATAGAAGCTTTGCTTGTTCGTTCTCTTATTAGATCTTTGAAAAGCGTTGAGAGAAACCTTAATAAGCAGTATATATGCATCAATTAATTTTGAGGGTTTTTTAAAAGAGGTATGAGCTAATGTCCTGATTTATGTCCTCTGCTCAATGCAGACCCTTCTATGTTATTCCCATCTTATTGTTGACTGCCTGTAAAAAACCCTGTCTATTTAACACCCTTTGGTTATATACCTTGTCGCTCATAACCACCACCCCTTCCTCTCCATTATGTACATTATTCACTTGAGCCAAAATACACCCTTCTCAGTACTTGACATCTGCTACATACCCTATTTTATGCAAACGGCACATAGTTTACATCCTGCATAATGAATATGCCCTTGTCTATTGCATGCAGCACTGCTTTGCATACTCATACTTCTGATAGCCCCTGTCCTTTATACATCCTGCTGTGATCCCGTAATTTTGCAGATTATGTAGCCTCTTTTTGTGCTGATTGTAACATCCGTCTGGCTAAAACCTATTTCTGTATCATCTTATACAGCACTGAGGCTTGATGTTCACATAGATCCCCAGTTTCTTGGATGGATTTGATCTGGTTTACAATTGGCCTTGGTTAATATATTAGTGGAGAATTTGAGTAGACAGTTGAGTAGAGCACTTAATCTGGAGTTCCAATTAATTAATAATAGCAGAGCATGGGAAGGACGAATTCTGACTTTCACTGAACGATTTGTTTTGTTTCTAACATACTTTCATTCTTTAGGCGAGTAAAATCAGTTTGGTTGATCTTGCTGGAAGTGAAAGAGCAGATTCCACAGGAGCAAAGGGAACACGGTTAAAGGTGAGGACCTGTCACTGTCTGACCCTCTGTCCATCTCTTCAATTCATTGTGCATTTAGACATAACTTCATCGCTCACTCACATATCCTTCTAGCCATGTGTCCATTAAACTACGTATCTATTTCCATCCTTGAATGCACTGACCTACCACCCTCCATCTGTCCATTTGTTCATAACCGCTTAACCAATTAAGTATCCATGATAATGCATTTGTGACATACGTTTATTTGTCCACCCGCCTCTGTGTTACCAGATTCACCCATTGGTCTATTGGCTGATCTACCTGACAGCGTGCTTCTTCATTTGTTCATCTATCTAATCAATCATCCATCCTCTCACCTTGATGTACTTGTTAGCAGGGGATAAGTTGTGGGCAGAGAACTAACTGAAGTGGTTCTCCGATAGTGTTTTAAACGGTTCTTCCGGATGTTTCATTCCAGGTTGCGTTTGCACTTGTCCAGTTAAACTTCATAATTGGGGTTTGATAGGCTCATCTGTTATTTTTTTAAAGTATTATTCAGCTGCTGTAGATAATTTGAGACTTGCAAAAGATATCCCCAATCCTGCCTGATAATTCACAGTTCACCAGAGCATAATTTTATCTCCTGGGCTTTGAGTTCCAGAAGGCATTAAAAAAAAATTCTAATCATGTAATAGTTAAAAGTAGAGATGTCTAAGAGTTTGTGAGAAGTTAAACTAAATACTCTTATATAAGTTCGAACAATATGTAACAAATCCAGTGACACACTTTTATCCAATGGTTATGGGTTAATTTGTTGCATACTAAGGCTTAATGCGTCATTGCATCTGTGTTCAGTTTTTCTATCTGCTCCATTTAATGGCTCATTTCCTTGCGTGTTATAGGAAGGAGCAAATATAAATAAATCCTTGACAACTCTGGGCAAAGTCATCTCGGCGCTGGCAGACGTGGTGAGCGCGGTGAGTGCCGTGTTGCTTTTTATGATGATGATACTGTCCGCGTAGAGAAGCTCGAAGCAGAAAGTAACCGTGGAGTCTGAACAGTCATTGGTGACCTTGCTCTGCCAAAGCTGACTGCCAGAATCAATAAAGTCCTAAGTTCCGTAGCCACAGCAAGATATAGGATTCAATTCACTCCATTCAGACCCCATCTCAAGTACTGTGTCCAACCATGTCACTGAGACGAAGAGGGGGCCCTTCAAGCACACGAGACACTGATCAAAAACTGGTCACCCTTGTCAAAGATCTGAATTCTCAGGAAGGAAAGGTTATGCCTGGCTCCTTTAAGGAGCATTCATGAGACTATAAAAAGAAAAAAAAGTAAGTCTAGAAAAAAGATGAGGGCATGAAGAATATTTTGAAAGTCTTAAAAATAGTTTAGTATTGTTTCAATAGTTCTCCCATCACCTGAATGGATAAATTCTCTGAAAGGAGTTCTAGTTATGAGCGACCTCCTCTAAAATGGTTACTGCTGGGGAGGTCAGTCATCATTGTTGTCCTGATGTAATGGTAGTCCTTAAAGGCAAGTTCATTGCTCTTTTGGATAAGTCTTCAATGGAGTTGTGAAGGAGCAGCACTGATCTGTCATGTGCCTCTAGCCCACTCAGTAAACTTTATTTTCTGTTTATTACAGGATTCTGGATCAAACAAGGTATGAACATCACCTTACTCCTTGACACTCTGTCCACAAAGCTCAACCTGTTTTAGACACAAAATGCTGCAGTAACTCAGCAGGTCAGGCAGCATCTCTGGAGAAAATGAATAAGTGACGTTTCGGTGGGATCCTTCTTCAGACTGATTGTAGGGAGAGGGGGTGAAAAATGGGTGAAAAATGTAGGTCAAATCAGGGCCGGCAACAGATTACATCAAGCGAGTAGCTTCTCTGATAGGCAGATTGTTGGCTGGAGACAGGTGCAAGCCCAAGTGGGGTACATAGTTGCGACCTGTGAAGCTGGTTACCAAATTTTTAGTTGGCGGGGGGGACGGGGACTGGAGGCGAGAAAAAGCCAGATTAGCACAGGCCCTAAATATTCAACACCTAGCTTTCTCTTCCAGAGATAAAAATAAAACAGAAAATGCGTCAAGTACTCAACAGGTCAAGCAGTATCTGCACTGTGGGAACAAAATGGTTGATGCTTTTTGAAAGGCAGGAAGGGAAACAGAACCAAATACCAGATAACTTGCGGAGTATTTCTGCTTATTCAAAGTTCACTCAGTCTGTGCGGTTAAGGGTTGGCAAGGGTAATTGTGCTCAGTCAGGATCATTGTTCCTTGGGGGAACTGGGCAAGGTCTGTGTAGACGTTATCTGCTAACACTGATGATTAGATGAGGATTTGCTGGAGGAGTGCTGGGACTGTATTCTCCCAAAGAGGTGGAGGTTTCAGGACATCAAACCATTTTCAGAGGATGACTGACATTTAATCCATTTTGACTCTGCCTACTCTGAAATTGTTAATGCGTTCTGTTTATGGAATGTTTTTGTTATGTTCCACGTTGAGCAGAACAAGAAAAAGAAGAAAACAGATTTCATCCCGTACAGAGACTCTGTGCTAACGTGGCTCCTTCGAGAAAACCTTGGTGAGGGCTACTTCCTCTGCACCACTGCTTACTGATGTAGCAGTAAGCAACTGCAGTATTTCTCACTCTCTCCCCCTTCTCTCCCACCTCCCCTCTCCCTCCCCTTCCAGCTCTCTCTCTCTCCTCTCCTCTCTACTCCTCCCTTTCCTTCACTCTATCCCCCCCCCCCCCTCTCTCACCCATCTCTCCTAACATGTTGATGTTATCTCTCTGCAGGGGGCAACTCTCGGACTGCCATGGTGGCCGCCCTTAGTCCAGCTGACATCAACTATGATGAGACACTCAGCACCCTGAGGTAAAGAGCAAGGGATTAATAAAGGAATCAGTGTTTGGAAAGACAAGGCTGGATTAGGTTTTGGGGAAGGAGGGACTCGGACTAGGATTTGGAAATGAGGGGGATGGGTTAGGTTTTGGGGAGGGTCGGAAAGACAATTTGGGTTGTAAGGAAATGGATTAATGGCAAGGGGTGAAAAGGGACTGGTCATTCAGTTGGAGAGGATGGGTCTGGGGAGCAGCAGGTGAAGCTTAGAATGGATTGAATTGTTTACGAGTATATCCTCCGTATGCAGATCTTCCTCTGCTCTCTAATGCAATACTCTGAAGGTTGTCTGGTTTCAATCATTTTTTAGGTACGCCGACCGTGCTAAGCAGATCCGATGCAACGCCGTCATTAACGAGGATCCCAACAACAAGCTGATCCGGGAATTGAAGGATGAAGTCTCCAGACTGAGGGATCTGCTCTGCACTCAGGGATTGGGCGACATTATTGATCGTAAGCGGTGTCAGATCACTGAGCCACAGGAAGAGTTAGAGCCCATCCCTTCCCCAGCCCCATAAATACCTGGCCAGGTCTCCTGTGCCATTGTTCACAGGTAATATCGGACCTTTAAACAGGCCTGCACTTATGAGCCCATGGTTCGAAGCGCTCAAATTCAGCAAATAGTTGCAACACATGAGCTGACCTTGACAACCAATAGGCAGTCATAGCTGCTTATAGATTCCATCTTGACTGCAAGATCTGTGATGACTTAGGATCTATAGCAAAGTATTAAATGCTTCCTGTGATGCACAATGTGTGATATCTAATATCGACATTTAACGTGGTGTTAGGTATATGATGGGCAACCAGATCATTCAAAGCTTGGGCCCATAGTGGGACTGGGGACAATTTGGTTGGCCGTGTACTTTGTTCAATTTCTTAACAGAAAGAAATCCCAGGATCCAACTTCTCCCATTCCAAGTTCTCCTGAAGAGGTCTGTACCTATGAAACCTACAGACCAGGCAGTAAAGTAATGGTGCATTCAGAAGTTGATAACAAAAATTGAGCATTTGTAGGCAAATGATTATAATGGAGTAAAATGACACAAAATGCAACATCGTGGGGTGTTGCCACAGACTCTGGTCTGCAACCAAATGTGGTTAATATGTCACAGTGCTGAATCTCCACAGACTCGTACAACAAAAGGAGTCCTCTTGCACGACATGCGGCATCTCGGTTTGCAACAGGGTGGGACTGATAGTTTTACGGGGTGCGTTGTGTGTTGTCGTGATCTCCTTCCCCAACCCCTGCCTCTTTCTACTGTCTCTTTACACCCTTTTCCATCTGTCTGCTGTTCTCTTTGAGTCAAGCTCCTCTCTGAGCCCATTTTATCTGAGTAATTTCAAGTTGTTTCTTTCTGTGATATTGTGGTTGTGAACTCTGATCTTTGACCCTTGTTTCTCTCCTTTCTCTGGTCTCAGTGACACCGGTGCCCGATGACACAAGAACTGGAAGAAAATGTGTGTAAACAGCTGGAGTAGCACAGTAGAAGTTTGCGACGCTTCCCTCATACGTGCATGCACACTTGTGCATGTGCACAGATGGGTGCACACCCCTTGTAACACAGCATGAGACAAAGAGCCTGTTCTTCTGGTGCCTTTGGCCTGGGTCACCGCCCACTGTGTTAATAAGGCAGCCTGAATGGACACATCATTGTTTGACATTCGGCATGGTCCTTTCCTTCTCTCTGAATCTGTGGCAGGTTCTCACCCACCCACATCAGTTACTGACCACTCTTCATACGTGGAACAATACTTGATGGGCATGCTTCTCAATCCTTGAGGGGATCACAGCCTCTTTTGATCCTGACCCTTGCAGGGTAAACTTTGGCCATTTCCAACAGGGTCTGCACAGTGCACAAACCCAAATGAACCTCTGTCCAGAATGATTACTCATTTGCACACACTTTCCCACAATTGTATCAGGGCAAATTACTTTCTGCTTGTTTGAGCAGCAGAGGTGGCACAGTATCAGCACAGTAGAACCAACAGCGGACTGTGCCCAATTCCAACGCTCTTCCTCGGAAGAACGTTTGTAAGCAATGTTACAATATGCTATTTCTTTCCAGTCCACCTACTTTGCAAATTATTGCTGAGAGGGTGCCAGCTACTAGGAAATGACCAGGACTGCCACAGCTGGGTTATCCACTGTCTGTAGTCCACTGTTCAACATCTCTTCCCACTTATAGCCTGTACATTGGGTGGCATTCAGTGCCCTGACATCCCTCACCTGTACTCTATCACTTGTGATATGAAGATAGCTGGGTGAGCTCCAATATTGGACTCCAGTCACATTATGGAACTGCCCATTGTCGAGAACATTTGTGCGGCACGGTGGCACAGTGGGAGAGTTGCTGCCTTACAGCGCCAGAGACCCAGGTTCGATCCTGACTATGGGTGCTTGTCTGTACGGAGTTTGTACGTTCTCCTCGTGATCTGCATTTTCTCTGGGATCTCTGGTTTCCTCCCTCACTTCAAATACGTATGGGTTTGTAGGTAAATTGACTTGGTATAAATGTAAATTGTCCCCCCTGTGTGTAGGATAGTGTAAGTGTGCGGGAATCGCTGGTTGGGGTGGACTTGGTGGGCCAAAGGACCTGTTTCTGCGCTGTATCTCTAAACTAAACTAAACTATACATCTGATCATGTTTAGTTTATTGTCACGTGTACCAAGGTACAGTGAAAAGCTTTTTGTTGTGTGCTGTCCAGTCAGTGAAAACTATAAATGATTACAATTGAGCTGTCCACAGTGTACAGGTACTGAGTAAAGGGAATAACATTTAGTGCAAGACAAAGTCTGGTAAAATCAAATGAAAGATAGTCCGAGGATCTCCAGTGAGGTAGGTGGTATCTAAGGACCAATCTCTGGTTGGTGATAGGATGGTTCAGTTGCATGATAACAGCTGGGAAGAAACTATTCCTGAATCTGGAGTTATGCCATGTGACTGGCAACATGTGATGGAATTAAATAGGAAGCTCTCTCTCTCACAAAGTGCAGCCAATATTTTGGAAGGGCCAAACTTATATGTACCTGTACATTGCATTTTCCATAGACCAAAGGAAAATGTTGCAGACCATGAGGAAAAAGTGAGGCCTGTTAAACAGGTAGCATAGATTTGATAGGTTGATTGCCCTGCCTTTGTGTTGTGTGATCCCTCAATTTAAACTCATACATTGGCTTTTCCGACCTAACTCCTAACTCCTTATGACTCTTTCTCTCATGCTGTGGCTGACAGGCTTTTGCACCATTGCCATTGCTGCACTCTCCTGGTTAGCTGATGCTCTGACTCATGGCAATGGCTCATTCCTTTGCCTCAGGATGTGCCCTTGGACAGACCGCTGGACGGTTCTGTCCATGTGCGCCCATGTATGAACTGCTTAGGGTTTTAATTTTTACGTAAAATATTGGCAAGTATGTACATGGAAAGAAAATGTATTGCAGCAAATCTCACAGGTGTCTGATTTGTGTTCCAGCCACTATCTCTTGAAGACCTCACTGGCTTTCTCATCCATAAGATCTATTATTGGAATGTCCTCAAAAGCAAGATCGAAGTAGCAGATTTATAAATATTGAATAGATATTAATGTGCAGTCGGGTGCATTGACAATTCATTGGAAACGTTAGGATTTATAGTGACAGGAGGGTTATGAAACGGCCAAGGGATAAAAAAGCAGCACATGTTCATCCAGTGCCTTTAATGCAGTAACATTTTGTAAGTGCTTCACAGGATCCTCATCAAACACAATTTGGTGCTCAAAACCAAAGAGAAAGTGCCCAAAAAGTGGCCCATTTACAGATATTTTTTTAAAGGAGCAGGGCAGATAGTTTTAGAGAGGAAATTCCTGAGTTTAGGGTTTCGGCAGCTATAGGCACATCCACCACTGGTGGAGCAACTAAAATTAGAAATACATAAGAGCCCAGGGTGACATGGGCACAGCGATGGCAAAACACCGTAGGACTAAACTTACCATTGCAGGTATAATAATAAACATCTGTCCTCTAAAGCCCACTAGTAGGACACAGCAAGATAGGTAATGGACCTTTCACAGAAGGGGTTACTCCACTGGTGCACGAAGCCACTCCTATAGTTGTTGCAATGCTTCTGCTGAGCTTAACCCTCTTGCTGTGCGTGCTCCACCTTGGTTTTGCTTTCTAATGTTGTTGTGGTTGATGTATAACGCAATGTCTGTTTACTGAATCCCTCTCAGTTATATTTGGCACAGGCTTTTCTGTTGGTGGATTTCAATGCATCAGGGTTTTCCCAAGTTTTGGATTGGTGACAGGTTGTGGATCACACTGCGCCACAGTTCCCAGGTCACGAGATGGCTACAAGGATAGGGTTTAGTTTAGTTAGGTTTATTGTCACATGTACCGAGGTACTGTGAAAAGCTTTTGTTGTATGCTATCCAGTCAAAGAAAAGACTATACATAATTACAATCAGTCGTCCACAGTCTTCGAATAAAGGATACAACATTTAATGCAAGATAATATCCGCTTAAAGATACTTCAAAGGTCTCGAACGAGGTGAATGAGAGATCAGGATTCAAGCTCGTGAGAGGACAGTTCAGTTGCCTAATAACAGCTGGTAAGAAACTGTCCCTGAATCTTGAGGTATGTGTTTTCAAGCTTCTGTACCAGCAGGTGAGCTCTCAGATTGTCTTCTGCATTGAGAAGTTAAAGTTAAGAAGCCACTCCTTGTTTTAGATGTTTGTCTCTCACAGGGGTGGAGAGCACCACAAACAAAATTAACGGATGTAGAGTGGTGTGCTGTCAGCGGAGTGGCACAGCGATTATTGTTGTTGCTGCACAGTTGCAGTGACGGGCTTGATGTCCAGTCCTGTCTGTTTACATATTCTCTGTGTGGGCTCCTGCCACATGCTCGGGTTTCCCCCCACATTCCAGAAAACGTGTTGGTGGATTATATAGCCTAAGTATATTGAGCAGGCGGGGAGGTGGAGAATCCGGGTGTGCTGGCCATTCTTCCTCCAAATAAATCTTCAGCATCCGCCACAGATGAAGCCTCGACCCACTCTCAAACAACAACGCCCACTCCGACACCAAATTATTGGCCCCTCAGTAAGCAGATTAACAATTCTTCAAGAGACAAATCCCTGGACAGTGATAAGTGACAGTACTGAGTTGTGAGTAAGTGTGTAAATCCACCAACAGTGAGCGGGTTACAAGCCTCGAGGACACCAGCCTGGTTCCGATTCATTACATACACGTCCATGCTGTTGTCTGTTCTGTGGTTCCTTTCTAACATATATTTCTCATCCCGTTTTAGTTTGTTATATACAACTTGCATTTTTCTTTCTTTCCTTTTCTTTCTCTTCCACCCTTCCACACCCTCCTTCCCTCCTACTTCCCTCTATAGATGTGAAGGATTTAGAGAATAATAACCGTAACTGCAGAGTTGCAGCTGTCAATCAACGAGCTGACAATTTCTCCACAGTGTCCGGAATGGTGGTAGGAGTGAGTCCCTCGCCATCCCTGTCTGCTCTGTCCAGCCGCGCTGGTTCCCTGTCTAGCCTACATGACCGGCTGATGATTGCCCCTGGCAGTGAGGAAGCCATTGAACGACTCAAGGTGAGCAAATCAGATCAAGAGATGACATTAACAAAAAGGAAATAAAACCGAAAGAGGAAATTGGAAATGCCAAAGTTTAAATTGAAATTCAATTTGCTTAATTGATGCAGCTAATAGAGCTACTGTCTCACAACACGAGACCCATGTTCAATCCTGACATCAGGCACTGTCTGTGTGAAGTTTACATATTCTTTCTGTGACCCTTTGAGTTCCCTCAGGTGCTCTGATTTCCTCCTACATTGCAAAGATGTGTGGATTTGTAGGTTAAGTGGCTGCTGTGATTTGTTTGTGGTGTGTAAGTGAGTGGTAGAATCTGGGGTCTGATGATAATTTAGGGGGAAAAAAAGGAACATATCCAACATATCTCCAGGACTGGATGTTTTCCCAGGATTTAAAGGAACCACGGGAGATCATGGCAGATACCCTCACTCGGATCATCCAAAGACCTCTTTATTTATATACTTCCCCTTTAGCAGTCCACCACTGTGATAAACCCAAAAAAGTAAAGGCAGGGAAATATCGATTAGTTAGGAAAATACTATAATCCACCACCATGTCCAGAGTCATTAGTCATTGAGGAAATGTTCCGTTTTCAGAGAGAGATGATATGGTTTTTGCACAGGATAAGTCAGATTTTATTAACCCGATTATGTTTTTGAAGACATGATTAAAGTATTGGATAGTGGATGGCCTCTGAATATTTAATTAAAAAAATTATCTTTAACTTTAGATAAAATCCTCATATGAAACTGTTAATTAATGTATTTTGTGGGAAATTATTGACCTTGTGAGAAAATCATCGGAGAAGCAGATACAGATAGTAGGACATTCAGGAAGCTAATAAGATGTGTGGAAAGGATTTGCTTCCATTGATGGGGCACTGTGGAAGCACCTTCACCAGAAGGTGGACAGCAGTTCAAAAAGGTGACTCAGCACCACCTCAAGGTTGTTAGGGCCTTGCAAATAATGTTTCCCAGATCCCGATAAATGCAGAAGTGGAAAATAATATCTATAAATTAAATTAAGTTCTTTTGGGAATTGATGGTAGGTCAGTTATTAATTTTAACTCTGAGCTTGGCAGAATGTTATTAAGTAAAATTTGATGGTTTACAGGACAAATTCAGAAATGTATGATATTTGGTCCCATCAGCCATATTCTCCTTGAATGGTGGAATATCTTAGGCCTACATTTCTACTCCTGCTCCAAAATTCCTATGTGATGGAAGATAAAATACAATGATTTTGATTAAGTGACACAATTTTGTTATTCAGGCATTTACACTCAGTTATCCCATTTTTATTCTCACCAACAACCCCTCTCCCCAATTATACTGCTCTCCCACACACTAGTACCAACATCGTCGGGGTATGGAAGGAAACTGGAGCACCTGGGGGAAACTCATGCTGAAGATAGAGATAAAATGCTGGAAACTCATACTGTGGGAAAGAATGAATGTGTAAACTACACACTCAGACAACAGTCAAGGTCAGGATTGAACCCGTAACAGTGTAGCTGCAATTCTACTAGCTACATCACTGTGTTCTTGTCCCTTTACTATTCTTTCACAGTCAATGGTCTTTCTTTGAACAGGAATCCTCCCTGCATGAACAGTAAATAAACGGTTGACTATTGTTGCAGCTGTCACATTAAATGTTGGTTTAACCATCTGCTTTGAACTGTAAGGGATTTCATCAAGGAAAATGCATGGAAATCTGGAAAATCGATGCCATTCAATCACAAGCAGGTTCCTGTCTTATTTGGAACTGCACTTATCCTTTTGTAAGTCAGTTTTTGAAAAACTTGCATTGACACGTGTGCTTAATGTCAACAGGAGACAGAGAAAATAATTGCTGAGCTGAATGAAACATGGGAGGAGAAACTGCGCAGAACAGAAGCTATAAGAATGGAAAGGTAAAGCACGCTGCAGAAAATATAATGGCAATATGGTTTCAACAAATTAGTATGCGCTACTTAATTATACCCACTGTTTAGTTGGTATTATCAGTCTATCTGGGGCACATCTTTTTGCCGAGTTTATTTTAGACTTTTAGATCACAGATACAGCGCGGAAACAGGCCCTTCGGCCCACCGAGTCTGCGCTAACCAGCAATCACCCCTTACATTAGGATTATTCTACACACTAAGGACAATTTACATTTTTACCAAAGCCAATTAACCTACACGCCCGAATATCTTCGGAGTGTGGGAGGAAACCGGAGCAATGGGAGAAAAACTGTAGATTTTTCTGGGAAAAAGATCGAACTCTGGTCTCTGGCATTGTACGGCAGTAATTCTACCATTGCGCCACTGTGCCGCTTGTAACCAATTTAGCGAATTGAGTTAGTGAGTTACCGGATTGTATTCAGGGAACAATGGCATTAAGTACTGGGGCTTCACAATCAATATGTTTGTCTAAGGACCATTGAAACTCTTCTTAGCAATACCATTGTTTCAATAAAATGAAAAATTGCTGATTAATTAATGCTCACACAAATCCCAAATCGAATTAACAGGGGGAGACTCAGCAGCTTTGTTAAGAACAAGCAGCCAAAAGTTTATTATAGTTGGACAAGGAATTTAATTATTGTTCCTGCGTCTCTCCAGCTCACAATACATTGTTATTGTAATCATTTACGTGAGGTTGGGTGTTGCTGGCAAGGTCAGCATTTATTGTTTATCCATAAATTGGGGAACCGCAAGAGGGTGGGGCAGTTGGCCAGGTGAGTCCAAGCCTTTATTCTCTTAGCATCAGCCATGATCTGATTGGAAGGTAAAGATTGAAGACTGAATGCCTCATACTTGAATCTAGGCTCCTCTAATATAATAATAATAAATAGTGCCACCAATGTTTAGTGTTCTAATAATCTTTTTAACTGCGTTCTGAGGCTTCTTTAGAAAGGATGCAATATTTACATCAATGCAGGGCTATTCCCATATCACTCATAATATCTTAAACCACTCTTCAGTGCGTCGCTCTGTTGCCTTGTACAGTGCTGGGTGGTGAGGAGGGTATTTGTATCCATCTGTATAATTCTATGAATGAATATAGGAGGAAATCAGAATACATGTGACAGCAAAGTATTCTTCCTATTCCTGGTAACTGGAGCATTGAGGAACCTGGAGTATTACTGTGTTGCGGAAAGAAAGTGGTTGTGGTTGGAGAGACCCCCGAGATACTGGTGTACAATCTTCTGCATCTCTTCATACACTTTGAGTTTTGAGATCAATCGGGATTAAGGGCAGCACAGTAATACTCCAGGTTCCTCACTGCTCCAGTTACCAGGAATAGAAAGAATACTTTGCTGTCACATGTGACTAGGCACAGTGAGATTCTTTGCTTGTATACACAATGTATACAAATAGCAGCCACCTACGGCGCTGACAAAGTTACAAAGCACGCCGGCTCCTCCTTTTGTTCCCCCCCCCCCCCCCAGCGGTCCACCCATGCCGGGTCCTCATTGCTCTTCCCCTCCCCCCTCACGGTGGCCCCCCCACGGCGGGTCCTCCATTGTTCTTCCCCTCCTCCCTCATGGCGGTCCTTCCACACCGGGTCCCTATTCTTCCCATCCCCCCTCACGGTGGTCCCCCCCCATGCCGAGTCCTCCAATGTTCTTACCCTCAGGGTAGTCCCCCCAGGCCAGGTCCTCCATTGTTCTTCCCCTCCCCTCTCATGGTGGGCCTCCATGCTCTCATCGATCGTAGGCCGACCTGCGAGGCATCGCCGCCGCCGTGAGGCTTCACCACCGCTGAGGCCCCATCGTCGCGAGGCTTCACCACCGCCGAGGCCTCACCGCTGCCGCCGCCACCCCATTTCACACCTCTGTGGTGCCGACCCGGGCCCCAGCCGTGGGCTTCGCCAGCCGCTCCACCGACCTGGACTCCGACCTGCAAAGCCCCGGCCGGGCCCCGACCCGGGCTTCTACGTGGCGATCCGGGAGGCATCGAGACCGCAATGCCTCAATAAAGGCCTCCGGCTGCGTACCAGGGTTTGATGCTGACCTCTAGTGCTCTCTGTGTGGAGTTTGAACATTCTTTCTGTGACCTTGTGAATTTTCCACAGGTATTCTGATTTCCTCCTATATTCATTCATAGAATTATACAGCAAGGAAACAGGCCCTTTGGACCAACACATCTATGCAAACCAAGATGCCTGTCTACACCAATCCCATTTGAGTGCAATTGGCCAATATCCCTCTATATCTTTCTATCAAATATCATTTAAACAGTGTAATTGTACTGGCCTCCACTACCTCCTCTGACAGATTACTCACCACTGTGTGAAAAATATTGCTCTTCAAATACCTTTTAAATCTTCCTCCTTTCACCATAAACCAATGCTTTCTAGTTTTAGTCTGCCCTCTCGTGGGAAAAGGGGACATATGAGGGACATAGATATGGTAGATTGTTCAAGACTTGAACAATCTACCATATCTATGTCCCTCATAATTTTATTAATCTCTATAGGTTCATCCCTCAGCCTCCTTTGCTCCAGGGAAAATAGACTTAGCCTATTTAATCTCTCCTTATAGCTCAAGCTCTCCAGTCCAGGCAACAGTCCTTTGAATATTTTCTGCACCCTCTCTCTCTCATTCATATCCTTCACATCGAGTGGAGATCAGTATTGCACACAATCCTCCAACGACAGTCTAATCAATGATTTATACAGCTTGTGCAACCAGTCATTTGGACATCTCAAGGACATGCTGGTCATTAGGTTAAATGCCGACTGTAGATTCCCTCGAGGACATCAGTAGGGATGTTAATGGCATTTGTGATAGAATAGGCTACCAATAAATAATTGGAAAGGATTGCTCTGAGACCCAGCATAAATTCAATTGGCCAAATAGCATTCTATGGTGATATGGAATATGAGCCTGTTAGTGCTGAAAGTGATCATGAATTATGTATTTAAAAGCTAGTGTTGAGGACTATCTGAGTGGACTAATATTACTTGTATACTGGTTCATCACAGATGTTTCTTCCCTGTTCATATGGATCATTGTATTCTTATTCATCTTGGCACATATTTTTTACTTATTCTCTGCAAACCTGCACAACTGCCCTCAGGTAACCTGTTCACAGGCTCGTCTCCCAGAAATTGCTTGTTGGTTAGCTGCAGACTGCCAGAGTTCCAGTGCACAAAATTACAAAGTTTTTATCCAGCCATCATTTATTCCCTTGTGCTAGAGTCAATAGCCCAAATCATTTATTGCGCAGTGCAATGGTAAATGCTCAGCAGCTTTGAATTTATGTTGCAGGGAGGCTCTGCTTGCCGAGATGGGCGTAGCCATGCGTGAAGATGGTGGTACCTTGGGTGTTTTCTCTCCTAAGAAGGTATGTTAGGTCTGAAGAAGTTGAAAGACCATTTTTTTTTCTTAATTGTCCAGAAATGTGGGAAGGATGGTGCTACTTAATGAAAGTTTTGAATGGATGGTTTTGGGTGAGCCCCTTGCTGGTTGGGAAAACATACTTCCCATGCTCTGTAATATCTGTTCCTAAAGCAGATTAAAGCAGACGAGATTAATTTCGCGTCAAAACAAAAGGCAAACCATCATGAATGTAATTGTTCTGCAACTATGTCGTTGAGAAACATACTGGAAGCCAAGTGTCCAATGCGTGATGTTTACACTCATTTTCTCTACTTATTGAAATGTGTTAGTTTAACCCCACAGTGAAGTATCATAAACAAGGAGATGAATGACCAGCTATATGTGTTTGGTTAGAAGATGAATGTTTGCCAAGACAATTACCCAAGAGGTCTTGGAATAGCGTTTATAGGCTTAAACTTCAGAAATGAGGTTCAGTGGTATTTCCTTGAACATCTTTCTTCCACAAATTTAATCAGTTTTTCAAATCTTCTATATATGATAAAAACGAAATGTTCTAAGATACTTCATCGGAGAGTTTGTCAGAAAGTCATGTGAAATATTAAGATCGAAAAGAGTTTGATTTTCAGAAGAAAAGGTTTATTGAGGAAATTTCACAGGTTGGGGGCATGGCAGCTGAGTGTATGGAGCCATTGGTGAAACAGTCAGATCCAAAGTTGATGGAGTGCAGATCTTTCAGAAGGTTATAGGCCTGGAACAGATTAAAGAAATATGGAGGCACGAGGTCATGAAACAATCTCAAAAGATGAGTATCTTAAAATCAAGGAATGGTAAACTGAGAGCTAGTACAAGTCAGCAAGTACAGAGGTGATAGACAAACTGTGATTAGTGCCACCTGAACATCAGCGATGACATTTTAGACAATTTGAAGTTTACCTGCTGGAGATTGAGTGAGAGCATCGGGAATATATTAGAATAGTTAACCAGTTGTAATAAAAGCAGAGATGAGGATTTCACCAGAAAGTGAACTGAGAAAGATACAGATGGACAATGATATGGAGGTTAAAATAAATTGTCTTTTTGACATTGAAATATTGTCTGCAGCAATTATTGGGATAACAACATGTAGGTCATCGGAAAAAATGTTGAACAGAAACTCAAGCCTCCAAAACAGAGGCATCTTTTCCCAATGGATGAATAGTAAGAAGGAGGGTTTTTTCCCTTTGTGTGTGTGCGGGATGCATGTACATATGTGTGCGTGTATGTGTTCCTGTGTTTATGCGCACATTTGCTCGAGTGCGCACACCATCTAAATTCCAATAATTGCTGCTTTATAAATTGTTTTTTGTGTTTGCTCTTTCCTTCACTTTCCCACCGTTTCAACTCCTCACCCCTCCCGACTCATGCTCAACCCTGCAACTGTTTAATTCCTGTTAGATTGAACAGAGAAGAGCAGCTCAGATGTTGCTGGAGTCTCTGGGGGTGTTCTCTCCCAAGGAGGTTTGTTCGGGTGACCATGTGTGTGAAGTGCTGTGCTCTCTTGGATTTGTTTTTCTCTGTCACTTATAATATGGAATCCTCGATTCCATTGGCTGGTTTGGATACATTCATCAGCATCACCGCCCTCTCTTTAATGGCCCAACTTAATCGAAGAAATTGTTCTAAGTCCATCAACTTTTGAAGAGGACTTTTGTCTCTCCTTCTCCTGTTCCCTCTCTCTACAACCACTTCTCTCTTCACTTTCTTCATCTTCTTGGATTTCCTATCCATCCTTGTTCCTTCCATCCATTTCTTCCCGTTCTACCCCTTGGTCCCAATCATCCACTC
Organism: Rhinoraja longicauda; assembly: GCF_053455715.1. Classification (NCBI taxonomy): domain Eukaryota; kingdom Metazoa; phylum Chordata; class Chondrichthyes; order Rajiformes; family Arhynchobatidae; genus Rhinoraja; species Rhinoraja longicauda. The sequence goes on from NC_135965.1 coordinate 30,311,767, forward strand.
ATCTCTCCTTCCTCACATTCCCATTATTGCCATCTCCAATTCATCTGCTTAAGTTCATGAGAAAATGTGGCAGGTGGAAATTATGCATCATTTGTACAGCCTAGATACAGTCTGCTCATTTAACCTCCTGGTATTTGTACTGATTAAATAAATTGTCAGCAGACGTTCTAATTACATTGCTGGGGAGCATCTCCCAACAAACTCATCAATCCATGAAGATCATCTATTTCCACAATGCACCTGACATTGTGGCCATTAGCTCAATGGAATTTACTGGATTGCCACAGATTGGACAGTCTGCTTCCACAGAGACATGATAGATCACAGTCTTCATTTACAGTGAGGTACAGATTGGATTTTCAGGTTTTTGGATCAATGGAGCAGACAGAGGACTGGAATCATCACTACAGTAGAACCATATTATTGTCCCACTAGACTTTATATACAACCACAACACAAAGGAAGCATTCATGTATATTAATTGGCATTATCAGGGGTTAAAAAATGAGACACCCAAATTTAGGCATTGTCTGAACTGGGTTGACATTGTGACCTGGTCTTACATTAATCTTACTGAGATTTCTGGAGGGCCAGTAATCCTACTGATCGCACTGTCATAACTCTGTTCATAAGCAGCCTCCCCATATAGAGGGAAGAATGGAGTATTATAACTAAAATGTTTATAGTTTGCTAATTAGGAACTCACACTCAAGTGTAATATCAAGCCAAGAAGATTATTAATATGAGTCCATCTTGTCAGTCTCAGCCGGAGTAACAGCAATTGAAAGCCGTAATCCTTGCTCAAAAAAAAGATACGAGTAACATCAGCCAGTGGTTCTTAATGCTGTTTGTTACACTTGACATGTTGAAAATTTTACACGTAAACCCATCCCCAGCTCTGGTAGCCACAGGCCTGGGCTGTGCTAGCTTTTAGAAAGAACAACTTTCTTGGTCCCACTCAATTATTTCTTTCTTGAGTGGATAAGCAATTCACAATGGAAATTTACAACCAAATATTTTCCCACCACACATTCCGTAGTGCCCAACACATCATGATAACAGGTGTGGAAAAATACCCTTTCCTTCTCCGCCAGTTTTATTGATAAGGGACACGTCTTCAAAGGATTAGAGAGGTGGGCAGTGGAGGAGAGGTGCTAAAGTGCTTTGTTATTATCCCCAATTCACTGTGAAAGGATACACGCAATCCTTTATGGGGAAGAGTGTACGGATTGGTGTTTGTAACCTAAATCTCATCAATCCAACAGCAAATTATAATGTCATCTTTTGTGTAAAAAAAAGGATTGTAGTACCATCAACACGGGGGTTCCTGTCGATAAATTCCACTTAAGAGGTTCATAACCTTCCAAAATGCCACTGTTGAGGTTATATTGCAGTTTAAGAGGGATTGTCTTGGCAGTGCATTTTGAGATCTGTAAGGCATGCTCCATTTCCAAGTTGCCTCACCTGTGAGTGCTAATATCTGAGTTCCTGAAAATGGTCTATATCTGTGTTAATTAGTTGCTGCATGGTGTGACGTTTTATATCTATTCTCTTAGAATTACGATAAGGACCATGGATGATGGATGTATATTTGGGCTAGAAATGTTCCAACCAGTCTAACAACTTTGCATGTGTGCATGTGCGTGTGCATGAGTGTGTGTGAAGCATTATTGGGCGTGATTCCAGCATCAAAATATGGCCACTGGACCAGAAACGCAGCATTGTTTGAAAATTTTGACCTCAAAGAGTAAATCTGTTAATATCAGAACCTTCCACAATTAGATACGCATTTTCTTTCTGAGAAGAGTCCTCGAAATGAAGATGTCCCTTTAGCACAATTCTGAGGTTGAGTTGCTCGACTGATTTTGGTTTTAGTGTTCATGCCATGTAGAAAGAAACCTATGTCCCCTGGTTCTCGATTCCCCGACTCTGGGCAAGAGACTCTGTGCACCTACCCAATCTATTCCTGTCATGATTTTATATATCTCTATATAAGATCACCCCTGATCGTCCAAGGACTAGTCCTAGCTTGCTCAACCAAGTTTATGCAACTTCTAACAGCTAATACTTGCTAATCCAGGCTACATTCTGGTGAACCTTATCTGTACCCTCTCCAAAGCCAGCACATCCTTCCTATGTCCTCTGGTATGGGGACAAGAACTAGAAAACAGTACTACAAATATGGGCTAACCAAGGTTTTATCAGGTGGAATGGGCAGGGAGCTGGACAGTGAATGCAGGAATCCCTGGCATGTACAAAATGAGTGATTCAAAGAATGGTTGCAGATTTATCTTGCCGTGCTTAGTGAAAACTAACCAAATGGCAAAAGAACAAACATTAATTGCCAGCCAATCTGTGAGAGCCATGCTTGACCCGTCTTCAACACCCAAAGGACATGAACTTCAATGGACAAGAACATGTTTGCCAAATTGAAAGCTTAATTGCTCAACTTTGCAACTTCAGAGTATATGTAGTATTCATGTTAATGGTGTGCAACTGCATAACAGCCCACCATGGTGGAGCTGGATGTTATTTGTTTTTCAGTTTACTGGGAAACCACTACAGTGAAGGTAACAAAATAAACAAATATGATCTGGTCCCACGTTCTTTATGCGCAGAAGTCCCCAACTTCCTTTAACATTATCTAATCTTCCCTTATAGACTCCTCATCTGGTGAATTTGAATGAAGATCCACTGATGTCCGAGTGTCTTCTGTACTACATCAAAGATGGAATAACAAGGTGCAAATTCACACAAGTTTGGCCCACCTTATTACAGTTCTGGCTTGTACAGTGCTTCATGTAAATGTGGCTGAGCAAAGCATAATGCTCGGGATGTGTGGCCAGTGTGGATTGACAGTGATGACTGACTTTAAATTTAGTTGGAAATAATGTTTTTTCAGTTACCAACAATGGAATAATCAAAATGAAAACGTATCTGCAAACAGACAAGAAACAACACATGATTAAAAAAATGTAACTCAGAGCCTCTGTAAAAAGCTTTAAGTGAAACCAAATAAAAGGCACAAAATGTTGGAGTAACTTTAGCGGGTCAGGCTGCTTCCCTGGAGAATATAGATATGTGATGTTTTGGGTTGAGACCCTTCTTCAAACAGGTGAAACCAAACTTGAGTTCATGTGTTGAGATGCGTTGGGTAAAGAGATGTTAGATTAAATGTACAGGCACTCGCCGACTTACACAACAGGTGACATACGTAAACTCGCACTTACATAAGCAATTCTTTAAGCCCCCCTATGCTCATGTGGTCTCCATGTTGGAGCACCCACATGGCCATAACATCTGACTCACGCAAAGGTCCGTGGGAGGTAACCCTTGTGTAAATCGGGGAGGATCTATAAGATTTAATACAGAAGGCAATAGAACTCTTCACACGAAGCATTGCAAGACTGGCATGAACTACTAATGTTTGTTATTGTAGCAGCGACAATATTGACACCAGAATAATCTGGAAAGGAGGGCCAGGAGTTATTGGAACAGGACAAGCGCTTAAAATTGGGTCTGCTGTTCCCGTAAGGGATAAATACCAACATGGGCTGATGGAGCCACCCAGCCTTTTCCATGGCGTAATTTCTGTGGGGTTTTATGTAAACTTGGACCAAATGGACTGTTACGTTTGTGGTTCTTTAATAATCCTCTTGCTGCAGATCGTTTCAGCTGCTTGTTTGCCAGTTTGTGAGCCTCATTCCCACGGAGGCCCGAGGGGACCAATAAATGTTCCCCACAATCCATTTCAAATGATCTATGTTGCACCCGTGCTGAAATATTGCCTATTCACAGAAGTAACAGCCTGTAGTGTATTATGAGGTGATTTAAAATCTTTAGGAATTAGCAGTGGCAGCATGAACAGGAGCCAGAAATGCTGATGACTCATCCCGTGAGCAGATGTTTGGCACCTACACAACTCTTTGATATCTTTGGATCATTCCCAATACCTCTGAGAATGACTAACTTGGTCTAAAGTTGGTAAGCATTTCGCACTGTACCTGGGAAACAAACAGCACACGCTGCTTGGCAATTACCTACACGGCTGCTTATGGTCTCAACTAAATGTCCTGCAAGTGTCACATTAGGTAGATTTTCAATTTGAAATATCAAGCTAATCTTTTTTTACCAAAACATAAGCAAACACATAAATAAGAACCATAAATGTGACTGCAAGCTGACAATAGACCATTGTTTACTCAACCACAAGGCAACACAAAAATAAACTCAATGAACTAATCTTACTCATTGAAAATAACCTCTAGGTAATGCATCGTTTGTTTTCCTATAATACTTTTAGCAGTCTGGCAGCCAGTCCACATTGCTTCTTGGATACCAAAACAGATTTATCTTTTTTTGGTTCAAACTGATTGGTCCCTTCTCTCAGGTGCTTATATAGACCTTCTTGGACTTGAACAGAGCAGCTCCTATTTCCATTTGAGAAAAGTTACCAAGATATTCTTGGATCTTGAAAATCTGACCACATATATTTAAACAGGAACTTCAGACACGTATAAACCAAATTCTAAGTTAGGATTTCTTCACTTTCTAGGCTATAACTAAGATAATTGAGTCATATTATGTTTGGATATGGTTTGATTGGTTGTTCAGTTCAGTTTTACCTATGTGGCTCATATCATGCAAGTTTGAATTTATATGATGTCTGTCATTTCTTGTAACTGTTCATGTGCAATTAATTAAATTTGCACACTGCAGCAATTGTGTGCATAGTTACCTCCAGGTGGTTGGATGTATTTCAGGGGATTTCATCATGTAAACTCCCATCTCCAGTCCGCCCCATTCCAACAATCCCACCTTTAGTTGTCTGATATGCGAGCTGCACAAAACACACCTTCCTCTCTGATCAGTAAACAAACAGGCTCTTCATTTACTGAGTGGATGTTTCTTGACAGTTATTCAACCTTGTTTCCCATCTTCAATATTTTATGAATAACAATTAAGAAATCTTCATGAGTGCTTAAAACAAAAGCACACAAATTTTATAACTATACCCATGATTTTTCTCCATTGTTGGCCAAACTAGATTATGGTAATCAATCTCTAATCTGTGGTACTGGGTGGTACAAAGACAGACATTGAACCTGGTAACACATCACAAATGACCAAGAAATTATGTGAATGAAGGCTGCCAATTGGGCAAGACAAATAAACATACACTCACAGTCACTCACCCACACACACACCCCAGTAATTTACACATTGGTTGCATCCCTTTCTCATTTATTTTTGATGGAAACCTGAGAGAATCAGTCTAAATGGCTATTACCAGCAATTGCAAAAAGCGCAGCACGTCATTTTCGAATGCACTGGTGGAGGGGTAGACCTCACGGCCCTTGACAACAGCACATTGCACTGGCTACAGCGCCTGGAGGGCATTACATAATTTCTGCTGCCTCAAACGCAAGAAGACCAGCAATTTGGTGCATTAGGTCAAAAATGCTGTCCATGGAGGTTCAACCCCATGTTTTATGGTAGGCCTCATTTCAAACATAAACTCACTCTGTTATATGCCATGGCCTTAATCGAAATTGTGAACAATTGATTGGTTTCATTATAATTAAACTCCTGATGCAGTACCAGGCAATCAGGCATGAGAACTTCACAGTGGATTTGGGTTTGAATATGCTATTTGGTGATAATTTCATGGATTTAAAACAATTTAATCTAATTCCACAGAGTTGGGCGTGAAGATGCAGAACGGCGGCAGGATATAGTACTGAGTGGACATTTCATTAAAGAAGAGCACTGTATCTTCCGAAGTGATGTCAAGACGTTAGGTGAAGGTACGGCACTTTGTAGTTCCCACCTGAAGGAAACTGGCCATGGTTATCTCCTGAGTTTCCATTTACTGACGGTCTGACCTATGAGCTACACATTAATGTGAAGCACTATCTTAATAGTGGGTGCCAGGCTGCATGCAGTGTGAAAATTTTCCATTTTTGCTGATCAAGTGAAATTTTAATGTGAACTGCAGGGGCTCACTAAACCATTAGATGAATGATCCAGTGCTCTGCATTCAAGGAATGGCAGCTCACAGAACAGGTCCATGTTATGCATAGTGTGCTGCAATCAATTATTAAATATTTACTGAATGGCCTTTTTGTTGCCTTTTACATGGGTCTTAATGGCAAAGCCAGCACTAAACCTCTAAATACAGGCAAGAAGGTGACGTTGAGACCTTCTGGAACTACCAACGACATGATCAGTCTGTTGAGCAGTTTGATATAATTAAGCTGATTTCTACTCAATTTCAGGGGGTAGCTGAGAGTTAATCAAACTAGACATGTCTAAGCAGATGGTAGATTTCCTAAAGAACATTGCAACAGTTTAATGGGTACTAATAGTACTACTTCCACAACTTTCATTTTAACAGCTTTTAATATCCTTAGCTCCAAGTGAGATTACAATTTACTTCTCTCGAGCTTTGCTTCGGCTTCTTTATTACTATGTACTTTATTTCTGTCATCCCGCTACCATTTTAATGAACCTTGCCTTTTGAAATTGATGGCATACTGAAGGATAACATGGGCTAGATATGATCAAAAAACAAACTGCTGGAAGAACTCAGTGAGCAGAGCAGCATCTGTAGGGGGAAAGGAATTGTTGAGGTTTTGGGTCGAGTCCCTCATAATAATATGGCAGTTTAGCAACTTCATGGTTACTTTTACTAATGTCAGCTTTTTATCTCTCTTCCTTTTTAAATGGACCTGTATTCCAGTACTGTCATTGTGCTGAGCATTTTCCTTTGAGTTTCCATTCAGTAACATAATTATTACACATTTGTTACTGAAGTCAAAGGCAAATGTTAAAATCTATCTTCAGGTTTACTCAAAAGAGAACGTGTCCGCAAGAGAACTGGGCAAGCTGGGTTAATCTGCAGTGCTGAAAGCTGCAGTTATTGGTGTGGACTGCAGGGGGAGCAGAGAGACCCATGAAGAGCTAGTGTGATTGATAAAATTACCAGCGCACTTATGTTACTTTTAAGAATCTCTCTGCATTATTTTCCTGCTTTATAGTGATTGTCATTCTTGAACCATGTGAAGGAGCAGACACATACCTCAATGGAAAGCAAGTGACTGAACCAACTGTACTTAGATCAGGTACGTATTTTCGACCATAGAATCATACAGCATGGAAACAGGAAACCATACTTAGAAACTCAGAAACATAGAAAATTGGTGCAGGAATAGGCCATTCAGCCCTTCATCCCAGCACCGCCATTCAATGTGATCATGGCTGATCATCCAAAATCAGTTCTCCGTTCCTGATTTCTCCCCACATCCCTTGATCCCGTCAGCCCTAAGAATTATATCTAACTCTCTCTTGAAAACATCCAGTGAATTGACCTCCACTGCCTTTTGTGGCAGAGAATTCCACAGATTCACAACTCTCTGCGTGAAAAACTGGTGAACCTACGCTGCACTCCCTCAATAGCAAGAATGTCCTTCCTCAAATTAGGAGACCAAAACTGCACACAGTGCTCCAGGTGTGGTATCGCCAGGGCCCTCTACAACTGCAGTAGGACGTCCTTACTCCTATACTTAAATCCTCTCGCTATGAAGGCCAACATGCCATTAGCTTTCTTCACTGCCTGCTGTACCTGCATGTTTACTTTCAGTGACTGATGTACAAGGACACCCAAGTCTCATTGCACCTCCCCTTTCCCTAATCTGACACCATTGAGATAATAATCTGCCATCTTGTTCCCCACCCAAGTGGATAACCTCATAATTATCCACATTGTACTGCATCTGCCATGCATCTGCACACTCACCCAACCTATCCAAGTCACCCTGCAGCTTCATAGCATCCTCCTCGCAGCTTACCCTGACACCCAGCTTTGTGTCATCCGCAAACTTGGAGATGTTACATTTAATTCCTTCGTCTAAATCATTAATATAGATAGTAAATAACTGGGGTCCCAGCACTGAGCCTTGCGGCACCCCATTAGTCATTGCCTGCCATTCTGAAAAGGACCCATTAATTCCTACTCTTTGCTTCCTGTCTGCCAACCCTCTCTCTGACAGTGTCAATACCCGACCCCCAAATCCATGTGCTCTAATTTTGCACACTTATCTCTTGTGCAGGACCTTGTCAAAGGCTTTTTGAAAGTCCAGACACACCGCATCCACTGGCACTCCCTTATCCATTCTGCTTGTTACATCCTCAACATATTCCAGAAGATCAGTCAAGCATGATTTCCCCGTCATAAATCCATGCTGACTTTAAAGGCAAATATTAAAATCCATGCTGAAGTCAAAGGCAAATATTACTGCTTTCCAAATGCGCTGCTATTACATCTTTAATAATCGACTCAAGAATCTTCCCACTACTGATGTCAGGCTAATTGGTCTATAATTCCCTGTTTTCTCTCTCCCTCCTTTCTTAAAATGTGTGGTTACATTAGCTACCCTCCAGTCCATAGGAACTGATCCAGAGTCTATAGAACTTTGGGAAATGATCACCAATGCGTCCACAATTTCTAGGGCCACCTCCTTGAGTACTCTGGGATGCAATGAGTAATGGCTTCTGAATATTGTTCTTTCACAAAGCACAGTTGACCATTAACTTTGGTGATTATTGTAACTTTCTTATAATTGAGATAATTATTTTTCCATTTTTACATTCAAAGGAAACCGCATCATCATGGGGAAGAGCCATGTTTTCCGTTTCACTCACCCCGAACAGGCCCGTCAAGAGCGCGACAAGACACCCTGTGCAGAGACTCCCGTTGAGCCTGTGGACTGGGCTTTTGCCCAGCGGGAATTACTGGAGAAGCAGGGCATTGACATGAAGCAGGAGATGGAACAAAGGTAAAATGAGGAATAATGTTGTCCAAAGAGAGTCAAACGAAGGATTCCCTGTAAAGTTCAGTGACGTGCAGTTGAACAACCTATTGAATGACAATAACTGCATTTTGTCCAGCGTAATGGTCTAGGTTCCATTGCATACCTTTCTAAAATGGTAATGGTTGAATTTATGAGTTCTGTTAGTTGAAGGAAACATGGCTTTATTCAGTGAAAATATTCCTTGGTTATGAACTGGTTAAAGCCTTGGATTGGGTTGGTACCCATAAAACAATCATATTCACTTCCAATGACAGCTTTAGATTTTGTACTAAATTTACCATGGTTTGTTTTTCCATTTAGTGATTAAAAAAACCCAGGAATATCCTGATTGCGCATGTTCACCACTTTACTATCTTATTATTTTTGATTGTGATGAAGTATAGTACACCAGGTTTACTTCTATATTAAAAAAAAGGTAACATCAAAGAGCCTTTATGTCTTTGTTCTATTGTAGTCATCATTTCACAGTGAAATAGAAGTGAGGTGTGTCCAAGCCTTTCATTTCTTTACTGGTGAATTTTCACCGGGAGAACAAGGTTAGTTCCAGGAACTGCAGACAAATCATTAAAAGCAACAATATGACACCCTCAGGTCAGTTATTTAACAAACAGTTACTGAATAATATATTCTGCATTGGTAAGACACCTTAACTAATTAATACATGCATTTCCCACTAATTAATATTTACACTTCCTCTAGGAGCATACTTTACATATATGGTAACACTGTCAATTTAGATTCACATATGTTTTCCACTGTGCGATTACTTATATATTATGATACATGATTAGCTCAGTATTTTTATTACACTAGGCAACGGGATATCTGCCAATCTGTTATGTGATATAATTTATTTTTCTGTGAACTTCACTGCTTAAAATATTAACCTGATTGTCACACATGCAATGCAGGGGGACCTTTAAGTAGATCTGAAATGTCTGGTGTAGCTAACCTCAGAGTAATAGATGGAAGAGGTTTATTCTCACAAAGAATAGTATCATGACACAGAAACAATAGACAATAGGTGCAGGAGTAGGCCATTCGGCCCTTCGAGCCAGCACCACCATTCAATGTGATCATGGTTGATCATTCTCAATCAGTACCCCGTTCCTGCCTTCTCCCCATACCCCCTGACTCCGCTTCATCCAAGTCATTAATGTATATTGTAAATAGCTGCGGTCCCAGCACCGAGCCTTGCGATACCCCACTAGTCATGCCTGCCATTCTGAAAGGGACCCATTTATCTCCACTCTTTGCTTTCTGTCTGCCAACCAATTTTCTATCCATGTCAGTACCCTACCCCCAATACCATGTGCCCTAATTTTGCCCACTAATCTCCTATGTGGGACCTTGTCGAAGGCTTTCTGAAAGTGAAACATGCCTTTCAACCCACCAGGCCGATTATCACGTACCTATCTACACTAATTTTTCAGCACAACTCATAACCTTGTACTCCTCGACGATTCCAGTGCTCATCTAGATACTTATATAATGATTTGTGTTTTGTGGCAGTTTTTAATAGGATAGCACTAATGGAATTAGTATACTGTATACAGTGTTCTCTAAACTATACACAGCAATATCTTATGGCACAGTATTGAGTGATATTTACAATAAGAAACACAAACTTTTTCATCCAGGTTTATATCAACTATTGTTTAATTTTATGCTGCATTGAAGAGACTTGCAGTGAACTATGAAACTTTGTATGGATTTTACTTAATCGAATTATTTCTTAGGTTGCAAGAACTAGAAACTCAGTATCGGAGAGAAAAGGAGGAAGCTGATTTACTGTTAGAACAGCAACGACTGGTATGTGACATTATACTTTCCTGAGACTCTCTGAGCCAACAACATAATTTTGGTGAATTAAGACTGAATCTCACTGAGGTAAAGTGGAGTCAAGGACCAGGAAACAATAATGTAATTGAGAGCCTTTTAAAGACAAGGTAGCTTGGAGGCTTCGTAACAAGAGGAGTTGAGTATAGGAGCAAAGAGGTCCTTCTACAGTTGTACCGGGCCCTGGTGAGACCGCACCTGGAGTACTGTGTGCAGTTTTGGTCTCCAAATTTGAGGAAGGATATTCTTGCTATGGAGGGCGTGCAGCGTAGGTTCACTAGATTAATTCCCGGAATGGCGGGACTGTCGTATGTTGAAAGGCTGGAGCGATTGGGCTTGTATACACTGGAATTTAGAAGGATGAGGGGGGATCTTATTGAAACATATAAGATAATTAGGGGATTGGACACATTAGAGGCAGATAACATGTTCCCAATGTTGGGGGAGTCCAGAACAAGGGGCCACAGTTTGAGAATAAGGGGTAGGCCATTTAGAACGGAGATGAGGAAGAACTTTTTCAGTCAGAGGGTGGTGAAGGTGTGGAATTCTCTGCCTCAGAAGGCAGTGGAGGCCAGTTCGTTGGATGCTTTCAAGAGAGAGCTGGATAGAGCTCTTAAGGATAGCGGAGTGAGGGGGTATGGGGAGAAGGCAGGAACGGGGTACTGATTGATAGTGATCAGCCATGATCGCATTGAATGGCGGTGCTGGCTCGAAGGGCTGAATGGCCTACTCCTGCACCTATTGTCTATTGTCTATTGTCTATTGTCATGCACATTGCCACAAGAAGAGAGGGTGGGTGGAGAGGAGGACTACCAGAGCTTCCTGGGTGATGGAATTGGCAAGTATGGTGAAGACAGATATAGAAATGGACAGTGCTTGATATACTCAGAAGGTCGGGCAACATTTGAGGAGAAAAACATCATTCAGATTGAAGAACTATCAAAAACACTACTTTGGTTCTGGCGGGAGCTTCCAATGAATGTTAAACGATACTAAAGTTCCCAATAATCTGGCATCCAGTAACACATTTGAAGGAGGAAATGTATGCATATAATGTTGTGATTAATTGGGCGTCCCAATCTGAGTGCCTGTCTGCCAGCATTATTAACGGCTCCAAAAGTAAAGAGCCATAACATTTCTCACCACTGTTTTTGTCTACCATTCTAGGACTACGAAAGCAGACTGGAAGCTTTACAAAGGCAGATGGATTCCTGCTTTTATTCAGACAATGTGCATGAAGATGAACCAGAGGAGGAAGGTGAGGGAACATCCCTCTTCATTTTTGTTATGTTTTACTATTGTCTCATTTCCCCGTAGTACGAGCAAGGAAGCTAGCGAAATAGATCAGGAAGCTGTTGCTACATTTGAAGAGTCAACTAACTCTCACAGCGAGTACTGCTCTTGTTATGGTGTGTGGCTTCATCAGGGATCTCTCACAATTGAAGGTACCCATTCTCAGCTCAAGCATAACAAAGGCAAAGAGTCCCTTTATCAGCAAAGAGGAAAGTTGTGCATAGAGTTTACAGAAGTTTGTAATTTCTTAGGGAACTTTAATCCAAGCTTTTCTTTTTAATGTTAGCCTGGTTTTACTGCATTGTACCAAACATAGATGAAGCAACGTATTGCAGTGGCAAGGTGCACTGTCCTATCATACTCCGGGACTGGGTGTTGCAATCCGCACACAATCTGGGGCAATGATGCTGTGGGCCTCATTGTGCTGTCATTCTCTGAGACTGGGTATTACATTGAGTCACACATCCTGTCACACTCGGGGATTGGGTGATCCAGTGATAACTATAGTTCCTACATAATGTTAGTTGGTGAAAGTCTGTAACACTACTCAAGTTCAGCTCTAATGTTTGATTTCCTTTACCCATTGGCAGTTAATATTCTTATTATGACCTCTGGTGTTGTTGATCAGATGCACATTATTGGGCTTGAAAGGCTTCTGATATGAGGTACCAGCCCAAACCTCTGAGCTTTTTGTTCTAACATTTGGTGCATCGCTATCTTTCCACACAGTGCAATGGACTGAGCGGGAGTTTGAGCTGGCACTGTGGGCATTCCGAAAATGGAATTGTTACCAGTTTACCTCGTTGCGGGACCTTCTTTGGGGCAATGCCATCTTCTTGAAGGAGGCCAATGCCATCAGCGTCGAGTTGAAGAAAAAGGTAATTGGCAATGTTTAAGGGTGACAGAGAGATTCACACAGTGGTGTTGTCATTTAACCTGTTATAGTAGTGAATGGATCTCGCAAAGACTAGAGCAAAGTCACAATGTCTCCTTTGCCATTGCAATGAGACCTTTATGGCCAGCAGATGCTGCGTAAGTAGCTCCCCAGGTACAGAGACAGATCTCCCTACTGCAATTTAAAGGATGTAATTCGAGACCATGCCTACTGTGGCTCTGTATACAATGCAGGAGAGAAGGTAGCCTGAATGGGCTGGAAGAAAGATTGGAGAAAGAATGCCATTATTATTGTCACGTGGTATTGTTTTTAGGGACATGAAAGAGGAAGGAAAAATTTGTATAAGAAAGCAATAAAACCCAAATGTCCCATTAATCACATAGTCCCCAGACTATGAATGTTTGAGAAGAAGGCTCATAGAAACTTGCTTCAACAGTGTTGCTTTTTCTTTAAACAGGTGCAGTTCCAGTTTGTGCTCCTCACAGACACATTGTACTCCCCGCTACCTCCTGACCTCATGCCTCCAGATGCAGTTAAGGACAGAGAGAAGCGTCCATTTCCACGCACCATTGTGGCAGTGGAAGTCCAAGACCAGAAAAATGGAGCAACGCACTACTGGACCCTGGAGAAACTCAGGTACGGGAAAGTAAGAGATGCTGGTGAACCAGAAAGTCTCTTTTCATAAGGACAATAGGGCTAGGTAAGAGCATTATGCACGGAAAAACAAATACAACTATTGGAATAGTCTCAACTAATATTCAAATAGAGCTCACTCGGATACTGTGCTGGAGAAGTATATTCATACAAATCTTCCTAAATTGTTAGTCGCTCGAATTTTGAAACTGAAAATGTTTAATTGTTGGGCATGTTAACCAAGATTGCACTTTCAGTACAGATGTGTACAAGATTTAACATGAAATGAGGGGTAGTTTTGGTATTGTGCTGATGGGTAATCTGCACCATTCCTCATATTCCTGCCCAGTTTGAATCTGAAAGCTAATCTTGTTTCTTAAGCTGAAAATGTTGTACTGCTAAGATTTTCTAACGTTAATATTACTTATTTCATATCATCATGATTTATCTCAGAGTTCTATTAAAATCTCCCATCAGGAGACTGCTTTTAATAAAAGCTCATGGCTGATCCGTTATCCCATCTCTGCTCCATAATCCATCATAAACCATTACCTAACAAAGATCCTATAAACTTGGTCTTGAATTTTCAATTATTCCAGCATCTGCAGTCATGTGGGACGAGCAAGGATCAGATCTCCACACCCTCTTGCGTGAAAGGTATTTCCTGCTATCAACCCCAATGTTAAGGTTAGGCTGAAGATAGACACAAAAAGCTGGAGTAACTCAGCGGGTCATGCAGCATCTCTGGAGAAAAGGAATAGGTGATGTTTCGGGTCGAGACCACCCTTCTTCAGACTAAGTGAGAGTCAGGGGAAAGGGAAACGAGAGATATAGACGGTGATGCAAAGAGAAAGCGAACAAATGAATGAAAGATATGCAGAATGGTAATGATGATCAAGGAAATATGGAGCCCACAATAGTCCATTGTTGACCCTGGCCTAGGTGATAATGAGTTAGGCTGCCGTATTTCAGAATTCTAGAGGAAATACGTGTTTATTGGAGTGAATCCTTGAAATCTAAAATGCCTCAATTAGATCGCTATTCAAACTCCTCATGTCAAGGGAATGTAAAACATTTTTTTTGCGACTGATTTAACCCAGTAAGACCTGGATAACATTCTGTTGAATCTGCATTATAAACTTTGGGATTATAGATTATGACATTTGGGTGTCCAAAATTGAACAGTTGAGAACTGACCAAGCTTCTATACAACATGGTCACTTTTTTTCCTTTACTCATCAAGTACCTTGAAATAAATATAATTGAACATCAATGTTCCAACATTAGTCATTTTGTTTCCTGTTTGAAGCAGTGCATTAGGTTCTTATTAACTGTATACATAGCAATTGTCCATTTGTTCCATGGTTCTCACACTGGGAGAATATTATGAACCCTTTTTGTCCTCACAGGTCCCTGCGCTGAACTGATGCAAAGATATTTATTCTTGTCACTACTTTGCCATTAACACTTTGCCCTTGAGCATTCCTCCTCTCGTGAATTAGCTCAGTCACGGACTTGCATCAGACATTTCCCTCTGTGTTCGCCTGACTTTGATGCACTGGGAAGAGAGCACGAGGAATGAACTTTTTACTCTAACTACAGTTGAAGAGCAGCTAGATCATCCTCAGTGAAAGATCAGTATGAGTTTGTCCCTGTTACATCCCAACTCATCTTCTTGGCATTAATGGACATGGCCGATCATTTGATGAAACCAAATGATATTCAGGCTCAAGTGCGTGGCCTTGGATGGGTGCAGCAAGCCAGAATCTATTGCAAATGTATATCCGGACTCGTGGGTGTTCTGGAAATCCCAGAATTATGTCAGGAGACACCGAGTGTATTTGTTCTTTAGATCCTTTTCCTCGTTTCCTTTGATAAATGAGAAACCCACAGGCACAAGTAATTAAGTTACTGGATCCGTCCAGAGGCTTGAACATGCACCTGAAGTCATTGCTTAAATTCCCTCCAGAGCAGTTATGGAATTTAAATCCAAATATAAAATATAAGTCTAATATCAGTAATATGGACTTTGATCAGTAATGTAGCACCCCTCAGGGAGTGAGCTCTGCTGCTCTTACCCAGCCTGGCTTATATTTCATTTACCAGACGCACCATGACATGGTGACACTCACAGTCCTGGGAAATGGCCCAGCAGTCTACTTAGTTCAGGTATAGATGGATGGAGATAGTGACCTTGCCACTGGCAATCACATCTCAAGAACAAATGCGTAAAAACTAAATCCTTTCTTGAATGTTGGTGACATGTTCACTTTAAGGAGTAATGCGACATAAATGAATGTTCGCTGCAAAATTCGGCCTTTTATTTCATCTACAGATTTGCCGTGACTATATTACCCAGTAATCATCAAAGTTAAAACCTGTTATTAAAATCTAATTGATTTTACTCAGCCTCTCAATTTCCTTCTATGTTTTATTGTCCATTTAACTTTATTCCATTGTTAACTGTGATTCCTTGGTCGTAGTAAAACTGAGAGTGAACATTTACCAGAACATTAAAATGTGCCCAAATTCAGAATCCAGCAGTACACACCAGTAGGGACTATGCATTAAGCATGTTTTTGTTTTATTCTTCCACTTTATCCTGAATAAAAAATATTTTTCCATCATTTAATTTGTTGAATTCTATTTATCTCTGTTGAATTAAATTACTAACTGGCTGCAATGATGACCTCAATAAAGGAACTCTGTAGGGAGCAACATTTGTCCCTGCAATCTGTATGAAGCCTTGTCTGTTTGTGCCCGTGCCTGTAAGGATGTGGCTGAGATTGGTGTGTTGGACTCTTATCTCTTGCAGACAGAGACTGGACCTGATGCGTGAGATGTATGACCGTGCCGCTGAAGTGCCTTCCAGTGTGGTCGATGACTGTGACAATGTCATGACGGGTGGCGATCCATTTTACGATCGTTTCCCATGGTTCCGGTTGGTCGGAAGGTAAGATTGTGATGAACTTATTTTTATAGTGTTGTTTACCATGGTAACCAATAGTTGTAGTCATGTATAGAGATGAGCAGTGAAACCAATGAAACACAGGTGCATTTAAATTTCTAATTCTGGTTTCAATTGATTTGGAAAACAAATTAGCCTTACCCATTTCATGTGGATGACACGAGAGAACCCAGAAGCAACATATCCATGTTGAATGAATTGCACTGCAATGTAGTTCTTTTCTTTACAGTGCATTTTGGATGCAATTTTTCCAAGGCTCAAGTGTCCAGATGCATGTGGATACTGCTCATCCCTAGCATTGTCTCCATGGAAGTAGCAATAGAAGGTTGAGGGAGAAGTATTACTCTCTCTAGAATCTCTGTGCTAATTCTTTATGGAGACCCAATGTTTTCATCTAAACGATGGCGAAACTTTCTTTACAGTCCAGCCTGTAGTATGTGTTTCTTCCTTAGGACAGATACACTATCCACGTGTTGTTATCCAGACCGTCAGGATGGCATCAAATGCCTCTTCAGTAGGGTGTGCCGCCACTAATCTCCAAAGTCTTAATGTAGGCACAAGGAACTGCAGGTACTGGAATCTTGCATAGAACACACAGTGCTGGAGTAACCCATCTGGTCAGGCAGAATGTCTGGAGGATGTGGTTAGTCTGAGGAAGAGTCCCAATCCGAAATGTCGTCTATCCATGTCCTCCGGAGATGCTGCCCGTCCTGCTGAGTTACCCCAGTGTTCCTTTCAAAGTCTTGATGTCAGCTCCAGGTTGGGAATTGGAGGAGTTAAATGGTTTACCATACAATCCTTAGGGTTGGGAGTGGTTCTGATGGGAGCATGACCCATACATAAATCTTTCTGTGTATTTTGTTATTATACATTCTCTGGATTTGGAAGATAGGAAAATTGCATTTATTTCCACAATTTACCTGAGGAGTTGATAGAAAGTTTCTCTTTGAAATGTTGCACTCCTTGAGAAGCTGCTGGAATGTTAGAAAGTGAAATTCAGGATATTGATCCAGAGAAAACAAAATGATGGTATGCTTAATAGATTCGAAGTTTAGTCAATATTTGCAGGGAGATGGTACGTGGCTCACGTACATTCTCTGAATCCTTTTTATTCCCCATTATCTTTCATTCAACTTTTAAATTTCTGCCTTTCTATATTATACAATCACACCAGTACGTTGGCCCACAGACCTGACCCTCATCCTCAGGAAGATTGCGAGCTCACCTCTTGAGGCAGCAGGATTGTCTTTCTCCAAGAAAATTACATGGAATCAAATTGTCAAGGGATCAGGTACAGCACAGGAGAGGCCAAGAAATTGGGTCACTTGAGTTGTATTCTACATATCAAATACAGTAAATACTCGTGTTAATGGACCCCATTTATAACGGATTTTGGATGTAGCAGACAGACCTGAGCACCCTCCCCAGGCTCCCACTGCCTCACTCGCCCTGGCTTCCCGACACCACCCCTGATTCGCCACGTGCACCAGTGAGGCCTTCTTCACCCACTGCACTGTCCGCTTAACAGTTGTTGCGGCTCACATTGTACCTCCTGGGGACAGCACTTTCTTCAGGCCGCTGCCGCCAACAGGAAGTGCTTGGTCACCGTAGGGCACCCTCCCCTCTCACCGGCTCCTGTCGGCCCATCGCTTTGTCCGCTTCCCGCTCCACTGTCGCCTCCTCCTCCTATAGTTGTTCTGTCCACTCGGCCTCATCCCCGACTCCCCCCCCCCGCCCTTGCCTCCCCCTCCCTGCCGCCTTTGTCTCCTCCTCCTTCTCCCCCAGAGTCGCTGACATACTGGATGCCTCGGTGCAGGCAACCATTGTGCAATTCTGAATTTATACCTACCTTTCCATAATGATTTGTGATTATTTAACACATCGTATGAACGTGATTTCAGCACTTACCTTCACAAACCGTTTCTCTCCCACCACCAGTCACATGCACTATTAGAGGAAAAGGATTCTCAACTGTTTCAATTCTCTCACAGTATGTTGTTGATGAGCAGCAGGTGAAGATGTTTGTTAGATCTGTTCAATGTGACATTTTTCGATGAAGACATCTGAGATGCAATATTGGCTATTGTGTGCACCAAGAAGGGGCTTGACCAGGTAGAGGAGGAGGTGGAGAAAAGGATGGCCAGCAATTTGCAGAGAAGGTCGAAGGAGAAGGGTAAAAGGCTTAATCAGGAGATTTTACTTTCAGAAATCACTGGCAATGTGGTTTTGTTGGATACTGTCATTTTCCCAAACTACTGTCGCATTGGTTCCCCAAGGAGATTAACTACTAATGGCAGAATAACCAACCACAGAGCCATGTCACGTCTCCAATTACAGTGTAAATCCTGTGCACATTTTCCTGTTTATCAATCCGGTTTATTCCCCAGATGGAGAGGAAAAGCACATAATCCTGAAGGATCACAACCTTCTGTGTATCTGAGCAGGAAAACAGAAGCAGATTTAAATATGCAGCATTCATACTTATTAATGTACTCAATAAAATACTGTTTAACATTGCTGTGAATATTGTCCATTTGGTCCTTTGGAATCTGCTACACCATTCAGGAAAACTATGGTGGTTGATCTCAGTCCTTTCCTGTTGAGCATCTTGCTTGATTTTTCTGGTTTCCGCAGAGCCTATAGTTTCAGAGCTGAATACGTCCAGCTACTTAACCTTTAGGATGTGTGATTTAGTATACTAGATACGGAGGAGCCCGAATAGATGTTATTGCACATGGAAAGTTTATTTGCATCATATCACAGCAACAAGTGTTATAAGTTCAAGAGGATGCAAGTCAGATTGTCATATAAACCTAACTAGATAACTAATATAGGGCCTACAATACTGTGAAAGGTCCTTTGTCCCGCCATGTTACGCCTACTCTCAAATACATAGCTGCACTAATCCCATCTCCCGCTGTCTATGCCTTGGCAATTCAAGTGCTCATCTAGCTCATTAACAGCACTAATGTACAGAAAGATCTTGGGGACGCAACCCATAGCTTCCTAGAAGTGACAACACATGAATGATAAAGAAGGTGAATTGTTTGTCTTGATCAGAAGGGTATTGAGTATGAGCCAGGAACCCCGTTTACAGCTTTAGAACTTTGGTTAGGCCACATTTGGAGTATTGCGCGCAGTTCTCTTCGCCCCATTACAGAAAGAATGTGAAGGCTTTGGAGAGTGTGCAGAAGAAGTTTACCAGAATGTTGCCCAGATTAAAGGGTATTAACTATAAGGAGAGGTTGGACAAACTTGAATTGTTTTCTCTGGAGTGTCAAAGGCTGATGGGAGAATTGATATTAAGCTATAAAATTATGAGAGACATAGATAGGGTAGACGATCAGAACCTTTCTCTCAGAATGGAAACATTAAAGACTAGAGAGCATAGCTTTAAGGAGTGAGGGCAACATTTCAAAGAGATGTGCGGGGTATGTTTTTTTACCCAGTGAGTGATGGGTACTTGTAATGTGCTGCCAGGGTTGGTGGTGGAAGCAGATATGATAGTGGCATGTAAGAAGCTTTTGGATAGGCATATGGATATTCAGGAAATGGAAGATATCAGCATGGAAAGGGAGTCAGGCCCAGAGCTATAATGATTGTTCGACAGACTGACCATGGCAGACATGCTGGACTGTAGGAGAGAATCCATCATTCTGAAGGATGTCACAATATCACACCATAAGGAATGTTTTATTTCGTTGTTTCAAACTGTCATTTGTCTGCAGTTTGTTGTAGAGCAATCTTACTGTTTTGATGAATTGTAAATCCTTAGATATAATATTTAAGATTTTAATAATTCAGTTTATGGAACGTACCAACAAAATAATGTGCAACAAAATCACTGAGTCTTCGTGTCACCAGTCAGTGAATTTTGAGTCAATGAAATGAAAAGGTGAGTGTGATACTACCCACATAAGTCTGACATAAGTCAGTGCATTCACTGTGAAATCAGTCAGTGCAAACACTGTCGCTGTAACACTGGCTAGTGTAAACACTGGCAGGGGGCATCAGTCAGTGTAAACACTGATACTGTTGAATCAGTCAGTGCTAACAATGAAACTGTCGATACAAACACTGACACTATCAAAACAGTCAGTACAAACAGTGCCATTGTGGGATAAATCAATGCAAACACTGACCCTGCGGCAAAGACCTGTGTAAACATTAAAACAGTGGTATTGGGCTGTGCAAACACTGGCACTGTGACACCAGCAAGTGCAAACACTAACAGTGTGACACTAGTCAATACAAACACTGACACTATGGAACCAGTCAGTTTAAGCAATAGCACTGTGAAACAAATCAGTGCAAACTCTAACCTTGTGACAAATATTTTGTGCAATATCTAGCACTATAGAATCAGATCATTCAAACACTAACACTGGAACTAGTCAGTGCACACACATTGTGAGCTGAGTCAGCAGGATAATCATAAATATACCCATTTTAAACTTTTAATGCCAAGAGAAATGGGTGCTGTAACTAACAGGCTTCTTCTGAATGATTTAAATGAATGAGTGATCTCATGATCACCTGATAAGACACAGAGATCCCGATCTTGCGACATGCAGGCACCGTAAGTACAGTACCTGGCATAGCTGGGGTGGCCTCCATTATGCCCAATAACATGCCCACCAGGGCAGACTCAGACTAAGAATGAAGTTCTCGGACAACCTCAATGCTTTCTATGCTCACTTTGAAAAGGAGAACAACAATGTATCTTTATGGCCACCGCGGTCCCTGACACCACAGTGATCTCAGTGTCCAAGGCTGAAATCAGAAGTTCCCTCTTGGGGTTGAACCCTCAGACCGCATCTGGCCCTGATGGTGTAGCTGGCCATGTTCTCAAAACCTGCACGGACCGGTGTGGTGCAACACCATCATCCCTTCCAAACTCATTGCCAAACTCTGAGAATGGGGTCTCTGCTCTTCCTTGTGCAACTGGATTCTTGACTTCTTCATCAGCAAACCTTAATAAGTATGAATTGGCAACAATATCTCTTCATTGCTGACCATCAGCACGGGGGTACCTCGGGGCTCTGTGCTTAGTGCCCTGCTCCACTTTCTCTATATTCATGATTGTGCTCCAACACCGTCTTTAAATTGCCAACGATACCAACATGGTGGGACAATTAAGGGGTAATGTCAGAATAAAGGGAGATTGTTAATCTTTTTGAGTGGTGTCAGAACAGCAACCTTGCTCTCAATATTAACAAGACCAGGGTGCTGATTGTTGACTTCAGGAAGGGAAAGTCAAGAGACTATGCACCTCCCTTCTGGTGGGATGGTGGTGGTGAGAGTCAACAGCATCAGGTTCCTGGGCATACATATCTCTGAAAATGTGTCCTGGCCCCAGCATATTGATGCAATCACAAAGAAGGCCTACCAATGCCTTTACTTCCTTAGACGTCAGTATTTCTCTGTCCTGTAGAGAATGTCCAGAAGTGTATGGTGGCAAGTAGAGGGTTGCGTCATGTCCTAGTTCGTTTGGTCTCGACGATGTAAAAGTGGCAACATAGGGAGCACCAAATGCAGTAGGTGAGATTCAAAGTGCATGTAAACCTCTATCTCACCTGGAAAGCCTGCCGTGGTCCCTGGATGGATGTGGGCAATGAGGTATAGGGACAGTTGGCACCTCTCCTGTGATTGCAGAAGAAAGTACCTGGAGAAGGGGCGGGTTGGGTGGTAAGGGATGAATCAACCAAGAGATGTGGACGTTATGGTGTCTGCGGATAGCAGAAAAGATTGGGGCAGAGTGAGGACACACGCAAACTGGAGGAACAACATCTCATATTTTGCTTTTGTACGAATATTGAATTTTCCACTTTCAAGTATCATCATGCCACACCCTCTTTATTTTTCCGCTCCCTGGTGTGCTCATATTTCTCCCGCCGTCACCCACACATTGTCCCCCCACTGTCGCCCTGCTCCTCTCCTCACCTTTGTACACTATTTACCATCCCCCATAACCCACATCCTTCCCTCTGGCTTTACATTTCACCCCTCCTCTCCTCTCCTTACCTGATTGTTTCCTTTTTACCTCTAACTTTGTCTCTTACTCCACCAATCAGCCAAACAAACATCCTCTCACTTGTATCCACCTACCACTCCAGCATATTGTGTTCTGCAAGAGTCCAGCCTTTGTAATTCCTTGTGTCTCTAGAACTGTGGTTCACTGTTTAAAAATAAGGAGTCTCCCGTTTATGATAGAGATGTGGTGTTTTTTTTCTACTGGGAATTTAGAGTCTTTGGAATCCTGTTCCTTAAAGGGTGGTGGAAACAGTGTCTTTGAATAATTTTAAGACAGGAATAGACAGACCCCTAAGAAGCAATGGGGTGAAAGGTTATATTGGAATGCAAACTTGAGATTACAGTTAGGTCAACCCTACAGAAGTCCTTGCAATCTGTTTTTAGGTTTCTTCTGAGGCTATACTCATATACTGCTTTTTCTTTCATATCAATGTCTTGGCCCTCCTTTACTGAAATCTGAAATTGTTCCACTCATTTTTTCAACTTTTGGTCTAATACCACCAATATGTCACCACTTAGTGCAATCATCAGAACAGTGTGAAACCTGTCATTGCCGTCACTGGGACAGTGTGACAAATCAGTGCAATCACTTCAGTATAATCATTTGATTTGTGTCACACCATCACAGTAATCAATGCAACCAGTCTGAAGAAGGGTCCTGACGAGAAACTTTGTTTGTCCATTCCCTCCACAGATGTTGCTTTACCCACTGAGTTAGTCCACCATTTTGTGTTTTCTTCCAGATTCCAGCATCTCCAGTTCCTTGTATTAGTCAATAGAGTCTTACCAGTCAGTGCCTTCATTGCAGTGTGTGACATCAGTTAGTCTAGACACCAAACATTTCAGTCATTAAATGAGTCATCATTCAGTGTGATCAATGGACCAACTTCATATAAGTCATTTCAATTAGTGTGGCTGTGATACTCGTGGTCCAATCAATGAGTCAGTATAACATCAGTCCTTGCAATCATGCCTGTGCAGAATGAGCTGGTGCAGTTAATGAATGAACGCCATACCAGTCGGTTTAGATACTGGGAAAATGTGCTCCCCTCCCCTCCCCTCATGCAGTTTTCATACCTATACTGCTTATCCTCCACTGGTCATTCCTCTCACTACATTCTGCCTATTTTTTTCCAAATTCCACAAGTGCCACAGATCATTCCCCAGGCTACATATCTTGTATTGTTCACTCCTCCCCATGCATACTACTGGCCGTCCCATGCAGTGCACCACGTACTGTGTGGGTGGTGCTTCTCCTGCTCCTTAGATTGTACAGCCCACCCATTATCAATGGTACATCTTCCACCTGTTTTAAGGGATGAGCTTGTTGTGTAACAGCTGTAATGTTTGGGTAAGCGGGTTAATTATGTGCAACCCACAGAATTGTTTCTTGCCCAGATAAAGAGAAATTCCTCCTGATGCAGAGAGCGATGATATAAGTAAATGAGTGGTGAATAATGCACTTGTAGGAGTGTCATATTGTGATATCCCTATGAAATGATTGCTATTGTTTGAAACATTTCTTTGATGTACTGTTACACTTCCTCTGCATATCACTTGAAGATGCTGAATATTGAAAGTTTTTTTGGTGATCTTGCTCTGGGTATCCACTTCATCGATCAATCCATGTGCTGGCTGATTCAGATTTCCACCCACAAATACAGCCAGCCTTGGCTGAAACAGTGTGTGCATCAGAAGAAAGACCAGACCAGACCAGGTTAACAATGAACGAGGGCAAAAATGAGTGCTGACCCAGTACCTGTACTTTTGTTCCTATCACATACCTCACGCATTGGACAATGTACTGATTGCTAAACAGAACTCTCCTATTGGTATCCAACTTAAAATAACAATTGACTGATTTTGAAAGGGGTTGGGATGTGGTCCTGTGGGCAGTAGCTACAAAATCCAGTTGTCCACTGCTTAGATTAGTCCTGAACTTGCATCCTCATCTTGTAATGACACAGAAAGAGGTCCCTTGGGCCAACAGGTCCATGCTGGCTCCCAGGAGAACATCCCAGCATTCCCCTCCTCCTCTTCATTTCCATGCAGCCATGCAACTTATCCTCTCTGATACAAGGCCATCAACTCCACTTTGAGACTTTTTGCCATAAACCTAAATGAAAGGGTAATTTGCAAACAGCCAACTGGCACATCTTTGGGATGTGGAAGGGAACCAGAGCATCCAGGTGACACCTAAGCTGTTGCATGAAAACTACATGCAGTCAACACCTGAGGTCAGGATAGAACCTGGGTTCCTGCACCTGTGATTCCATTAGATGGCCACTCCATAAATAATTATTCACGGTGGGCAGTGAAGGGTGGATAGAGTGTATAATTTACTGATTAGATTACTAGATACATAATATCTGACTATGTTTACTGAAAATGTTCACCTGAATATTGCCTTTAGCGAAATAAACTGAGAAGGATGAGAACATTTCTAAATACGAATTTGTCATGACCTGAATGCACTGTCTAAATGGTAGCAAAAGAAGCATCAGGTGCCAATTGGATATATGCTTAAAACAGAGCAACGCCACAGTGAATGGAAGGGTGGTCGTACTGTGGTTATTTCATTGCATTGAGTAGGGGCATGAACTAAGGGGCAGAGGAAGAAAATTCAGTGATGGCCAGGCCATGTGACGATCCGGTGAGGTGGATGCCAAGCGCAAGGTCTGCTGTGTGAAATACTCTGACGAGGTAAAGGATCAGATTGGGGTGTTCTGAAGCTGGCCCTCAGATCTGTGAAATCAGTCGGAAATTGGTCAGAAGTGGTCAGGGGTCACTGCAAAATGTCTGGGAAAGGGCTTGGGTATCTTCTGATTTTTTGCCAGTGTTGCAGAGCTCATTGGTAAAGTAACAATATCAGGAAGTGGTGCCATCTAGAACCTTAAGACCAATACTTTGTTTGGCTGCTTTTAACTTTTTATAACTGTTCTATGCAATTTCTGTCTCTCATTATTCTCTAAAAAAAAAACTCTGTCAGATATCTATTGCTATTTCAACTGTGACCTGAATGAGGTGAACATTCCTTTTGAGCCTGCCCTGTGCGTGAATGTCGTGCCCATTGGCAGCCTGATACATATATTTTTGACAGCGGGTCTTTAAGAGGGAAAAACCTTCTGACCAAAGCTTGCTGACTTCAGGTTTCTGTGGAGCAGACTTATCAGAATCTTGATGATAGGTGTCAGTCAGAGAGTTTCCGGCCGATTGTGGAATGATGAGGGTTTTTTTTTAACATGTCTTTGTCTTGTACTAACCGTAATTCCCCTGTCTCTGGCTGTACTAGTACTCCCATTTTCAACACTTGCATGACTGAGCGCATGGCTGATCTCACCCCCTCCCCTACCTTCTCGAACCCTGACTCTGACATCACTGAGCTCGCAGACGAGCGCCATGATGGAAAGGAGGAGGAAGAGGAGGGGGAGTATGAGGATGAGGATGAGGAGGAGCTGGACGATGAAATCTTTCTGGATGATCCCTTTTCTGACCTGGGGGGAGACGAAGGGTACCAGTTCCACCATGATGGCGAGGACCCGTTTTACGACCGCTCACCCTGGTTCAGTTTAGTGGGAAGGTTGGTGAGGTCTCTGGAGCATGAAGGGAAGGGACTAGCTCTTTCACACTGAGAAGAGTAACCCCAGTGGCAAATGGTCACAACAGATCTTAATACTGGAGTCATTATACATTCTCCATAAGCCCCAGATTTGCCTCAAGGGCTGGTTCACACTGACGGAAATTTCATTCACGATGTGGACTGTAATACTGTACAACAGTTGTGTTATCACCATCTAGAAAAAAAAGAGTAAACTAAAACATTACAAGTGCCAAGACAAAATTCATGTTGTCAGATAGAGTGGAATCCTCCAGTATGCAACAAATTGGTAAATGTCTTACCAAAGTGATCCCAAACTTATCTGGGAATGCTGAAGGTTAAATATTCACATGAATCTGTTGTCACTCTACTATTTGAGGTAATGAGTTTCCAAGCCTGGTAAGTTTATTGAAAGTCCTCTGTCTTCTGCTCAACGTGAGAAAGGTGAGACTGAGCAGTGATTTCTGCAATTTCCTCAGCTTACTCATTCTCAGCACATGATTTACCGCTTGTTGGCTGATGGGGTGCAGGATGCCCAGTGGATCCCCCTGTGTTTGAGAATGTACTGCCAGAGCAGCAGCTTCCTCTTGCTGTACTCTCCCTCTTGTCAGAGACCCATGCGTTCCACAGGACAATAAAATGCTTCAGTTAGATTTTGGATGGGTGGATCAGAAGCACTGAATTTGGCCTTGTAAACCCAACAACTGGATGGCCAAAATGGATGCAGCTAAATTGGTTAAATTTCTGTGCCTTTGTTTACATCACAGTTGTATACATATGGATTCCATTGTATCTCACAGAGGAAGGCAGCTTTTGCTGTGGCCTCCAGCATGGTTGACAGTAGGGCACTGCAGTGAGACTTGCATTAATGCACAATTTACTACTCCGTTCTGTTATTTTTTTTTAAAGGATTGTGCAAGTTTTTGGTTTGGAAATTGTTACCTCTTACCAGGAAAGCATTTGACATGCAGTTAATAGAACCAGAGCTTTCAAGGAAAGCAAGAGAAATCTGCTCCTTGAATAGAATTGTCCTGTGCTTGTGTTTAATCTCAGAACACTAACAACAAGCAGCAATTAAATATACCCTTTACCTTCTGGCCATATTGTGTTCCAGCAAGGAACAAGTAAATTCTTAAATAGGAGAGAGCAGGGCTTCTGATGTAAATGAAAGGGTGTGAAATAAAAGCAAGTGAATGACCAGTTTAGTGGGAAGAAAAACAGTGAAGAAACAATTTGGGGCAGAGAGAAAGGCCGATGTACATCTCTTCATCTGATGGAGGGCTGAAAGGTGGCATAGCATGCGACTAAGTTATAGTTAATTGTGGGTAAGGCCTCTGGGAGAATTGCAAATCAAAGTATTTTATGAATTTATGGAGTTGGAGAAATGAGATTAATGGAAATGGGTAAGGGATTAAGATGCAAGGAATACTGTTCCAACATAGTTCAAATTCAGTAAGCCAACAGTAAACAACTTGATAAACATATGCATGTGGCATTACACGCAGGATGAATTAGGCCAGGGATCGTTGTAAAAGATCCTGAAGATAGATAGGAAACACCTAAGAGTGTGTGTCGCTATGCCTACTCTTCACAGCTCATGTAGGTGTTGGTCATTCTGCTCACTGCCGACAGTTGCTGGCATGTGTTAATCTCGGCCCACTCCTCAGTTTCCTTGGGAAAGATTCTTCTTCTTGAGTGTCTACTGAACAGCTAGATGGTATTGTGTAAAGGTAACAAAATCTCCAGACCAATATCATTAAATATATTTAAAATATTTAATTTCAGTTACATTTAATGATTTCTGTTACATTTAATGAATATTCACTGTGTTGATTCTGGTGTAGAAGTGTTTGTTTGAATTATAATGTTTTGAATGTAAACCTCTATATTAACTTGGAGGTTTAGTCCAGGTGTCAATGCAGTTGCCTTGTCCATCTTACAATTCATAGCCCATTGATATCTGAGATCTTTTTTCACAGCTTTGAATCCTACTGTTCTCCCGATGAAAGAGCTTGTCCCTTTACCAGCTCATCTCAGTAGGGCATGCCAGACTTTCTGAGTAGGTCATGCCAAGGCATCGCATCAAGGCATGCCAAGGCATTGAGTTTCCAAACATGTTTCAGTTTATCTCAATTGGCTATCCCAGCACAGCGGCTTTGAAAAAATAATAAAATAATTTTCTCAAACTGTGCACGCACGTTGGCACTACTGTTTTGCTACCTGCTGTGCTGCCATTTTGAAAACCGTCGTGCCAGATGCTGGGTACCTTCGGTTAATGTAACAGGCGCTATAATAGAAGCTGGCTCTACCAATGTTTAGCCAATGTTTTCTTTCAACTGACGTTCTTCATTTCCTTATTTCTTGTGTTGAAACTTTGTGTTCTGAGCATGCCACCTTTGCACCTCACCAATCTTGTTACCAGCTCCTTTGCATTGGCCACTGTATATTCAGTCTGCTTCAAGTGTCTTGCCATGTTCAGGGTTTCTCTTTGTGATTGTCGCATGAGTCACACAGATGTTTTTTTATTCCTGTTTATCATGTTTTAGATTAAAGCTGTGCTGAACTGAATTGGTACAACATTATCACATCCCCCTGGAGCTAGTTGAACAAGGAAGGGGATTAACTTTGTTAAGAACCTTGCAATTTCTCTTCATTAGGAATGCATTTAATGAAATATGTTTCCTTAATGATTTCTGTGGTGGCAGACTCAATATTCTATTTAAAATTATTTTCACTATGTTCGGAAACAGATGTTAGCAATAAATAGAATGATATTTCACGACAAGCACCCACCACGCTGAAATTTTTTTTTAAAAAATCCTTCTAGATGCCCAAAGCTCACCAGATAAATCATTTAGTTTTGGCAGATCGTTTTGGAGAGCATCTGATACAGTGATAATAAAAACTAAATATTTTGTAACACAGAGCAGCTCAGGCAATATTTGTGGAAAGAGAAACAGTTCCTATCCAAGACCCTTCATCAGAGATGTCAGTGGGTGCTCACCGAGCAAGACCCAGGAATCACCGTTGGTGAAAAATTGATGGGATCTTACTGATAGCATCCCTGAGAATGTGTTAACTCTAAACTTCTGTATGTGTATACAGTAGATGGAATCTTCCACTATCCTAGACTGTACTCTTCATGGTGTCTATGTTAAGAAATCTTGTAAAATGAAAATATGGAAATGATGGACATAGAAATGAAATGGTATACCATCACCATCAGAGGCACCATGGAAACTGAGCAGAGTAAGCTACATTCTGGTAATACGTGCAAAATATTG
Organism: Rhinoraja longicauda; assembly: GCF_053455715.1. NCBI lineage: Eukaryota > Metazoa > Chordata > Chondrichthyes > Rajiformes > Arhynchobatidae > Rhinoraja > Rhinoraja longicauda. Next base: position 30,341,183 of record NC_135965.1, read on the forward strand.
TGTATTGATAGAATGGCATACGGAACATTTATGTGTGTGACATTTCCAGTCCTGTCCACCTGAAAACTTCCTCGGCCAGAAATGCAAAAAAGTATGATTAGAATGTCTAGGCTTCTTGGATTGGTAGGACATTTACAAAACCCCACCTTTCATCCCCCATGTCTGACCTCTCCCCCCCAATCCCCATCCCCCAATTTAACATTATGTCCTCAGACTGAGGTGAAAGGAGCAACTAACTTAACATCTGCATTAAGTCATTGAAATTAAGATTTCAGGAAACTCAATGTATTTCACTGATTTTAATCAAATGGTGTGCTGGCCACCAAGTGTTGGGAGGCAGGCTAGTGTTTCTTTCATTCAGCCAACCCTAATTCCAAGCTAATAGAACTCTAAACTTTGATCATTATGAACTTCACCATAAACCAGTGTGGGACAAAGTTAAATATCGTAATGGAGTTTCAGGGTAGCTATGCCCCAAATCATCTGGTGTATCTTGACATTGAGCTCACCACTGCTAACACTTCACATCAAAAGGTTCCTGACAATTTCCCAGGAGTATGAAGTACATAATAGTGATTACACTGCGACCCTGTTTTCCAAAGGTGAACTGACTTGTTAATCACATGATATTTTGCAGTGGTAAATGAAAGTGTAGTGCACTGAGCCAATACAACAGCAGTATTGTTGTTTATTTTACAACAAAAAGCTTAAACAAACTGATTACAAAAGTCTTTGCTCTTCACCATTCTGGAGATGACTACGTGTCAGCTTCTGGGTAGTGGATGTCACACAACCAGTGAATTTATCTCATATTTTTGGAAATGTTAAATTCCCCCAGATTATTTCTGCAGGATACATTGGAGAGGTGAAATGCACAGAAGCTTTGGATCTGATTACCCCTTTATGTATTGGTTTTGGTTTAGGATTTGCAATAAACTTACTTTTCCGGTTTGCATTATTGTAAATAATCCTAAAATTGCATAAACAGCTGAAGACAGACCCAACAATATGAGAAGAAATAATCTGTGGATGCACCTGAAGCTGGTGAGTGTTCAAGCTTCAACCTATGATGAAGGTCACACTTTAGACACTTGGTAATATCCTACTGCATTTAGAAATCCTAAAGAATGATAACATTCAGGCATTGGTACTTTTTATTTATAAAAGCCAAATTTTATTTTTTGCCTATGCATCTGGCTATGATATATTATTCCCTTGGGTAATGCAGGCAGCACATTTGCATAACCCCAGTATAACATATAGGAAGGATAAAAATATAAGAGAACTTTGAATCTTGGTAACTGTGGTTAGTTGCCAGAGATGATCCAGCTCACACTGAAAAATGCCCTCTAAGTACAATGACATGGCTGCACACAGCAGACTGCCCTGATATATCATGCTCAAACGAACAGAACATTGCCTCCTCTACCTTTCTCCATTTGCCACTGTTTGTGAAACTTTCTTCTGACAAAAAAAGGTTGAAGTGCCTGGTAAATGTTTTGCAATTAAGCAGTTGAGCTCATGAGAAGTTTTAATCTGCTGCGTACTATATTCCATTTTTGTTTGTGGAAAATTTACACATTAGGCAATGGAAACTGGGTGTTTGTCCCATTCGGATTTTGTTTCCTCTTGAAGCAGACTGAATCCACTGGATCCAGTATGGTTGCTCATATTTAATGCTACTGAATATCTTTTTTCTTTATGTTCTTTTTATTACAGATGTTTTTATGTCCACAAAGTTTGCTTGATTGCAAGGCAGCAGTGATTCCCGTCCCTCCGTGCTAATTGTGACTTGTTGATGAATCTTTTGGTGGTACATGTGTGGTTGTCTCCAGTTTCTCACTGGCTGGCTTTGGCTGGCTTTTGATGCTGCTTTGTTTTGCTGCTTTGCTTCCTGGCACTGTGGCGTGCTGTATATGTTGGATGAAGATTGCAGGTGGTTCTACTTCGATCACTCAGGGACTTTACACTATTCCCTTTCCCACACTTGAATACAACCTCATCAATGGAATCCTTTCTGCCAGTGGCCAATCAAGGGGCCTTCTTCACAAATTCAATTGTCTTTTCCAGAAAAACTTCGTGAATGAGAACAAGTAATTCACTTTTCCTGTCACATTAAGTACCCGTTTACACGGATGCTTCGTCAGTTCCCTACTCAGGTTTATGGATGTTGAAAAATGTTCTCTGTCTATTGTAAACTGTTGCAAGATATCGTCATCATGAGGAATCTGACTAGCTCTGCCTTCAAGAATTCATTAAGGGTTAAACCGTTTGAGAATGTCCAGCATTTTGTGGTGCCTGCCACTTAAAGTTATACAGGCAGCTAGAAGGTAGAGAGGTTATTGTGGTGTCTGGCTATGCCTCAGCCAAAGAGTATTGCACTACTTGGCACATCACCTGATGGTGGAGATGAGTCCAGGAGCCTGTTTCATGAATAAATCACCATTGGAGACGGTTTCAGAACTGGATGAAATACTTCTTAAAATAACTAATTTCAAGTTCTGACAACTTTAAAAGCATCAAACAAGAGTCACCAGTTAATACCACATCAATGTCATCTCGCCAAAGACACTTTGGAGAAAAGCAATCCAGTTCATTGTTAGTATTGATTAAAGAACCGTGAGATGGTTATTTCGAACACATAAACAGGCCAACAGGCAGAGAACCGCAGATTGCAGATCAATGTTTTTTATCGAAAAATAAATGCCCCGTTTCTTGCCTGTGTTATCGAAGGAGGGTGTGGTTCTCATGGAAAAAAGTTGGTTGATCCATCGATGAAAGATACTTTGGAAACAATTCTAATCAACCCTTATAATTCTGACCCATTTATTGCTCTCTACCTGAGTTTGCATTTCAGTTCATGGGTTCTTCTGGATAGCCACCAACCTGAGGAATCTTCGCAAATCAGCACAAAATGTCTTCATTTCTCAGGGCTGAAATTTGATTTGGAGTAAGCGTGGATTCTCCAAGATCTGGCCAAGAACCGCAGCAGAGGACAATCTAGTCAATGAACATTAATAATTTCCTTTTCCTGATCCAGACCACTTCTCGATTGATGCTGCAGGTTGCCCAGTCATCACAAGGAGTCATACCACTGCTTCCAAGAGGTCACCAACGTAAGGCTCACTGCTGCTTCCCCTACTCCATGCAAAACACTGTAGAGATGCAGGTTTCTTCTTGGCAGATTTTGCTGGGACCCACATGTAATTGCTCTCTTTCTGGTCCCAGCATATAGGGTTTGGTCTTATCTCTTTTTTTCTCCTTTCATTTATTCTTTGAAGTCTGCCTTACTCTGACTAATTTTCCTGGGTCAGGAATCTTTAATGATCAATGGAAGCCTTTTGGCAGTGAAACCCCACTGTGTGTCAGCGTGGGCCAATGACGCAGGGGTGGTGGAAAATTCACCCCGCTGGAGGTCTACCCCAATAGGAAGATATATTGTCACAATTGGACTGATCAACACAATGTGCTCACCTTTACCTCCTCTTTGAGAAGAAATAAACAATGGGGTGGGGGCAACAGTTACAAATAAATATACTGATTCGTATACTGATTTTGTCTATAATTCATTCCCATAGAGGAGATTGGAAGACAAATTTGTTTACCCAGAGGTTGGTTGGAATCCAAACCTGACTACCTGAGAAAATAGTGGCGCAGTTAGATTCACATTTAGGAAGTATCATGATGAGCACTTGAATTTCCACTGCACAGTAGGCTTCAGATCAAGTGCTGCTAAATGGGATTAGTATAGAGAGGTACTTGATGGTCGCATGAGTATGGTAAGCTGGGCCCATTTCTATGCAGTATGATTTTATTGCTCCATGTTAGGAACTAAGATCTCTTAGTTATATGTCAGCTGTGGTTCTGTCAATGCCACTCTTGTCTTTGAGTCGAATGTTTGTATGTTGAGGCCTCTTTGGAAACTCCAGTAATGTGAGGAAGAACTGCAGCATTGAAATGCTCTGTGATGAACCAGAAGATAGTCCATATGAAGTTGGATGATTTACCTTCAACCCAGAAGCATGGACCATTCATGTACTATCATGGCTTGGAGAATGTGACTCATTTTCATTGAAGAATGAGACTGGTGCAAAAGCATCACTTGGTTGGGCAAGTACTAGGCATCCTGTTAGAAAATTGCATCTCATGGCAGTTTTCCTTAAATGAAAAATATCATACCAGTTACTATCTTTGAGCATCCAAAAGTACGAGTTGTATTTACAGAAGAAGTGGAAGGACAGCCCAAGTTAAAAGGCAGAGGTGGTGTGGATGTAGAACCACTTTTTTTTACTAAATCCAGTCACAAAGTGAGCCAACTGCTAGTGCATGACCACTCCATTCGGTGTTGTGTGATCTGTAATTGAATGTCAAGTCCTATCGGTATAAGGGAAGGAGTGATGAACAACATCATCAGCTGAGGCTCCAAATCAAGCCAGTATGCCTTGATGGGCAGAGCAAACTATTCCAATTGCGCAAACTATCAACTGTACATGGCCAGTCCAAAAATTAGCTGAATACTCATTACTACACTACTATCCCTCCCTACCCCTCTGTTTCAGTATCTTAACAGGAGGAGGCACCGTCTCCATGTGGAAAGCAGATTAGATTTTGCCATGAATTTTTCTGAGCCCGCATAAATCCAGCACCTGATGAGTTAGAACAAAGTTTGTTTTCAGTGGTGGAGGCAAAGTGAACAGCAGTTTGCTCCCCCGTTCCGCACGTTGGGACAATCTGACTGAACTCAATACTCAAATGAACAATGCAACCAAAAACGCTGACATGCAGACGCAAAGATTTAGGGATACTTGCTACGAAATCTTATTACTGCTACAAGCCCATTGAGTTGGCACATGACGACTAGAAAGAGAAAAGAGCATTTGGGCTAATCAAGTTGGTGGCTTCTGTGGGCCATCTTTTCAGTTCATGTGGAGAAAGAGAAAAACAAACATTAACACTAACTACCAGCAAACTGGAGCATCTTTAAATAACAACATCTGTTAAAAAATATTGGAAAGGCAAAAATCAAATCCATACCTTCAGTCATTCATGTTCACCTAGTGTCTATTCTTTCTCACAAACCTGTGCAGTGGGCTCATGTCTTATCTAATTCCAGCTGCAAGAAAAACAAATTGACAATGCCATGTTCTAACAATCCCAGCTGTGAAGTCCCTGAGCCAAGAAGGAAGTGTAGAACCACCTACAGGTAAAGCTGCTGTTGGGTGGACTAGCTCATGTGTGTGTATTCTTCCTTCCAGAGCATTCGTTTATCTCAGTAACCTGCTATACCCAGTGCCACTTGTACACCGTGTGGCAATAGTCAGTGAGAAGGGAGAGGTCAAAGGATTTCTACGTGTAGCTGTCCAGGCTATTTCTGGTAAGTGAGAAAATGTGAAAAAAAATAACCATCAGAATGAGGTATAGTGGGCACACATTCTCCTTTCACTCACTGGGATTGAGTGGTACACAGGGTCACATACTGTCTTGCCACACACCGGGAGACATTTAGAAACATTTAGTACTAAGAACCATTTAGACAGGTACATGGATAAGACAGGTTTAGAGGGATACTAGACGGGCGTGGACCCGTTGGATCCAATTCTCTCCTGTGGGCGCAGCAACCCTCCTCCAACTGATGATTCTGCTGGGCAGGGAGTGTCGCCCGGGGCCATGGGCGGGTGAGGGGGGACAGGGAAGGGGAGAGGGAGCCACTCACCTCGGCCCCATGCGGCCAGCGCTGTTGCCAGAGCAGGCTGTGGACCCGAAACCTCTCCTGCAGCTCGATGGCGACGGCCATCTTGTTTGATCCTCTGCCGCCACGCTGCACCATGGGAGCAAGGTCAGGCGCAGGGGAGCGCATTTATTAAAGTTTCAGCTCGACGGCTCAGCAGTCGTCGTCCCCATTGGTCACCACTCCCGTCACTCAGGCAGGTCCCATTGTGATATCGATCGCGGCTGATGGCCAGGAAAAATGGAAAAGTGTTTTTTAAAGTTTGAAAAGTAAAAAACTTTTAAAATATAACAAACATTTGAACCCCAGGACAATGGTGAGTAAGGTGTGCCTAAAATTGTTGCGCTATTCTGTACTGTTTTGGCTGTATTTCCAGAACAAATCTATCCACAAACACACAAATATACAAGATGAGAGTTTCAGTAATATATAGATGGGCCAAATGCAGGCAGGTGGGACTGGTGTAGATGGAACATGTTGGCCGGTGTGGGCAAGTTGTCCAAAGGGCCTGATTTCACACTGTAAAACTCTATGACTCTAGGGGTCACACCATGTCCTTTCACTCTGGAATGTATTAGCATCATCTGAAAAGGAAAGAATTGTATGAAATATGTTTGGTTGTCCTGGAATTAAATCTGTCAGTAGCAAAGAAAATAAGTTTGAATGAGGTGCTGATTTGCAATTGCCTATTTATGCTCTGCCCAGCACAATCTTATCTCAGTGTGGAAAGTAAACCAAGACAAGTGATTACTCCAATCCTTTAATGTTTTACTTGACATGTGAGGTTAAAGTGGTGTCTTAATACACGGTGTCAATGGTTTTAACATGCACAATATTACATCACATTGGATAAAAATTCAGAAATGACGCACTCCTATAAAGATAACACAGGGGTTATCAACATATCTACAAGTTAATTGTGAAATATTGTTATTTTATTTGATTTCAGCTGATGAAGAAGCCCCAGACTATGGTTCTGGGGTTCGACAATCAGGAACAGCTAAAATTTCTTTTGATGACCAGCACTTTGAGAAGGTAATGCTGTCAATTAGTTCTTCTTTGTATTCTCACTTCCTCAACCACATTGCATCTGGCTTATCAGACAATTTTATATTTTTTAATCTTTAGCACAGGGAGGCCATTTCAGCCTATCAAGTCCATGCCAGCTCAAAGAGCAACTCTATTCCCAGTTAGTTATCTTCCCCTTATTCACATAATCCGCTCCCAGATCCTACCACTCAGTACACACGAGGCATTTGGGCAAATTCTCACAGGCAGCACCAGAGGTCACCAGAGATCAGCATCGAACCAGAGTTGCTGGAGATATGAGCAGCTGCTCCAATACTTGTGCCACTGCCATCCTAGAATAGACCCAGAATAGATTGAATAAATAATTTACCAGCAACATCAACTGTGAGGATAAGTACGTGGCAAGACATCCTGAATACCCAATGTAATGTAATAATTCTGAAAACACATTGCGTAAGGCCTAACCTTGAGAATCTCTCCCTCACCCCCAAAATAACTTCAAACCCTGAAGCACCCATACTAACATCTAATCATGGGATCCCAAAGACATGTGGTTTTGTAAGTTAATAAATCACTGTAAATTGCCGCTGCTGTGCAGGTTAGTTGTAGCTTCTCGTGGGTGGAATGGGTTGACAGAAATGTGGGGAAAGTAAAAATGGAATTAGTTTAGGACCTATTTCTCTGTTGTTTAACTTTGACAAGCATAAGACATTGATTCAGTAAAATAGCTGTGAATGGCAAATGAAAATAACGATGTGAGACCTGAGATTCTAGAATAATTTCTACAAGAGCAAAGAAGGTCAAGAGGTAACTCAATGGAAAATTTTAACATCTTAAAACATGAACATAACATCAGAATCTCCTTTGATGGGGATTCAGCAATGACCGGCAATTATATTAATATTTTAGGTAAGGGTGGGAAGTTATATTGGAAGACATTTTGTGAGGGGTTGAATTGTTCAATGCCCTGCCATCCATATTGATGAAAAAAGTGCTCAAGTACATGGAGCTAAAGTACAAGACCTTAGACTATGTGGCTGGGTTAGCTGCAGATTGCCCCTGCACTGTAGGCTAAAATAGTCTTTATTGTTAGAAACATCACTAGTTTGATTAACTTTGCCACAGATTCTTACATGGATATTTGATGTCGCTCTGTGATGCTCTCTGCTGTGTTTAGTTTCAGTCGGACTGCTGTACAACTGGAATGTCTCGCTCAAGCACGTCACAGGAGGAGCTGCGCATTGTCGAAGGACAAGGTCAGTCGAGCGACTCAGGCCCTTCAGCCGACGAGGTTAACAACAACACCTGTATAGGTATGTACTGGCCAATCAAACTCACATCGCTGTATATTACCTGGTTTGAATTGTCTGGGATGTGGATGTGAATGCTTCAGAAGTCAGGAGCTATTTGTAAAAAAAGGATCTAATATACTTGGGATATCTAAGTGGGATATCCAGAAGGTCATATGTTCATATCTGATTTCTTCCCAGCAAAGTGAAATCAGCTGAGCTGGTAGGACAGGTTTATTTCTAAACCTGTTGACTGTACAGCAATAGCGTACAGGCCACTTGCAATGTATAGACGATTATCAACATGTGACACGAGCCATTTAGTTTGGAAAGACATGAGGTAATATAATTAAATCACAATCTCGAGAAACTTACAATGCAGGCAAATTCCCATACCCACTCCAAAAGATGGCCTGTGGGTGGGCATTTACAATTGACATTATTGATTCAGTCATACCTTTTCCAATATAATCCAAATTTACTTGAACTGTACAAAAGCCTGTGTTTAATTTGGGAACATCCATCTCCTTTGTTCAAAAGCTCTTAGAAACCTTCTTTTGATGAATAAACTGAGCTCTCAAGCACCTGTGGTCATGTTCCTTGGGGAAAGGAAGTGAATTATTGTTTTCATGTAACAAGCTGTTATTATCCAGAATCCAAAACCTGAAGCCAAAGTATTATCCTCCAAAATGTAATTGGTCAAGTATCATTTTAAAAGGAAATATATAATCCTGTGGCAAAATATCAGGATAGTGAGACAAATTGAGTAGCTCGATGGAAGGCTGACACTAATATCGTGGGCTGAATGGACTGCTTCCATGCTTCAGATTTTGCAATACCCTCTCTTGATTCCTCTTTTGATTGTGGTACATGAACAACAAATAGGGGAAGGGTCACATTTAGATATGATCTGGATTCACAGATCTAGAAATTGTTCCATGCCATTCTTAGCTGTAAAATACTGCCTTTGAGTCACGTTGACATTGTCTGTGAAAGTTGCATAAAGAGCTTGAACTTCAGCTATGAGATTCACAGAGCACCATTGTCAGGTTTCCCTGTGTAACACAGCACTGTGACACTAATAGAGTCATACAGTGTGGACATAGGCCTTTCGGCCCAAACGCCCACGCCGACCAACATGCCCCATCTACGCTAGTCCATCCTTCTAAACCTATCCTATCCATGTACCTGAGCAAATGTCTTTTAAAAGCTGTGATAGTACTTGCCTCAACTACTTCCTCTGGCAGCTTGTTCCATACACCCATCACCCTCTGTAAAAAAAAGTTGTCCCTCGGGTTCCTATTAAATCTTTTCCACCTCACCTATGTCCTCTGGTTCTTGATTCTTGTACTCTGGGTAAAAGACTGTGCATTTACCCTATCTAATCTCCTCATGATCTTATACAACTTTATAAGATCGCCCCTCACCCTCCTGCGTCCTATTCTGTACAACCTCTCCATACAGCTCAGGCCCTCGAGTCCTGGCAACATCCTCATAAATCTTCTCTGTACCCTTTCCAGCTTAACAATATCTTTCCTATAGCAGGGTGACAAAAACTGAACACAGTATTCCAAATGTGGCCTCACCAATGTCTTGTACAACTATAACATTGTCCCAGCTTTTATACTCAATACTCTGACTGATGAAGGCCTGTGTGCCAAAAGCTTTCTTGACCACCCTATCTACCTGTGACGCCACTTTCAAGGAGCTATATACCTGCACTCCTAAATCTCTCTGCTCTACAACACTCCTCAGAGCATACCATTCATGCTTTGTAAGTACTCAAAGGTAGCACAGTTGTCCTACAGGTGGGACAGTGCAGCCAGTCCTCAAAGGATCTGACCACAAATCAGGCAGCATTCTTCCAACTGAAGGACAATGTTATAACTGAATGAATGGGTATTGCAATGATGAGAAGGTAATTAGGGTTAGGATTTGCAGAGAATCAGAGGGATCAGATTGGGCTGGTGAAGAAGGGGTACCTTCTTTGTGCATGGGGAAACAGGAAGCTCCCCCACCACCGCTCCATCACCACCATCTTACTGGTCTTGTTTATGCTAGATTGAGGGTAAATACCTCAATGAATGTTTGTGGCTTTGTCTCTATTCTGTAGCCACCCAGGAGTATCTGGAGAGTCCATTGAAGTCACCAGTAGATGTGCAGATAGATGGGCTAGTAGAACATCTCAGGATCAGCAGCAACTTCACTTTCAGAGTGACTGTCTTACAGGCATCAAGTATCTCTGCTGAATATGCCGATATCTTCTGCCAGTTCAAGTAAGTGAGCCGTTACCAACTGTATTTACCCATTATCATGCACATGGAAGGCATAACGTTTCCACACTACACTGTGGGGCCATACTATATTCACCAATGTCACAGTGCCATCTTTTATCCATACTTCATCCCAATGTTCTCAAACCAATCTCAAGATTTTCTGCTGGCAAGATGAGAGGAGGTGTGAAATAGCTCATTATGTGGGTTTGCCTATATTCTGCAGCCCCCCTCAGTGAGTCTAATGTATAGACCCAGTACTATGATTGAATAGCACTTTATAAATGAAGACTTTGGCAGTTCCACTGAATTAATATCAAATTAGCGCAAAAAAGTAAGGAACTTCTAACCAGGGTCTAGCTGTGATTTTCTTTCTTTATTTCTCTTACAGTTTCATTCATCGCCAAGAAGAAGCCTTTTCTACAGAGCCATTAAAGAACACAGGCCGAGGACCCCCGCTGGGTTTTTACCATGTGCAGAATGTGAGTCAATATTGGGGATACAGCTGTAATTAGGCAGAACCAGATAGGATGCCCTGGCATTACTCTACCACACAGACTGCAGAGAATCAGGAAGGTGGTGAAGAGTTGATAATGAATGTTGACCATCCTGCAATGTCTATATCCCGTGGATGGAGAAAAAATTCCGATATACTATTAATATTCAAAAGTGTGTTTGAGCATCTTGTGTTTCACTGTGTTGATGACAATACAGAACTGATCTTGGTGTCGGATGTTGGCAGTTTAGTGTCTGTGCTGCATTAGTAGATGTGATTTCAAGGCACAGAAATGTTGTTTCCTACGATGCAGATGCAGAGGGAGAGCAGCTTCCCTGCCTGCCCCTCCCATAGGAAGTGAGTGAGTCTGGAAAAGGAAAAAGCAGAAATGTGGAAAAATGGCACCTCAAAATGGCTTACTTATTTATTCCATGCCTGCTCAGATGTCTGTCTAAATATAGTTTATTTGCTGCTATTGTATCTGCTTTCACCATCTCCCCAGGCAATGCATTCTGTTACTGGAGGAGATTCTGGGAGACTCTGGTTCACTAGACCACAGTCTATATACCCATGTAGCCCTCAACTGAACCTCCAAACCCACACCCTCCCTGCCCGACCCCCTAAAGAAAGCAATGCATGCATAGCTAAGCATGAAATCAAAGAATACATATGATGCATTCTGTTATGGACGTTGCAAGGTGCATGCACTGATGGCCTGCTGCACCAAACCTCAGTAGTTTCTCAGGCCCAGGGTTGCTGATCTGCTTTTGCACCCTGGAGGGAATTCGGGGTTTGAAAGGTCAGGAGCTCAGAGGCCTGTGCTGATCATGGATTGTGAGTCATGGGCTTGAGGAGTTTGACCAATTGTTGCAGGAGCAAATAGGGTTTGAAGGAGTTGAGGACAGGTTCACTCTCAAGTAAAACAAGACTTCTTCAGCTCTAAAATCTCCTTACTTACAATATCGTAAAGACTCGGCAGCAACCTGTACATCGCAGGATGCCCTACCACATGTCGTGTTAATGGCTGCAGCAGTCTGGAAACTTGTCTTTTTTTAAAATGTAATTGAAGGATTTATTGTTTTTACAGATCGCAGTGGAGGTGACCAAATCTTTTATTGAGTACATCAAGACCCAACCTATTGTGTTTGAGGTATTTGGGCACTACCAACAGCACCCGTTCCCACCACTATGCAAGGACCTCATCAGGTAACCTCTCCTGCTGTATGTTGTTTACAGCCACATTGCTCAGTCTTTTCTGAGATAGCTTAGAAAATCTCAAAGATATCTCACTCTTCTTAGCGTTAGAGATTCTGCAACCATCTTTAGTTCCATTGGTACTATCATGGGTTAGGAGCATCTCGGATAAGACAGACTATTGGTGGACATTGTATAACACACGAAGGTGCAAATGCTAGTTATGAACACAAAATCTAATTGAAAGAGAATTACTTCAGCCATGCCTATTGTTGGTGAACGAATTGGCACCAAAAATTTATATTCCTGTCCCATGAATTTCACAGAGGCCAAATGCTGGCTCAATAGTTAAGATGATCAGAAGGAGCATTACCCAGGATGGATCTGTCACATCCTGTCATATGAATAACTCAAGAGAAGAATAGGATTAGATGAGTGAAATTGTAACTGGGTCCCCAACTTCAATCCCTCGGTGATCACCTAAGGAAGAAGAAATACACGAGAGCGGAAATTGAAATACAAGTATTGAGATAGTTGGAGTGGTTGTTTTACACATCAAAAACACTCAAATCTCAGTCTCTGAACAGGGAAAGACAAGCAAATAAGCATTGTATCACGCATGCAGACTTACCTGAAATGGCAATGGTCTCCTGCCTGTCTTATTCCAATTCAGAAGGAGGCCGTTCTGCCCAGCGTAGAAACATAGAAAATAGGTGCAGGAGTAGGCAAATTGGCCCTTCGAGCCAGCACCGCCATTCATTATGATCATGGCTGATCATGCAAAATCAGTTCCCCACTTCCTGCTTTTTCTCCAAAAATTCTGTTAGCCCTAACTCTCTCTTGAAAACATCCAGTGAATGGGCTCCACTGCCTTCTGTGGACTGCAGGGCCATGCCAGCTTCTTCCAGGGGACCGAATCCATCAGTCCCACTCCCCCTCTCCTTATTTTGTATTGCTACATTATTCTCCCACACACACCCATCATAATCATTTGACTCTTCTTACCATTAATCACACTAAAGGATAAGTTACCAGTTAACCACTTTCAGTTTAGGGAGAAACCGGAGCATCAGGAGAACATGGGGGGTAATGAAAAGAGGGTCTGGTGTGAATGAATGGGACAGCATCGCTGATATTTTTCCAGACCCATCAAGTGTCTGTGGTAGGTAGTCCAGGTATACATAATCCTAGTTATGAGCACAGCTGGCTTACCTGGTTCTGTACTGTGCACCACAATCTAGAAGGATATGTTCAGCTCGGAGCAATAGCTAAAATGCCAGAAGGCCAGTTGTGAGAATAGGTTACAGAAACTAAAGTTTGTATTCTCTAGAACTTAGAATTGACTGAAATCTTCAAGACATTAAGAAAGTCCAATAGAGGGGATAGAGATAGATTTTTCCCATAGGTTGGCAATCAGATAACCACATAACTAAAACACATAACCAAAATAACTGAGTCAGAGCTAGAAGGAGGGAAGTTAGGAAACTTCTGCATGGAAGTTGGTAAAAGTTTTTTCCTCTCTGGAAATTCAGTTCAGCAATCAATCATTAATCTTAGATTGATACCTTTTGCTCATAAAGTTATCAAGGATTGGGAGCGAAAGTGTGATATTGGTCACACATCAGCCAAGTTCCCATTAAATGGCGTACTAGGCTTATGGGACTGTATACTTTTCTCCTGCTCTTATGATAGTGGGTTAGTTGCCATGCCCCAGAGATAACCTTCACTCCAAGAGAAATAGTTTTTTTAACATTTTGTCAGACCCTGCACTTAACAACTAAACTAGGCATTTCACTGTGCAAATGAAATGAATCATCTATTTATGGTGTAACCAGTGATCTGCTCTTAAAAAATACCCAACTACATTGTATTTTCTAAGTGGTTTTCACTTGGTCTTTTCTCTCTTTGTTCTCAGTCCTTTAAGACCTTCTCGCCGGCAGTTCCCTCGGGTGATGCCCTTGAGTAAACCAGGTAAGACAATTGAACGCTTTATGCTTTATTGATTTACTTAGTGACAAGGGAGCAAAGAATTAACTGGGAAACAGTAAAAAGCAGTTACTTCTCAGATACAATATCCTTTACCCAATCATTTTATTGGTAAAGGTGAATTTTCAGATATCTCAGATGACATGAGGTCCCTTATAGTTGTAAATTAGAACCCCAATTTCATTGCAATCACCAACAGTGACTGATGATGAGTTGGAGGTGCTGGTCCTGCTACAGCTGAGTCCCATACTGGACCAGTGGTCAGTCCGCTAGTCCATCAGGCCAGAAAGTAGCAGGTCGCCTGAGGGAAACCATCAAACTGGAGCAGAGGCAGTAACTTCAGGGTAGTAGGGAAAGAAGGAGGCAAGAGTAATGCAAAGATCTTGATGGGCATGCTCAGAAATTTAGTTTGTACATATGAGATTGAAAATGGGCAAACATCAGTGAGTGGCATTGAATGTTTCAGACATAATCAAGGCTTCCCATCCACTCTCCCTCTCACTCAGCCGCTTAACTGCCATTCTACTTTGACAGAGACCTTCACTCTGAAACCACCACCACATTCATCAGTGCCAATCTTTGACGTCAGGCTTTCTACTGAGATTGAATCCAAACTCAAGTGGAGAAGTTGGGTTTCCAAGTATTAACCTTAAAGCTCAACCTGGTATCAATATCAGCCTCAGTCTGCCTCGATTAGTCCAGGGGCAACTTTTAACTTCATCCTGTGATCATTATAGTAACCCTGATCTTTATCCTTGGTGCCCTGCACTGTTCTAACACTTCAGCATCCATTAGCATGGTGGTATGCCATTAGACTTGTCATCCAAAAACTTGGACTTAATAATGCAGACATGAGTTCATCTTCCTCCAGAATAGATAGGATAGTCATCTTAAGTTAGTTAAATAAATTTGGAATGAGGAGCTTATCAATAATGAAGACCGTAAAACCCACGCTGGGAAAGAATCTGAGCCCAGAACTGCATTTTGTCTATTTTTGGTGTAAAGGCATTCGTCATGCTTTTTGCTTGTACCAGATTAGGACTTACTCAAAAAAAAGAGAAAGTTGAAGAAACATTTTTGAAACTAGCTTAGGTTGGGGATCTCCCTGAAACAGGATCTGTGTGGTTCTTGATGGAATCAGACTCAGGTTAATGAACTCTGCATTGCTGAGCAAGAGAAACATAGAAGTATCAGGGTTTGGAGACACATTGTCATGGCCACCAGGCAACGACAACAGGCACCATGGAGGTGGGAGAGAGTTCCAGTTTTGCTCAGAAGTCCTGACTCCCTCAGGAAAAAAAAAATCATGTGTTTCCCAGAAATGTGATATTCTTCTCATTGTTCACAAAGCTTGCATATGGAGGAAGTCGAAACTTTTCCTCTTTATAAAACAGTCCAGGTTATTCAAGGGAGCTCGACATGAAGTGTGAGTGCAGCGCATAATCGCCTGCATTGGTGGGAAGCCAGCAGTGCTGTCAAGGTGCCACCTTCTCGCCAAAAACAGGAGATTAAATAATTCCTATGTGAATAGATAGTCTGGGTAACCTCTCTACTCCGCAATGAGAGGGTTGGCAAGGGTCTGCTTAAGAAATGATACATTGTCAGAAAACTAAGAAACATGACCTATCAGTGAACAACACAGCCTGGACATGAGCATAACTGAAGGTCTTCCTGTTTTCAGTGACAATAGCCATGGAAACCTGAGCTGACATGTACATTGTTCTCTGGGAGGTCCAGGTATTTTGGCATCTCAAAGACTCACTGGGAATTGTCTCTAATAATGAAATTCTCCTGAGGTCTGACCCATTCTGAATGGCCAGCATGACTGTAATTATGCCTCTTGTGAGAGTGTGCTGTCAGCATTTTAGCCATGGATCCCTGGAGTTGTCTCTACAGATGAACTTGGCTTCACCTGAGGTGTTTGAGGCCAACCATGGCTGCAATGATGCATATGGCAACGGTATGCCGTCAGCAGTTAACCATGTTTACCCTTTGAATTGGTGTCTCAGAAGCTAAATACTGACAGAAACATTCCCTGTTAGTTCAAGAGCGTTGACTTTGGAAGGTGCCTGTGCACTTTGTTGTTAATTTTGAAGGTGCCTAGTCAATTTCCCCAACGCCAGCTGTGAGAACAATACCCAGGCAAGCACAATGGGTTCCAGTTTTTAGTGAGTCTTCCACAAGAGTCCCAATGTGGAGTTTTAAGTTCCAATTGATGTCAGCGCAGGCAATAACAACCCTGGTGTGATTAGTGACATCAATAGGCATGCACTTGATGCCAGGAAAAAGTAATTAATCTGGAACTACAAAATCCATTTTCGAGACTGGTGCAAATCCACCCAGACATAATCTCGAACATGATCTATTCTCATAAAATCAACCTTTGAGCATGTCACAACTGAGAAGCCAATCTCACTAGATCCAGTTGCCAGATACTGCTTGGAGGACTTAATTGCCAGATTGGTGACAACAGGTGTTTGTGCGACCCCACATGATATTAGGGCATGTTCATTAATCTACAATGCCACCTTTTCTGAGAGCTGCATTGCTTTACTAAGTATTGCAGGCAGAGAGAGATGGGTATAGGTCAGATCTCAGTTTTCAAAAGTAAAAGCACCTGAAATCAGATAAGCTTCCCAGGGCTGGACAATATCCAAGGACAGTATTCAAGTTTTCTCTCGCACACTGTAACCTGCAGCAATAGTCTGTCCTTGGGGAGGTAGTGGATGGGATGAGAATAATAACACATTTCTTTCTTCATTAGGCAGCCTGTCGGAGTTGGTGTAATGTTATGATTTCTGTTGTTTTCTGTTCCCATGTCACACTTGGCAGAGAATGAGAAAGCACTTGTTTTGATTAAACACCTGATGCCTGATGGGTTGAACATCCCGTTCCTGGACTCGCTGTCCATGCACGCCGTGTCTGCTGCTAGTGTTGCTGTTTCCTATCTCTCCGAGGAGGAGGATTATGTCCATTTGCCCCTTCCCTCTTCCCTTGGCTGTGCTGTCATGAAAGCCCAGACACATGGTTCGTAGCAAAGGAGCCTGTTGGAAGTCACTTCAATTGGATACTTCGCCCAAAAACAACTCCGCATATTATTACCAAATTCATTGCCCATTTCTTAAACTATAAGTGTGTTCACCTTACTTAGTTGTGTGCTCCATCTACTCAACTCTCTGCATTACTGGATGCTTCAACACTTTCCTCCTGAATGTTTCACCTATAAAACCCAGAATGTTCAACTGATTATTCTCCCAAACATGTTATACTTGAAACTTCACTACAGTGTGGTAATCCAGCATCCTTAGTACATTGCTGGTAACAAACTGCAGAATTCCCATTTTATTGGATATTTACTCCAGCACGCTTTTAATTCACTTTTTAAAATAAACATATGTATTAAAAAATAATGTATTGAATTTCGCTAAGTTTTAAGGAAGCAGGACTCTGAGTTATAGCAAGTTTAAAGGTCGCACAAGAAACAGGAGCCAATAAGTTTCAGCTTTTCGAAAATCAAAACAAGCTGACACATACAAACCCCCACAGAACATGGATCCAGCCACAAATCTACCCTCACGCCCCTGAGCCGAGACATTCCACACCCTGAGCAGGGGTCTGTGGCCACACACCCAGTCTATGCATTAACAACTACACAGATACTGCAACCTCACAAGCATCTGGATGGTACATTAATAGTAATTCCATGGATACTGAAGACTTAGTATACCAATGAGTGAGGCAGATGCTGAACCAGATTTTTGGAGATTTACTGCACCTGATTCAGTTCAGTGATGTGTCTCCATGCATAGTCGGGCACCTCACCTTCCCCACTTCCTGTCTTATATGAATGTGAAATTTACCCCTCAACTATTCTCTGACCATTTTCCTTCACGCTGAACATATATTGCAGTGGTGAGTGGCCGGATTCTTAAAGCCCGTGGATATTCTATTTTCCTTACTTTTGTTTTCTTTCTGTAATTTGATTTTGGGATAATCTAAGAAAAATAATGTTTTTACTGATGGAATCACAGTCGATAAATTTCTGTAACCTTCCTGAAGATGCTGATTCCCTGTTTTATTCCCCTCACTTCTCTTGCCCCTGGTGATATACCCAATTTAAAGTGATTTCCCACAGGATGCAGCAGTGTGTCATTTCTCAGTCCTGTGCCCTTGTGTCTTGCTCAGTAACATACAACAGTGGACAAGAGTGTGCAACTAAATTGAAAATAGATGTGACTGCAGAATAACTTAGAAATATTTGATATTGATGCCAATATTTGTGATTCAAGTACATATTGGAAGTTGAAAAGCCTTGGTGAAGCCTAAGATGGAAGGTTCCTCCAAGGTAGATAGAGGGACTGAATCAAATTGGTGATATGTGAAGTTAAGATTTATTTTTTAATTATATGGACAATAGAAGGTAGAGGAGTCCTCAGTGGCTCTTCTCAATGGAGAGCAAGACTGAAGTGATTATAAGAAGGCATCGTTCACAATTGACAACCCAAAACCTGATTTATAATTGAGCTGCTTGATAGCCAATACAATTTGTAAACAATGCACACTTAGTCCATTGCTGTTATTCAATCACACCTCAATAGGTGCCCTTATGTTTAATTTTTACATGTTAATTTTAATTCAAGAAGCTAACGTTGAGCCACAGAGTCCTCTTGGCCCATTGAACAGTGCCATTTTCATAGTGATCAGAGTACTCTTTCCAATCAGATTTTGGTGTGATTGAATCTGTCATTGTGTGCGCAAATCTTAGGAAGGCGAATAGATCCTTTCGGAAGAGAACATGAAGCTGCAGGGAAATGTATAGGTTTGCATTTTATTGTAAGAAGGAATGAATTCTTAGGGGTGGGATTTACATTTTGGTTTTCTAACTGAGAAAGACAGGTCCAAGAGTGAAAGTTGAAATTTAGTGGAAGATGCACATTTCCTGAATTTGTTCCTGCGCAGCAAAGCAGGAGCTGGAGAGAGAGGTGGAGTGCGATGTCGCAAGGATATGCTGCTACAAAAAAAAAATTTATTGCTAAATTAGATGTTGAATGATAATTCAACACATAAACAAGTGGAGCATTTCGTGTTCTTGTTCTATGCCTGTATGAAACTTTGCGAGTCTTCAAGGTACAACAGAAGTCATTATTATAGTAACTCAATGCTGGCAGCAAGACAACTAAAATGGCTGCAACCACACAATCTGACTGAACACTCCACACAGTACACCAAACATCACAGAGCAGAGAACATCTCAGGTTTGATGGCCCTTCTGAGGAAAATCAAGTTCTGCTCCAGCTGGTCAATGCATGTGTGAAAAAGAAAGAACACATTTAGAAAGATAAAACATATCAGAACAGGAGTGAAATCAGTCAATGCAGTGTGCTGTGTGGTCTTTACTCTTAATTCTTCTGAGTGTCTGCTGTGTTTTGTGTCATTTTAATCTTGCGTAAGAAATTACGATGTTGTTTGTTAGTAGTATTTGGTGTGGTAAGAGTCTTTCAGCCCACTGTGAATTTAATCTCTAAACCGCTGCAAAGTCCAGAAGCTCCTTGAGCTCCCAATTATCTTAGAAAGTATGGAGCAGAAATCCACAGAACTGAGCATCTCCATGCACATAGACTTAAGGTGGAATTTTCCCTCCCAATCCTAATCCTTGGCCCTGCACCTACCTCAAGTCGTCATCCAGGCAATGTTTAAATGACGGCTCTGCCTCCAACACAGTTCCAGGCAGTAAATTCCAGATCTCTAACACTTGAATTTGTTTTCGTAACTCCCTTAATCCAATTAACAAACCACCCCCCTTGTTTCTAAACTCCCTGCTAAGATTATTTCAGTTCACGCCACCCATGATTTTACACTGCAATTAAATTGCTCCCCAGTTTTTCTCTTGTTCCAAGAAAATAATCCCAGCCAAGCTACTCTTCCTGGTCCCATTGTGAAAATGAATGATTGCACAATTGTAGAACTGAACCTGTCACAATCTGCATTTTGAAAAATAAAGTGAAGATTGGTTCATATTTTGCATGCCAGTTTTGCCACTTAACAAAGCAGCAGCTTTTTGAACAGTTATTGTTGCAAGCTAATGGCAGAACCAGTTGCAAGATTTGTGCTCACACTTTGGCTCCTTCCATTGCCCGGACTAATGATTATTGTCCTTACAGTGCCAGCGACCAAGTTGAGCACCATGAGCCGCCCCACTGCAGGGCAGTGTCAGGGCAAGTATGACCTGCTGGTGTTCTTCGAGATCTGCGAGTTGGAGGCTACTGGAGAGTAAGTACTGTTACCCTTCCTGTTCACCATCGGACTGAGACTGAGACTGACTCCCCCCCCCCCCCCCCAAATCTTTGCACATCCCCAATCCTTTCCACTCGTCACTTTAATTTAATGTTTCATGTATTTTGTATTTTTATGATTGTTGGCAGATCAATTTCCCTCCTGGGATAAATAAAGTTCCATCGTATCGTATTGTACTATCACTCATTACTGTATAGACTGAAAAATACCAATGACCAGCTCTTGTTGGGGTCATGTTCAGGCGGTAAAAGACACTCATCATACCTGATTTACAGGCTAAACATTTCCTTCAGTGTTTGTTCGATTTACATGTTGCAGACTAGAGGACATATAATGTCTTCCTTTTTCTTCTGCAGGTATATTCCCGCTGTAGTCGATCATAGAGGTGGAATGCCTTGTCATGGAACTTTCCTACTGCACCAGGTACTGTTGCATAAACAGTCTCAAACTGGACTCTTATGTTCTGCCTGTTGTCTCTGATAAGATTGTTCAATCTGTTAAGCATGTCTCTCCTTCAGCAGCTTTTGGCTTTGGTTAAAGAATATTCAGTGTTAAAAGAGGCATGTTAAGCTTTTGGTATTGCTTTATTATTCTAGTAGGAAAGAACTGCAGGTGCTGGTTTAAATTGAAGGCAGACATAAAATGTTGGAGTAACTCAGCGGGTCAGGCAGCATCTCTGGAGAGAAGGAATGGGTGACGTTTCGGGTCGAGACCCTTCTTCAGACTTATTATTCTTATGTGTACTGAGATACAGTGAAAATCTTTGTTTATGTGCTGTCCAGTCAAATCATACTATACACGAGTGCAATCAGGTACAACAGGTAGTGCAAAGAGAAAAATACCAAAGTTCACTGGTATACTAATATGCCAGCAGAATATACTGTTACAGCATTAAAGCATTACAGTTACAGAGAAAATGCAGATTACAAAAAAAGTACAGGGTCCACAGTGTGGCAGGTTAGGAGATTGGGACTACCTCTTTAGCTGATCTGAAGGACCATTCAGTCTGATAACAGTGGAGAAGAAGCTGTTCCTGAATCTGGTGGTATACACTTTCTGCCCACCAGGGAAAGGAAGAGGGAATGGCCTGGGTAAACATGATCCTTGATTATGTTGGCTGCTTTCCCGAGGCAGCGTGACATATGTAGATAGAATCGATGAGGGAATATTGGTTTGTGCAATAGACTGGACTACATCAACAACTCTGCAATTTCTATCAGGCCACAAGTGGCCAACGACTATCTTATTTCAAGGCCACCTACTGAGAACGTAACTACTTTTCAACAAAATGCAGTAGGAATCGTCAATAGTTCAGGCATTGCTGGAGAAAAGAGACACACCATTAATATTTCAGATCAATAACCTTTCATCTGAATGGAAAATGATGGAAGATTTAGCACTTGGCAACAACATTAACTGAACTGGATAGTGAAGATGTTTTGCCTGACATTTATAAGTAGTTCTAAACTTCCTCACAATCCTGAGCAGAATATGGCCAGACCTGTTGAATGAGTCATTTCCTTCTGATCTTTAGCTTCTATCCTCTCCCGATCCATTCCAGCTTGTCATGTCTCTACTTCATACAGTCAATCTTACTATGATCTAGGTTTTGGTCCTCCTCTCTTGCTCCAGCTAAGCTCCATATACGAAGTGAGTGGAGAGGCCACATCAGGCTCCTCCACTTCCCTCTCATCCATGTTAGCCTGATCCCTGCTGCGGTATTGGACCCACTGATAAATCAGTGAAAAGTGTACTTGTGGCGTCGATGAACAAAAATCTGAGAATAGTGAATGTGGTGAACAGTGAATGGTGAGAGCAATTGTGTTTTTTCTATTGTGGGTAAAATGAGGAAAAATCCATTGACAAATTTAGCCTTGCAGTCAAGTAAATACGAATTGGACCAGGAGCAATAAGAACTGATGACCTTGACTACTTTTATAGATACAACTGTGTTGCATTTTGCATATTAGACCATGCAGCACAGAGCTTTCCTCAATGGGAGCACAAATTCCATGTAAAAATGCTGTTGACTTTTATGTTCCAAACATAATCTGACCCATGTTATCAAGGCCAAGTGTTGTAAGGGAAGTGTGTAATTCTATATTTTTTATCAGATCAGTAATATTGTACTTTCAATAAGTGATCAAATCATTTTGTGATGGAAACATCCAAAAGGATAGTAACACAGATCAACTCCAGGTATTTATTCCAGGTTATAACTGCTTCAAAGAGAAGGCTTTTATATTGTGGCCATAACAACTTACACGTTCATGTATTCTTCTCCCCCACTTCCCATTCCTTTTGAGTAGAGGACTTCCTCGATCCATTGAAGATTTGTCAAAGGATGTTTGGAATTATGTGGCTCAGGCATTTTATTTTCTGTTTTTGATAGGGAATCCAAAGAAGGATAACAGTTACTATTGTGCATGAGACAGGAAGTGATATACATTGGAAGGAAGTACGGGAACTGGTTGTGGGTAAGTAGGGAAGAAAGCAATTAAAGTTGTTATCTAAATTTCATGTCATTCAGCTCATTGATGGGCAAGTTATCTAGGTGGCTATGCAAATCTAAAGATACAGTCTTTGGATTCCAAAGTCCCAAAAACCCATATATAATGATAACAATGCGCTACATAGCATCTTTAATAAAAAAGTATATCAAGAAACTTTGTAGAACCATGCTCAGATGAAAGTTGGCATCAAAGTTATCTTGTTAGCAAGATCAAGTTATCCAGCTGGTTATGCAAATCCAAATATACAGTCTTTGGATTCCAAAGTCCAAAAAACCCACACATAATGATAGCAACTTGTACTAAAGAGCGTCTTCACTACAGAAAAGCATACCAAGGAACTTTGAAGAACCATCCTCAGACCAAAGTTGGCATCAAAGGGGACATAATGCGAGGTGACTGAGGATGTTAACATTGTGTGCAAATTGCACACTGCTGTCCAGTCTCCTGCCACAGCAAGGACACTCAGCTGCCTCTTCAACCACTCTTGCTGACGGCCAGAAAGATAATATGTCATCAGCAGTGGTCATTGGGGCAGCAATTAATGTTGCAAAACATAGTGGACAACGCCATTCCCATCATTCAAAAGAGCACCCTTCATAAACCACAATTGCACGGTCACATTTTGCAAAGTTGATTTGATTTGTTGCTCTCAAATTGATATCACAAACACCTAAAATCATCAGAGACCACACTGCAGATTTATTATCCATGCAGAGAAATGCTTAATGCATTTAGCAAGTAAGTTTCCAATGAAACTATCAATACAACTTTCTATCAACTACAATCTCAGCCAATCTGTTTTCCTGTATTGTTGGGTAAGGATAAATACTGGTCAGGACACCAGCCAGAATTCCTGTGCACATCTGAGACACATATCTTTAATATGCATCAGAGGGATATGATGGGGGAAGTCAGATCTTTGTCACTTAACTTGATGAAGGGCATTTCCACTGGTGCAGCACTCTCTCCAATGAACTAGATTACATGTCCAAGTCAATGTAATGAGGCTTGGCCCTACACCAATAGAGCCTGAGCTGAAGATATAGCCTCTGGAGCACTGCAGAGAAATCCAATGGAATAGCTGACCCTCAACCACCTGAGTTTACATACTGTCAATATATCTGATGGAATAACTATAAAGAGAAGTAACAAAGATTAATTTAATCAGGGGTAGGCTCATAAAGTAACAGCAGAACCTCCACTGTTCAATTGAATTGATGCAGATGAGGGATGGGATGTACTTTTGCTGCCCTTGTTAATCAGATGCATATTGTCTCTTCCATAGGTCGGATCCGGAACACACCAGAGTCAGATGATTCTATCATCGATCCCAACATCCTGTCCTTGAATATTCTAATGGCAGGCCACACACATCCATCCCTGGAGGATAGGTAGGTTAGACACTGAGAATTCAGCAGGAGAATCCTTTGTGCCTAGTTTGAAGCTGCCAGCGTTTAACACATAGCAAACTAATCTTCACGTTGCTTCTCTTAGATTCCCAGTGCTCTCACTGATGGCTTTCCCCCGAACACCCCTCTACCTGTGCCTCTTTATTTTCCCGTGCATTGATAATTCAGTTTAGAAGTGCCCTGTTTAACTAATTTCTTGATAATTTTGACTGCTCCTCTATGAGTTCCAACAGAAGTTTAATTGAGTAAAGCTTTCTCTAATGTGTAAAGCATTCCCCGGATTAAAAACAGAAACTGGCTTCTTGGACAGTCAGATTGTCCCAGGTACTGGATAGATAAGAATCAGGGGATACTACAGTCAGGTACATGATAGTTGGATACTGACTAAACCTCTCGCTAGCATCACATCATCCAGATCATTTCCAGATCAGATTCAACACAAAACTTCAAGAGCAAAACTCCTTCTAACGATTTTCTATTAAACATTACCACATCAGATGTATCACAAATTAGATATAATGAAAGCTTTACACTCGACCCATGCTGTTGCTGACCTGAGATTGTTGGAACAGGAATCTGATTCCATTCAACGACGTTCTTTAGTAAAGTGAACACTGCATGCACAAAGTTCAAATAATGTTAAACCACTCAATATTACTTAATACAAAAAAAATATTGGCACCTTCAAACCATTATTTAATCTAAACCATTAATGTCTTTGCTTTGTGAATTTACCTTAGCTTATTGATTGCAATTTAGTAGATGATTAGAATGGCTTCTCTTTCTCAGCATGTAGTGGATTGGTGGCTTCTCAGCATTTCCTTTGCAAAATTGTACGGTGCTTTATATTCTTTGGTGACGGTTAAAAATTCAGAACAATTATTTGACAATTAATCAGACCACATGTGATTGAAAGCCAGTTTATCAGGCCAGGTAGCAGAGTTAATTATAATCCTGTCACCCGTTGCAGGGTGCATATTCTCCTATACTATAACTGCCACCATAGAGGTGCACAGGATCCCTGGAAAACAGCAGGACCTCAAAGCAATCAACTCATCTCTCCGTGTTGTCTCAAAGTATTCAAAACTGGCACAGTGCTTGCGATGCATCATTATGTAACATCTGTGCCTGAGGTGCACCATCATATTACACGTGTACCTGAGGTGCACCATCATATTACACGTGTATCTGAGGTGCACCATCATATTACACGTGTACCTGAGGTGCACCATCATGTTACACGTGTGCCTGCAGTGCATCATCATGTTACACGTGAGCCAGTGGTGCAATATCATGTCACAAGACCAAAATGCCAATAAATAAACTGCAGATTGGCAGCATCTGAAGAAAGGAATAAAGTTATCATTTCAGATTTAAAGCCTTTCATCAGAACTAAGAAGAATTTCACTTCCTCAGTTCTTAGCTCTTTTTTAGTTCTGATGAAGGTTCTTCAACATGAAATGTTAACTTTGATTTTCTCTTTCTAAAGATGCTGTCATACACTGCCGAGTTTTTCCAGTATTTTCTGACTTGTTTTCAGAAGTACATCTGCAGTTATTTTTCTTCATTTTCACTTTTATCATGTTATAGATCATTTTATTTAAAATCTGAGAATTTAACATATGAGAAGTGTATTTTGTACATAAATGAGTAGTTGAAGTTGATTTGTTCCCATTGTTGGATTAAATATCATCTAATCCATTCAAATAACAGGTTTTACCAATTATAGGTCAATTAAAAATGGCCTAGTATTTCTAATGTTTGTCCAATTGTCCTTGGACTCTCTTGATACTGGAGCATTGTGGTTATATTACTGAGCCAGCACTCAATAAGTAGCACCTTGTTCCAGAATCAATGCAGGCACTTAATTCCCAACAAGCTTACTTGTAAATTTAAGAGTAAATGATTATCTAAAGTTAAAAAGAAAGCTGTATCAGCAATGATGCTGTGAAACGACAGGATAGTTTTAAGGAATTATTTGGTTCTTGGAAGTCTTTTAGAGAAGGAAATCTCTTTACCCAGTATGTCACATGACTCCACCAGTATCGTTAGCTTACTCACTGTGAGCTGGTGATTAGGGATGGGGAATAAATGCTGCCTTCGCCAGTGATGTGTAATTAATTAGGTATGATCTTATGATGAAGTAGGCTTCACAGGCCTGTGGCCAATTCCTGAACAAGTACTTAAAATAATACATAATACAATGTTCTTCCCTGCTGGCTTGTTACACATGCAATTTCTGTTCAGATGAAATAGTTCTTCCAATGTCTTGGTCCCAGCATACTTATTTGTCACATGGTCCCTGAGATTTGAATTGTCCATCCAACAGCCTTAGAGGCAGAAGCACAGGGATGTGGGGAAATTAACACCTCCTTTCAGAACACCAACTAGGCAGCCTGTGAGAGAGATTCCAGACTAGTAGAGTAATTAACCGTACTAATCATTCCATTAGTATTGCGCAGTTTGCGGAAACATTTACGTGTAATACTTTTACCATAGCATAATTTTATATTTTCTCTTTGCTCATCCACTAATTCACTTCAAAACTTAAAAAAATGAGTGATAAAGTGTGTGTCTGTTGAAGTTCTCATAGTCATGACGCCTTCATTTTACAAGGGTGGGGGAAAACTGATGAGATGTGAATGGAGCCATTGACTGAAAGGCTCCCTGTTAAAAAATGATCAGCATCACGAAAGGCTTATCAATGTTTAGAACCAGATATAAAAATAGCTGGACCTGCAATGTTCTGCAAGCAGATTAATATACCTGGAACAGGATGAAGTGTTTGAGAAACAATGAGTCACATACCATCTATTTACACACTCTGACTGGGAGATACAGTGAGTCATACATTGTCCTCTCATACTCTGGGACTGGTTGGTATAGTTTGTTTGGAACAGCAATGGGGTCCTGAACACAATGTGTGGTTGGAAGTGTATTTTTGGTCGAGCGTAGGTTGTTTTGGTCATATTCCAGCTTAATTCCAGAATCTTATTTAATGCCAGTACAAGGTTTTAATCACAAACAGAAAGCCTGACTACTAGCCCAATACCTGTCTGTCAGGTGAGGGAAAGTCTGAAGTTGAAGGCTGTGGAACAGAGAGAAGGAAGACTGTAGGATGGAATGGTTTTGACAATTAAGGTAATATTGTGTTTGTGGGGTGGAGAGAGAGAGTGTTGTCAGGAGCATATTGTGGTTGGGGCTGAGATTTTGTGGTCTGGGGTGAGATTGACTACTGTGGAGAGAGAATGCATTCAGGGACTAGCAAGAGTTGATGGCCTTTCAGGAGTCGGTGATGGTGAGTAATGTGGGTAAAACAGGCTGCTCCGGGTAATACTTCTGTTTCTCATGGCACCCCAAACAGCAGTATCAAGGCATTTACTTTGCCATCTGGCCTTTCTTAAGTAATTTTATCTGTAAGAAAAGGGAACCCAGAAAACATTGGTCAAAAATATATAATAATCCAGTTAAAAAGAAAGTTCATTTTTTACCACCTATCATTTTTTACCACCTATCATTTTTTACCACCTATCATTTCAGACTTGATTGGTTCTCCACCTCTAATAACACTGGAAGCGAACAGATTCACATTGTTTCATATTTCTTAAATGTTTACTTCTCACCGATATTCAACTTATCTTGTTTGTAAAAATCTCAATATCCAACCCAACCCTACGATCTGTAATACCAGGGAAATGAAGAGAATTAAGTTCCTGAAATTGGAGATGAGCTTGTGATGCTGTAGAACTGTTAATTTAATCTGCAGGATCAGCTCGATGGCTGATGAATTGTATTCCCTCCCGCATCTATCTGATAAGGATGTAGCTTTTAAAAGGGAATAACTGATAATTAGAAAAATAATAAATGGAGAGGTAGTATGGTTTATAGACAATAGACAATAGGTGCAGGAGGATGCCATTCAGCCCTTCGAGCCAGCACCGCCATTCAATGTGATCATGGCTGATCACTCTCAATCAGTACCCCGTTCCTGCCTTCTCCCCATAACCCCTCACTCCGCTATCCTTAAGCGCTCTATCCAGCTCTCTCTTGAAAGCATCCAACGAACTGGCCTCCACTGCCTTCTGAGGCAGAGAATTCCACACCTTCACCACTCTCTGACTGAAAAAGTTCTTCCTCATCTCCGTTCTAAATGGCCTACCCCTTATTCTTAAACTGTGGCCCCTTGTTCTGGACTCCCCCAACATTGGGAACATGTTTCCTGCCTCTAATGTGTCCAATCCCCTAATTATCTTATATGTTTCAATAAGATCCCCCCTCATCCTTCTAAATTCCAGTGTATACAAGCCTAATTGCTCCAGCCTTTCAACATACGACAGTCCCGCCATTCCGGGAATTAACCTAGTAAACCTACGCTGCACGCCCTCAATAGCAAGAATATCCTTCCTCAAATTTGGAGACCAAAACTGCACACAGTACTCCAGGTGCGGTCTCACCAGGGCCCGGTACAACTGTAGAAGGACCTCTTTGCTCCTATACTCAACTCCTCTTGTTATGAAGGCCAACATTCCATTGGCTTTCTTCACTGCCTGCTGTACCTGCATGCTTCCTTTCAGTGACTGATGCACTAGGACACCCAGATCTCGTTGAACATCCCCTCTTCCTAACTTGACACCATTCAGATAATAATCTGCCTTTCTATTCTTACTTCCAAAGTGAATAACCTCACACTTATCTACATTAAACTGCATTTGCCATGTATCCGCCCACTCACACAACCTGTCCAAGTCACCCTGCAGCCTTATTGCATCATCCTCACAATTCACACTACCCCCCAGCTTAGTATCATCTGCAAATTTGCTAATGGTACTTTTAATCCCTTCATCTAAGTCATTAATGTATATCATAAATAGCTGGGGTCCCAGCACCGAACCTTGCGGTACCCCACTGGTCACTGCCTGCCATTCCGAAAGGGACCCATTTATCCCCACTCTTTGCTTTCTGTCTGTCAACCAATTTTCTATCCATGTCAGTACCCTACCCCCAATACCATGTGCTCTAATTTTGCCCACTAATCTCCTATGTGGGACCTTGTCGAAGGCTTTCTGAAAGTCGAGGTACACCACATCCACTGACTCTCCCCTGTCAATTTTCCTAGTTGCATCCTCAAAAAATTCCAGTAGATTTGTCAAGCATGATTTCCCCTTCGTAAATCCATGCTGACTCGGAATGATCCTGTTACTGCTATCCAAATGCTCAGCAATTTCGTCTTTTATAATTGACTCCAGCATCTTCCCCAACACTGATGTCAGACTAACTGGTCTATAATTACCCGTTTTCTCTCTCCCTCCTTTCTTAAAAAGTGGGATAACATTTGCTATCCTCCAATCCACAGGAACTGATCCTGAATCTATAGAACATTGAAAAATGATCTCCAATGCTTCCACTATTTCTAGAGCCACCTCCTTAAGTACCCTGGGATGGAGACCATCAGGCCCTAGGGATTTATCAGCCTTCAGTCCCATCAGTCTACCCAAAACCATTTCCTGCCTAATGTGGATTTCCTTCAGTTCCTCCATCACCCTAGGTTCTCCGGCCCCTAGAACATTTGGGAGATTGTGTGTATCTTCCTCAGTGAAGACAGATCCAAAGTAACGATTTAACTCGTCTGCCATTTCTTTGTTCCCCATAATAAATTCCCCTGCTTCTGTCTTCAAGGGACCCACATTTGCCTTGACTATTTTTTTCCTCTTCACGTACCTAAAAAAACTTTTGCTATTCTCCTTTATATTATTGGCTAGTTTACCCTCGTACCTCATCTTTTCTCCCCGTATTGCCTTTTTAGTTAACTTTTGTTGCTCTTTAAAAGAGTCCCAATCCTCTGTCTTCCCACTCTTCTTTGCTATGTTATACTTTCTCTCCTTAATTTTTATGCTGTCCTTGACTTCCCTTGTCAGCCACAGGTGTCTCTTACTCCCCTTAGAGTCTTTCCGCCTCTTTGGGATAAATTGATCCTGCAACCTCTGCATTATTCCCAGGAATACCTGCCATTGCTGTTCTACCGTCTCCCTGCTAGGGCCTCCTTCCAGTCAATTTTGGCCAGCTCCTGCCTCATGCCTCTGTAATCCCCTTTGCTATACTGTAATACTGACACTTCCGATTTTCCCTTCTGCCTTTCCATTTGCAGAGTAAAACTTATCATGTTGTGATCACTGCCTCCTAATGGCTCTTTTACCTCTAGTCCCCTTATCAGATCAGGATCATTACACAACACTAAATCCAGAATTGCCTTCTCCCTGGTAGGCTCCAGTACAAGCTGTTCTAAGAATCCATCTCGAAGGCACTCTACAAACTCTCTTTCCTGGGGTCCATTTCCAACTTGATTTTCCCAGTCTACCTGCATGTTGAAATCTCCCATAACCACCATAGCATTACATTTGTGACACGCCAATTTTATCTCCTGATTCAACTTGCACCCTATGTCGAGGCTACTGTTTGGGGGCCTATAGATAACTCCCATTAGGGAGTTTGAATGCGTTTGGATGAATATTAATGAGCATATGTGAGTAGGAGTGAGTTTGTAACTGGGAGACAGTGGAAGAGTGTGATCCTGAAATTATGTTTGTATGCACACAAAAATGAATGTGTCACTTGCTACTGAAAGAAATACACAACTTACCATGAAAAGAGCAAATGGTCAAAGTTGTGTTCTGCTTTGTCCATATGGTCAGAGTTTCTGCCGCAAACATAGAAGGTCACTAAGTACTTGTGGATGGATGCAGCATCCATTTCCATACACCCCTCCCAGAACAGGATGGTTGCTTGGGGGAAATAATCTGCCTGGGATAGGTAGGTATTGGATTGCAATGCAGGCCAACAGTGGTGAATTAATGCCAGCCAGATTTGCACTGTATCCAAAAATTAGCTTCCAGTGCCAAGCAGAACTCCAGGCGCAATTGGTTTAATGCAATATTAGTTCCCTCGATCTATCATTGCGAAGACTCACTTCTGAATATGGATCCCAAACTTTTTTTAAAGTATGTTACAAAGACGGACAGTCTTCCACTCCACAATACTGATTGCCGTCCACTACTTTTCTATCTCTTGAAGTGCAGAAATCAACCCCAGTCCTGACCAAGGGTGATCATCCTCAATTATGTAAGTTTATCGTTCTGTGAACATGAGACCTTTTGATCCCTGGTCTGGTCTCAATATAAAATATAAATGTAAATTAGAGTTCCATCTAATTCTGGGTTGGAAAGTAATTCTTGGTGTAGTGCTGGAGAAAAAGACAGAAAACATTTCAGTGCTTTGGCTTTATTCTCGGTTCCTGAGCGCTCCAATTGATCTGAATTAGTAATTTGGCTGAAATTATCATTTTAAAAGGCTAGAAATAAGAAAATTTATGTGAGATTATGTAAAATTATATTAGTGACCTTCTATCCCCTAGAACATAGCTATGCTGTTTTATTGTGCTCAGAGTCTGCTGCTTTGCTTTACAATGTTACCGTCACCAATGATACTTTTTTGAGTCTACTAACAAGATATTGTTCTTGTGTTTTTGCAGGCAATTTCTTGATTCGGATATGCCTAGGTATTTTTTTTGTTTTAAATCCTTAAATTATTTATTTCTCAACAGCTTCAGGCATCGAAATCCCATCAAAACTTGGTTTTCTTTAAATTAATATCTTGATTTATTTGTTTCTTTTCACTTTTCCTCTTTTCACCACATTCTGCAAAGACCTGCTAGGCATTGTAGGTTTAATTCGGCCTGAAGCCCAAATCCATGAGCTCCTAGGAGTCAAAGGCTGCATGTAGTGCTTGCAATGGCCACGCTATATGGACTGATGTAACGCTAAGTACCAGGGAGGATGATGGGGAGCTTTTCCACTGCTACATCCATCATTGCGTTAATTTCTTTAGTAGGGGAGGGAAATGCAGGAGTTTACTGCATGTGCTAAAGTTTGGCTAAGTCAACCAATACATTTGCAGTTGTGTGGAATCTGGTATGGTGTGTTGAAGGCATTAAGCTTTTGTCAGGCATTTGAGCCTGGCAATTAAATAATAAACTCTGAGGCATTGTACTATTGCACGTGAGCAAACAAAGATCATCGTTCAACAATATTTTAAAGGCAACGGAGTAATAAAAGAAAATCTGGGGAGTAGTGGCTTCTTTACATGTAGGAAGGAACTGCAGATGCTGGTTTAAACCGAAGATGCTGGAGAGAAGGAATGGGTGACCTTTCGGGTCGAGACCCTTCTTCAGACTCGGTCTCGACCCGAAACATCACACATTCCTTCTATCCAGAGATGCTGCCTGTCCTGCTGAGTTACTCCAGCATTTTGTGTTTATCTGTGGCTTCTTTACACATCATTTGGCTGTGTGAGTGAGGATCTGCATCGGTGTTTTCTTCCCTTGAGAAACCTACAGAGAAGGTATTGAGCATATGGCGATTGTATCAGATTAATAGCGTGCATATCTTCCATGTAATTTTTGGAATTTCATGAACCCATTGTCCATTTAGTAAAGGTATTTTAAAAAACGCAACCTGATGGAGTAACTCAGTGGGTCAGATAGCTTCTCTGGAGGACATGGAGAGGTGACGTTTTGGGTCGGAATCCTTCTTCAGAGTAGCAGTAGGGCGAAGAAAGCTGCAAAAGAAATGGGGGCAAGACAAAACCTGGCAATGATAGGTGGATTCAGGTGTGGGTGGTTTAATTTGCAGATGGGTGAACAAATGATAGAGATGAAGAAGAGACTAAAGGGTGACTAAAAGATAAGGAGTGAAATGTGAAGTCAGGGAAAGGGATAGAGGTGGAACAGGATAGGGGAAAGAGGAAAGGGAGTGGGGGGGGGCAGCTTCGTGGGAGAAATGAGTGAATACCCGTGTGGGAACAAGGAAGAAAGGGGGAAAGAAAGGTGGGGAGGGTGTTACCTAATATTGGAAAATTCACTCTTCATACCATTGGGTTGTAAGCTACCCAAGCAGAATATGAGGTGCTGTTCCTCCAGTTTGTGTGTGGCCTCCGTCTGGCAACGGAGGAACCCCAGGAGAAAGGTTAGTATGTGAATGGGAAGGGGAAATAAAATGGTAAATGTTGGGAGTCTGCATTGACATTTTGTCTACGCAGTGTAAAGGCTTAACACTATATACTTAACACTGGAGGTCCAGCTCAGCTTGCAGGATGAGGTTTACTTGCTGTGTGACATTATGGAGTTGCTCTTTGCCCAGCAGGAAAAAGTTCCTTGTTGTATCTTTGTAGAGTTCCTGTTAACTCAGTAGGGTATGAATACTGTTCTCTCACATTGTAAATTCAGTATGATGTGGGTATCACTTTGTTTACAGAATTCTTATTGATTCAAAGATTAAGTTGATCAGTGCCTACAGTTCCTGTTAATCTGGCAGGGTAGAGGTGTCTCAAAGCCTATGCAGAGATTTGTTGATTCACCAGGGTATGGATGTCTCACTCTCTGCAAAGTTGCTGTTAACTCAGCAGAGTAAGGATGTCTCACTCTTGGTGGAGAGTTCCTGTCAATTTAGTAAAGTAAGGTTTCAAAGGTCTTTTATTGTCACGTGTACCAATTGATGTACAGTGATATGCGAATTACCATATAGCCACACTAATAAAAAAACAAGACACACAACTACATAACATGAACATCCACCACAGCGGATTCCCCACATTCCTCACTGTGATGGAAGGCAATAAAGTCCATCCCTCTTCCTCTTTATTCTCCCGCGGTCGGGGCAGTCGAACCATCCATTGGAGCGATCGAAGCTCTCTCGGTCGGTGGTCGGGGCGATCAAAGCTCCCGCGTCGGGGCAGTCGAAGCTCCTGCGTTGGGGTGGTCGAAGCTCCTGCGGCTTGGAGTTCCCGAAATTGGTCTCTAACCAGAGACCACGAGCTCCGCGATGTTAAAGTTCGCAGGCACACCCCGGCAGGGATCGCGGGCTCCATGATGTTAAGTCCCACAGGCTCTCGCGGTGGAGCTCTCGTAGTCGGTCTCCAGCAAAGACCGCCAACTCCTTGATGGTAGGCCGCAGTGCGGACTGAGATGCGATACGGAAAAAAATCGCATCTCTGTCGAGGTAAGAGATTAGAAAAAGTTTCCCCCAACTCCCCACTCCTCATATAAAACAAGCTAAAGAACACTAAAAACATACATTTAACATATACTTTTAAAACAACAAGGAAGGAAGGGACAGACAGACTGTTGGCGAGGCAGCTATTGCTGGCGCCACCTGGTAAGGGGGTTTCACTGTGTTTGTGCAGAGTTCCTATGGAGTCAGTACAGTAAGGATGTCTGACTGTATTTGAACAGAGCTCCTATTAATTCAGTAGTGTAAGGATATCCCATTGTCTCTGCATTGTTCTATTGACTGAGTAGGGTAAGGTTGTTTCACTGTTCCATTCATTCAGCATTTTCAGGCTGCCTCACTGCATCCATGATTTAGTTTCTGTTTTTCAGCAGGTTAAGAGTTTTTCTATGACACAATGTTGCTATTAATTATTTGAATTAATTTACTAAATGCATTAAGTGGATCCTGGAATTAGCCAGAGACTCAGACTCAGCAAAAAATAGTGGAGAAACTTAGTGGGTCAGGCAGCATCTGTGGAGGGAATGGACAGACAACGATTTTGACCGGACCCTTCTTCACACTGATGGAGTGGGGGAAATCTGGAAAAGAGAGGTGCGGGAGGACTACTTAAGTGGAATATGAAGCATTATTCTTCCATTTTGTGTGTGGCCTTACACTGGCAATGGAAGAGGCTAAGGACAGAACGGTTAGTATGGGAATGGGGAGGAGAGTTAAAATGGTTAGCAATCTGAAAGTCCAGCAGACTTTGGCAGACAGGGCACAAGTGTTCGGCGAAACAGTAGCATAGTTTACGCTTGCTCACAACGATTTGGAGGACGCCAGATCAGGAGCACCGAATATAATAGACAAGGTTGATTTGAAGGACTGTCTCACCTGGAAGACCTTCAAGTGTTCCTCAATTTATTTTTAGCAGTAAACTATTGACTTTACTAAATTTCTTATTTCAGCTTCTTTTAAATACGTCTGCGACAAGGAATAAAACCTTAAACCGCACAAACTGGAAGACCTCTTAGGCCTGAGTGCTTTGAAAGTTTATTGTTTTACCAAGTAAATTAAATTAATTTTGTGAATCAATCCTCTTCTCATCAATTACTGATGCCTGGAATTATCAGCAAAGTAAGGTGCAGCTCCAGACTTTCTGTTTAAACAGCAGAAGTTACTCAGTACTAACTGCATACAGTTGCAGTTTGTCCAGTAGAAATAACCGCACGCCTTTTAACAGTATGGGGTTGCTTTTCTTCATCAGTGTAAGGATTAATTGCTGTTCAACCATACAGTGTAACAGTGGCTGGTGATTAAGTGTGTAATTTGGGAGCAGCCTTGATGGATTATTTAAAACAACAGTCATTGAAAGAGATTGCAACAGGTTTTATAGACAAAATCCAGTGACTGTTCTTCTCATCAGCTGTACAGCCAGAAGTATGTCCAAAGCACCTCAACAATTCACAGGTCTTTGCAGAATATTTTAATCCTCTTGGAGGAAACTGCACACGGGTGCTTGATAGCAGTCTCTACGGTAAAGGGTGGAGTGTCTACTGTTACCGTTGCCCACATCCCTCCACTCCTTCACCATCCCCTCCCCTCTCTGTTGCTCAGGTGGGCATGACAAACATGGCATTTAACATCCTGAGGACTAAATTTCTGACGTTTTTTTCTTTTTTTTTCCTTTTGTGTTTGTCACTGGGTTGTCTTCACTAAAAGCATAACACACGGAAATGACAATAGGTACACAGTGAACTTTTCTTTTGCTCTTTTTCTCTGCAATTTGTATCCCGTCCTTCCCATTGTTTCACTCACTGGTATCACTTGTTTTGGTTTTTCTTACTCCCATGTCGGTGTCCTGTGCCTGTTAACTTACTGTTCCCGTCAATAATAATTGTGCTCCCTTTATGATGTCTTTATTGCAAGATTGTGATATTTCCCTTCATCAAAGGGGCAGTATTTCTTCTTATTGGCCTGCAATCAAAGTCCTTTCCATTATTTTTCAAATTTAAATGAAGTTGATAAAATATAATGAAGTTGGAAAATTGGAAATGTAGCCTGGCATCAAGAGAGTATACGTATATTAGCACTTTTTTCCATGAGGAGACTCTTAATACTGCAGCAAATCTCAGTAAATTAATACGCTCCCCTCCATTGGTGCCTATTCTCAAAGTAGATCTTCTTTCAAAGGTAGGAAGATGCATCAATACTGAGATCCTTGACGTGAGGGTGGTTGGTGGAGAGGTGCCTTCATCTGACTGACCAAGCTGGAAACGGGGATGTGATGAATACATGATGATGTAAAATGAAAGACTTATGTCCATGCAGAAGGAGGAGAGAGGATGGTGGAAGGTGTTCAAGTTAAAGAAAGTTATGGCAGCACAGATAGTAAAAAGCCAATTGGCTTCATTCTGTACCATGCACTGTACAAGTGGGCTGGGAAAGAGCTTGCATGTGCTAATTACTGTCCTCAAGGGTACTGCCATGGAATTCCTAGATTTGAGAATGAAAGAACCGGGTGTAAATGCAGTGTGATTTCATTTGAGAGGGGTACCAATGGGGAGGTGCAACCATCTCCATGATGTGATGCAGCAGAAACAGACGGACAGTTGAGTCCTCTAGTTGGATGTTCTACGCAAAGGCTTCCCTGGAGAAAGATGGACATGTGAAGAGAATAACTGGATGCAATTGATGCAAGAATTATTGGGTCATCCCTGTGCATAGGAATCAGGGCAAATTGGGAAAGGGCATGCAGTTGCAGGAGATTGCTGACCATCCTGAGGTGGCAAGGAAACCCCGTTGGAAGTAGAACGGACTGATATCTTGGATCAAACCTACCTCGTGGGTCAGAAAGTGTGAGGTAGACGCAGGGTTGACATGCAGGATTGTTACCAGCCCAGCACGTTTCAGGACCTGTTAGCACTAATAAGTTGTTCAAATATTCAGTTGCTTACAGGTTAGGCTGGGATTTGCACCAATAGGTTAGGCATTAAGGAGAGGATAAATAGATCAGGTTGATAATACATAAAGGGAACTGCAGTCGAATGGATTCAGTTTGGCATAGCAGGACATCTGTGCTGTCCTTCTCCATCTCTGATCCACTCTTCCTTTTGGAACTCCCCGAGGAGTGTTGGGTCAGGAAATTATCCAGATTATGATTAAGTAAAACTACGCCAGAAAAAAATCTGTTCCCTCCTTAGTTCCTCCCATTCACTGCTGTACACACTAACCCTCAACCCAAAGTGAAATCTATTGCCAATTTCTGGCCACTCGGTTTTCTGCATCACTGAGGTTTCCAGTTTGGGTTTGACCTTCTGGGTCTACTTTTTAGCCTGCAATTTACAGAGGGCTGTGAAACAGACTCAAAAGATTGTGGATAATTTCAGGGTGAAATTGGACCCAGATGGGTACACAGAGAAGGCAGAATCTTATTAGAGAGCCATAATGTAGCATATTTGATAACTCTTGCAATTGAAATCAGTGGAACTGAATAAGGGGAATGATGTTTAACAGGTGATTAATGCTGTCACGCCAATGCACCAGGCCTGCGTTTGTAGGGTGAGGTTAAATAAGTGCTGCCAAAAATTATTTAAGAATTTGGAGAAAATTTAAAGTTCAAAGTCAGGAGCACTTTGAAGAAAGAGGGAGATAAAGAATCATCAACATGATTTTATTTTCACAGGCACAAAGTCAAACTTTCATAGTGAGCCAGGATAGTTACTGTTCTGGAATATTGGGATTGAGGGTGGGCGCAGAAAAGGCAAAACAATCTGCAGCCCATCTCCTTGGAGTTTTGTGCTCACTTCTGGCAAGCCCACCATCCTGGGGGAACAGATTCCTCATTAATTATGACAAGCCCACGTGTAGGCCTTTAAGAGCAACACTGCACCTTTGAACCTTTTGGGTTTACCGTAGTCAAGCTTGAACAATCTAGCATGCTCAAAGCTTGACCACTGCACCCAATCCAACATTGAATCAGTCGTGAAGGCTGTGTGGTTTGAAAATCCAGGAGGTGTGCACTACAGGAGATGTCGAATGAAGCAAAAGGTTTTACCCGGAAGTTTTTACTTTCCTGGTTCAGGCATCCTTATATGCCACACAAGGAGTTACACATCGCTAAACATTGATATGTTATCAGTCTTATTAATGGTATTTTTGTTAGTTGTTGTGTTTCATAAAAAGGAAATATTTTGGTTTCATCCATTATGACCCGTGTCACCCAATTATTATGGAACTAAAATTGACTGGGAACTCTATTGAGTATCCTATTCATAACATCACAACAGGAAGTTAGGATGGTACCTGAGGGGGAAAGGTAAACTGATGTTACAAAGGGGCAGGGTATTATTATCTAATAATAGTTAGAAATGAAGGTACTTTGATTTTTCATCATACCTGTCTCAAGGGGCAAGGTGTTATTATCTAATAATGATTAGAAATGAAGGAGCTTTAATCTATGCCTTACATCACCTGGTTAAAATAGTGAGGAAAAAAACTGCAGATGCTGGTTTAAATCGAAGGTAGACACAGAATGCTGGAGTAACTCAGCGTGTCAGGCAGCATCTCGGGAGAGAAGGAATGGGTGATCAGTCTGAAGAAGGGTCTCGACCCGAAACATCACCCATTCCTTCTTTCCCGAGATGCTGCCTGACCCGCTGAGTTACTCCAACATTTTGTGTATACCTTTGGTTAAAATAGGGATGTTAGTTGAGATTGCGGAGAGATTTGTCATGTACTTAATCATGTTTTGGCTGAGTCAGGGGAGCCAGGCAGGGAGACCAGATGAGCTGCAGTTCCTCAACTGATCCTGTGAGTGAACTGGCAGGGTGCATTCCAGCCTTGCCTTTTTCTCCCGGCCTCTACTTTTCAGCTGACTGTTGAGAGTCAAGAGTGTTTTATTGTTATATGTCCCAGATAGAACAATGAAATTCTTACTTGCAGCAGCATAACAGAATATATAAACATAGTACACTGTAAACAATATAATAACGAGAAAGAGAAAAATAGTTCTGTGTGTGTATATATACACATACTCACAAATACACATATATATAGACCAGTTGCTTCCTCCATATCAAATCGGTTTACCACTAGCAT
This sequence comes from Rhinoraja longicauda, assembly GCF_053455715.1. Classification (NCBI taxonomy): domain Eukaryota; kingdom Metazoa; phylum Chordata; class Chondrichthyes; order Rajiformes; family Arhynchobatidae; genus Rhinoraja; species Rhinoraja longicauda. The sequence continues at coordinate 30,380,534 of NC_135965.1, forward strand.
AGCGACCCACCTCATCCAGATTGAACATTTCGGCTTCTTCAAACCTGAAAGTACTTTGTGGCCTTGACATTGTTTTCTATAACACTGCATTCTTTATTTTCCATAGTTACATGGCCTTGTGGTCAGAACTCACAGTGCACCTTGCAACCCGAAAGGGTTAAAAATCAGTTGAAAAGATTCAGCTGAAGTTGGTGATAGGTCATTAATGGTGTTGTACAATAATGTTCCCCTATTCATCTACCCATATTCCATATTCAGCCCTCCCAGTTCCCACTGATCTTCCTATTCTGTTCTTGAAATTCCGTTCTTACTTTCCCAATGACAATTACTCTTTGCCTTATTGTAATTCGTTCCTAAACACATTGCACAGTCAGATAGGTCCCTGAGATGTTGACTGACATCTGTCACACTCAGGCTCCTTGGGTGGAAACAAAAACAGTTAACATTGGAAACGATCAGCAGGTCAGGCTGCATCTGCAAAAAGAGAAACCGAGTTAATGTTTCAGATACAAGAGACTGCAGATGCTGGAATCTGGAGCAACAAACAATTTGCTGGAGGAACTCAGTGGGTAGAGCAGCATTAGTGAGGAGGAAAGAAACTGACAACATTCTAGGTTGAAACACTTTCATCAGGACAGCAGGGTTTTTGTGCAATCCTGATGCAGAGTTTTGACCCAAAACATTGACAAGTCCTTCCCCCTCCCAGCCCCACAGATGCTACTAGACCCACTGAGTTCCTCAAACATTTTTTTGCTTAAGCATTGGTCTCAGACCTGAAACGTTAATTCTTTTCTCCTTTCACAGATCCTGTCTGACCTGTTGAGTGTTTCCAGTTTTTTGTTTCAGATTTCCAGCATCTGCAGTTTTTCTTAGATTTTTATTTATGTTTCGCATAACTTCATTGCAGCACCATGAATATATTTTTTCTGGATTAGTCACATGTTACCAAAAGTAATTAAGTCCATTTCTACCCCAGTATGTCCACTATTTGTAGCAGGTAGATATGAAGACTACATTATTCAAATTCTGCCAAATGATTTCTCTACTTAATGCCATGAGGTGCAAGTTTATAATTCTAATCAAATCTGTTTATAGTTTAAATATATGAGTGTGGGTGGAAAGGGTCTTTATTTCTGGTACAGAGTACCTGGAAATGAACAGCTTACTGTAGCCCAAGGTAGTAAGATAATGAAAGTGTAACATCCTGTAAGGAGAGGAACTGTTGCTGATAGAGCCATGTGGGAGGTGAAGAGAGTGGAGCTGATTTCAGCACAACACACCTACAATTGGCAGTTAAAGAGGAACTTGCTTGCCACATCTGTCAGGAAAAGCTCTACTCAAGGGAGAAGCCAGTTCCAAGAATTAACTTTTTGCAAATGCCTTCTGGGAATTATTTCATAGAGATAAAACTTCCTGTTGTGGTGTTGTGTCTCTAGCTTTTTGTCCCAGACTCCCATTTCCGAGAAGCCCCAACACTTCCAAATACTGCGATGACAAAAAAATGGTTAGGATGACCGCACACAGTAGCAAAATCTGACGGACGGGTTTCCATTGGGCGAGAAAAATCACGCATTTCCAATTCAAATTGACCAACATGCACCAACCTTACATATCATGTTGCGATGATCGGTATGAGGATCACTGTGATTGTCCTCAATTTTCTATAAACCAATGCATTCTAATGATTTATTATACAATAATGCTCAAGTTGAGATGCTGGAGTTTTATTGGAAATGGCGTTTTGAATAGTAGGCCGGGGCATGTGCAGGTGGGAATCCAGCAGGGACACGGGCCTTGATATAATCAGTAGGCACATTAAGGATACTCCCATTTGTGGAAATATATATAAATTATAAATGTTAAAAGTGTTCCTCAAACAGAGATTACAATTAAATTCCTGTGCACTCCGTGGTGTAGGTCATCTACATTACTATGATTCATGAATGTGGTAGAATTGCTATTGACTGAAAAAGCCATTGTTAAAACCTGCACTTAGCCCCAAAAATATTACTTTTATATCAATTAAGTGTAAATATATCAGGCACCACTTGTAGTGCCACAGATGGAAGGATTCCTGAACTGTGCATGGTAGAACATATGTCTGATATAAGTTAATGAAAGTGATTCCCTTTTTGCACAAGCTTTCATGGTGTTGAGTCTGTTGTCTTTCTACTATCATTTCCGCAAGTCATTTTTTTCATCAGAGGTCACTTTGAACTCAATCAATGTTTGAGGTATTTCTTCCATTGTTTTGTGACCGTTTCCTTCAATGAAGAAGCCAATGTAATGACAGGAAGGCACAGTCTTCTTCCTCTTGAACTGAATAAAGGTGCAGGACAAGAATACAAACTATCCTTTTCTACGGTCTGCACAGTAGAAGGAACAGTTTGATCTCAGTAATGAGAGTCCATGGTCAATAAGCATGTAGAAACCTCACGGACAGCCCATAAGTCCTCGCCTCACCACCTCACTTGTTTCTACCTTTCTCTGCTGCCAACTTATTCCAGGCCCTCTCAGTCGTGAGAACTCCAGGTATCATCCTGATGCATCTCTTCTGCACCGTTTCCAACTTAATGACATAATTCCTATAACTGGGTGATCAGAACTGCACACAGTGTACGGCTGCATCATTATAGTGCCACATAGCATGGAAACAGGCTCTTCAACTCAACGTGTCCATGCCGCCCAAGTACCTCTATCCATGTACCTGCTCAAATGTCTTTTATATTTTGTTATTGTGCCTTCCTCAGCTACTTCCTCTGGCAGCTCATTCTATATACACACCACCCTCTGTGTAGAAAAGTTGCTTTTCGGGTTCCTAATAAATCTTTCCCCTCTCACCTTAAACCTATACCCTCCAGTTCTTGATTCCCTTACCCTAGGAAAAAGACTGTGCATTCACCCTATCTATTCCACACATGATGTTATACACCTCTATAAAATCACCCCCAGCCTCCTGCTCTCCAAGGAATAAAGTCCCAGCCTACACAACTTCTCCTTATATCTCAGGCTCTCTAGATAGGCAACATCCTTGGAAATCTTCTCTGCATGCTTTCCAGCACAAAGACACATTTCCTATAGCAGGGTGACCAAAACTGAACTCAATACCCCAAGTGTGCCTCAACAATGTCTTGTACAATTGTAATATAATATCCCAACTTCTATACTCAGTCACTTAACTGATGAAGGTCAACATGTCAAAAGCCTTTGTCACCTCCCTATTTACCTGTGGTGCTACTTTCAGAGAACTATGTACTTGCACCCTCTGCTCTACAACACTCCCCAGGACCCTAACATTCAATTTTGTGAATAAATACCTTCAATTTGAAGGATGTACCTTGGCTTGACTTTCCAAAATACACCTCACACTTATCTGAAGCTGAGGTAAAACTATCCTTGCAAAAGAAGTGTTTTGAAAAGAAAATTAATATTAGTGTTTTGAAAATAATGTGATGCACTCAGGCAACTTCTTCAGTTGAAGATCCCAAATGTGTTCCAAATCTTCAAACAAGACTTAGGGTTGGGTTGGAGAGGGCCAGAATTATTTATAATGAGGCATTATAGAAAACTTCCCTTGTCCTAGTGCATGTTAAATTAGTTATTCCCTTTTTTCAAGGAATAAAACAAAATATTATGACTAGCTGCTAAAGTCGAAAAGTTGATTAAGGTGACTAAACAGACTGTTCACTGGTGTATCATGCTTTAGGGCCTAATATCTCTAAGTAACTCATCAGCTACAAATAAAATTCTTAATCATTCTGGAATCACATTTGTAAGTGCACAGCAGATCATTCAGTCTCTGGAAGAGAAAAGGCAAGCATAAAATTCCAAGCAGGGCATTTCAGTTGAAGATTGCTAACCCAAACATTCCTATAACTCATTTTTTAAATCCATACATGGTGCATTTCAACATTTTTTTAATGCCCAGTTATAATTCCTGGATCTTTCATGATCACTTAACTCACCAAAATTATTGATGTCTCCTTGAAATAAGACTTGCATGTGTTGTATATGTGGGTTCCTGCCCGCTGAGTTGGACAATAGGCACCTGTGTTGGAGCTTAGTCCAGTTTTAAATTCAATCCGTTTTAAATTCAATCTTGACACAAGAACCACCCGAACGCATCCCATTCCCACTTGAAAACAGAGACAAATGCTACTTTACTGAAAAGTTGGAATTTTATTTTAAGACTATCATGATGTCCCTATATTTTGCTGTTTCTTTAACTTTGTCCTCTGCTATCTGACGATTCCCTTGCATTCTATATGTTGTTTGTTCTTCACTCTTTATGTTCATGTTTAGTGTTTTCTCCTATGTGTTCTTCACATGTGCCCTTCCTGTAGTATGCACTGTGTGTGCTTTTCCTGCACCATAATGTTACCTGCTTCAAATGTTGTGTCCTTGACATATTATGTTCTCGCCAATGGTTGGCTTGCATTCCTTGCCTTTCATGGAATTTGTCCAGTGAAAAATTAATTTATAAAACTCCAGCATTGAAATTAATACAGGCAACTTGCATTTACAGTGTATCAAAGATGTTTGGTGTTGTAATTGTCATCAAATTGTTTCTTGTTTTCTCCACATATAGTATTCTAGTTGTGGGGTTTATTGGAATTGCCTCCTTATAATTCCAGTCACTAACACCAACAGTTTTCCTACTTTTGCTATTTTTGCTAGTAACCTATGTCATATTCTTCAATTGAACTATTTTAGGTTTACAGAATTAAGCCATCATTTTTTCTTACTGGTCTCCTGACAGATTGTGATTCAGGATTTACATCCCGTGATTGCCTGAATCTGAGATTACTGCCTGGCTAGTCTTGTAAGGCATAAGAGACAAGGGTCCATTTCTCTTTCAGTTAACACTTCACCATGGTCATTTTGGAAAGTTATTACAGAGTTGTGCACAATTTATTTATTACAAACCCTGTCCCCTTCAAATTCCACCAACCATGTTTCCCAATTTAGCTGATTCCCGATCTCGGCCCCCCATAGTCAACCAACAAAATTCAAAACAACCCATTGGACATGTTCCCAGCTCCTGTCTTGCCAAGCTTCTTGAGGAGTCAACACCATCACCAGTTGAGGTCATTGGTGGAGCTGGGTTGAGTCACCTCCCTATTCACCAGCCAACAGTTTACAGAGAGCTGGGAGCTTTCCAAAACCATGCTAATCACTGAAATCTGGATCAGTCCATGGTTGCTGGATTGTAGGTGAATGCCCTTTAGATAGGCTAAAGAGCCCCTCATTCGCAACAGGAATTAATTTAGAAAAATCACAGCGATAATAAAATCTTGCAACATGGGAAGAGAGGTGTGCAATAATTAGTGATAAATGGAACCATGCGTGGAACAACCATTTATTTATATATTGGAGCAAACAAAAACATTGCACAGTACAGCAGGAACAAGCCCTTCAGCCTACAATGTCCACATCAAACGATGCCAATTAAAATAATCTCCTCTGCCCGCATATAATCCATATCTCTCCATTCTCTGTATATGCATGTGCCTATCCCAAAGCCTCTTAAATGCCACTATTGTATGTCTCCATCACTGCCTGGCAGCGCATTCAAGGCACCCACCTGTATCTGTGCAAAATACTTTCCTCGCATATCTCTTTTAAATATCCTCCCTCTCACCTTAACGCTATGCCCTCTAGTCTTTGACAGTTCCACTCTAAGAAAAAAAGGTTCTGACCGTCTACCCTATTTAAGTCTCTCAAAATTTCATAAACTTCCATCAGATCTCCCTCAGCCTCCAATGTTCCAGAAAAGTCAGTCCAAGTTTGTCCACCCTCTCCTTACAACTAGTACTTTCCAATCTGGAGAGACCTAAAGGTTTAGTGGACCAGAGCCCTTATGTAGGGCTGTTGGTTGGTGTATATCCCATTGACTCCTGTTATTTGTGGTAGAAAACAGAAACAAAATAGCCAAATCATGTTTGATAAATGGCGTAAGCTGACTCGATAGTGCCCTTTTTGCAGAACCTTTTACCGATTTGAAGCAGGCTGGGACAGCTCCATGCACAACTCCCTGCTGCTCAACAGAGTGACCCCATATGGAGAGAAGATCTACATGACATTGTCTGCATATTTGGAGGTAGGGGTCTACTTTAATCAAACACGTTTTGAGCTCTTTAATGTTTTAAATGTTATCAGTGCTAAGGAATGGAACGGTTTGCATTTTACGTGCACATTCTCAGAACCAAGCACATCCAGGTCACTATCAGCGGAGAGTAAAGTTACTATCAATCATTCCCAGGGGAAGAACAGTATGAATTTCATTTAGAATTAAAATCCATTTGCTCGGTTTCATTAAATACGACCAGAAGAACTGTGAATTAAATAAAGAATTAAAGTCTATATATACACAATTTCATCAAATGCTTACAGGGTAACTATCAAAAGCTTAAACAGAGAATAAAACTCTTTCAAAATCCTCTCATTTGAAATTAGTGAAGATTCAACTCTACTACAGAACAAAGCACCTTCCGGTCTGTCATCAAAGCTATTTGGTTAAGTTAAATTCAAAGCATGTAGTTTGTCCTACCAAATACTTCTGGGTTGCATATAAATAAAGCTCCCTCCTCAACTGTTCAGCAACATTTCACATGAGCTCCATTATTACCCTAGTGTAATATTTCTTAATTCACTTCACTGGACATTCTGCACTTCTCTTTTGCAAGTATTCAGGAATTGTTCTTTTATAGATGAGGAATTGAATTGCTTCCCTGGACACGCAGGACAGAGGGATGAAAGGTTGAAGCAAAAGCCAAGAAGGGTGGTACAATGGCGCAACTGGTAAAGTTGCTGCCTCACAGCACCAGAGAGCTGGGTTCGATCCTGATCTCCGGTGCTATCTGTGTAGAGTTACACATTCTCCCTGTGGCCATGTGGGTTTCCTCCAGATGCCCCAGTTTCCTCCCACATCCAAAGACGTGCGGGTTTATGTTAATTGACCTCTGTAAATTGCCCCTCGTGTGTAGGGAATGGATGCAAAACTGGGATAACATAGAACTGTGTGCAATCGATGGTCGGCATGTTTTATCAGTGGGCTGAAGGGCCTGTTTACATGCTGTAACTTTAAACTATAGGAGAGAAAAAAAAATCATGTGCTTATTATTTACTGCTGGACCATTTATAAATCTCTTTTTTCTTGCAGATGAAAGACTGCACACAGCCTGCTGTCATCACTAAAGACTTCTGCATGGTTTTCTACACCCGTGATGCCAGGCTGCCAGCCTCCCGCTCCATCCGAAATCTATTTGGCAGCGGAACACTCAAAGCTTCAGAAAGGTAGGAATCTGCACTGCCAACCACCTACAGCTGGTCTCAGGTGCCCGTACCTCTGAGTAAAATACATATTAGGATGCGTTATGTGCATGGGGGAAGAGAGCCCGCTTAACAGTTTTGGATTGGATTTTTAAAAATTGCTACCTTTTTGGAGAAAGAAAAGACTGATAATGAGAATAAGTGGGATTGTGCTTGGAGTACTAATACCATTTCTTGGAATCATAAATACTCACATTCAAAGGACCAGTTGAAGATGGAGTAGGTTCTACCTCCTGACTGACAGACCAGTTTAGGGGAAGATCACTTCAGGTCAGAAGGTACAATTAAAGATTATTTTCTTTTAATCGATAAATTCACCAGATAATTTTTCAACCCAGGTTTACCTCTGTCATCATAGATGAATCCCTCATATGATCCCAAAGAACGGAGAGGAATACAGCATAGGAACAATACTTTCACCCCACAATGTCTGTGCTAAAAATGATGCCAAGACCAACTCTTATCTGCCTGCACATAATCCATTTCCCTCCATTCCCAACATATCCATGCGCCTATAAAAAGTCTTGTACACCACTATTCTGTCTGACTCTACTCTGGCAGCGTTCCAGACGCTCACTAACCTCTTGTGTAAAAACTGGCCCTGTGCATCTCTTTTAAACCTTGCCCTCTCACCTTAAAGCTGTGCTCTCTAGTATTTGATATTTCCAAGCTGAATTCTGTCTACCCTATCTGTCTTTCATAATTTTCTATATTTCTATCCTCTGACTTCAAATTTTATTCATCTCTCCTTATCTCATAGCCATTTTTATTTTCATCACTTGCCTGTGTCCTGTCATCTTCAATCGAACACCCCTCCCCCCTTCTCATTTGTACCTGTCTATCACTTGCCTGGTTTTGTCCTGCTCCCTCCTCTCTTCCAGCTTTCTTCATCCTACTATAGTTAGTCTGAACTGGAACTCCGAAACAAAACATTTCCTATTCATGTCTTCCAGAGGCGCTGCCTGATGTGCTGGTTTATTCCAGCACCTGGTGTATTTTTTTTCTAAACCAATATCTGCAGCCCCTTGTGTCTAGATGAGGTTTCTTCCTTCTTTGCATCTGCTGTCCGCCTCTATACGGATGGTACTCATTGGGAAAATACCGTGAGATTCCTGTGATGCATCAGATTATATAATGTTTATATTGTGCAAGGACTGGGTATCAGTTGAGTTTATTAACAAAGCTGTGTCTCTTTTGTTATTATTTAATAGTAACCGAGTGACTGGTGTGTATGAGCTGAGCCTGTGTCGGGTGGCAGATGCAGTGAGCCCAGGTAAGTTTGAAAAGGAAACAACCTAACTGGTTACTGTTTAACGGGTTCAACTCACTGGCATGTGGTCACTTTGTACAGGATATTGGATTTGATCTCCTTTTGCTAGGGATTGTACACATGTGAATGAGTTATCTTTGGGTGGAAGGTGGGGTGGGGGGATCAGAGATGTGTGATTGATACAGAAACCACTCAAACAGGCAGATCATTCAGACCACAAACACTACGCCATTACTGTGCACTAGACATTTCAACCCAGCAGAGCAACAAATGGTGACTCAGAAATATGGCGGCCAAGAGTCCCATGAACACCAGTTGTCGTATGAGCACGAAGGGAGATCCAAAAATTACATATTGCATTATGGACTACAGCTTGGAGAGCCAATAACTATCCCTGGGACTTCTCTAGTCCCTGACATTCTCAGCATTCAGTAATTAAATTACCTCACAGTGATGGTGCCAATGCTTGGAGGTGCTGCTTCACAGCTCCAGGAACCCAGGTTCACTCCTGACCTCCAATGAATTTTGTGTGGAGTTTGCACATTTAACAACACCGTTCCTCCCCCCCCCCCCCCCCCCCCCACATCCAAACATTGTGTCACTAGATTACTGCAAATTATCCCTTAGCGTAGATCAGTCGCATAAAAGAAACAAAAGGAGAGTTGACAGACATTTGTCAGAGAGGCAGAGTTCCAGTGGTAGAGTGAAATTAGGAGAACGCGATGGGACTAATGAAAGCCAGATGGATTGAATGGCCTTCATCTGTGTCCTGTGTAGGATAACCTATATACCACACTTTTATATTGAAAACTACACATCCCTGAGGCAAACCTCACACTCTGAGGAACACCTATTCCTGGATCCTAGATGTGAATACAATTTGCACCTACCACACAACCAGCTCCCAAATATCCCAACACATAACATCAATAAAATCCTCAGAGGATCCTTATCATCATGCCAAATATGATTGGTTCATACACTGCAACTTATACAAGTTTTTGGGTGTTTGGATATTTGGCTCAAGCAGTCCAAGTTGACCCTAGTCTTGGGAAGGCCAGCTGCATATGGAATGAAGGCAGTGGAGAATGTGACAGTTAATGGTGAAAGTTAGAACCCTGAGGGATGAGAGTGACAAACACAAGAGAGGTCAATAATCCTGCTGCCCTCAACTTAAACCCTAACAACTGGTGTCTTTTTCATATTGAGATAAATTGGAAGTAAATACGGAATCTAGTTTACAGTGATAGTAAATGCTTCCTCCATGTCATAAAAGAATATGAAACTATGAATGAGTCGCTTTCAGAATCTGATGAAAAGGTTTATTTTATTTTTCTCTAATTCATGAAGTTGTAAGATATGCAACGTGGAAAAAGGCTCTTCAGCTCACCAAATCCACATTGACAATCACCACCATGTTCACAAATCTTACATTAATCCCAATCTTCCTATATTCTATCTACATTTCCATATTCTCGCACTAACAGATATACTCGGAACAATTTGCAGGAGTGAATTAACCTACTGATCCGCACATTGTTGGGATGTAGGAGGAAACCAGAGCTCCCAGAAGAAACCCACAGGGAGAATGTACAAACTCCACATAGACAACATCCGAGGTCAGGATCGAATACCAGTCTCTGGCACTGTGTGGCAGCAACTCTACCCACTGTGCCATTGTGCCATCCATTCAATTGTTAAAAAGGAGTCCATTTTTTTGGGACACAATTTTCAAATTTTCTATTACAGACTACAGGAATTCTGGAGAAAGCACGGAGCAATCTCACCAGGATGTGGCGTAGATTTGAGGACTTTAGTTATGGGGAGTGATTATGCTGGGGCTTGTTTTCCCGGAACCAAAGGAAATCTGTGGGGTGACCAGATAGAAGTATATAAAATTATTGGAGGCTGGTTTGGGGTAGATAGTCAGAATCCTTTCTTCTTGGTAGGTTACCAAAAATAAGAGGCATGGGTATAAAGTGAAAGGAAAGTTTTAAAGGGGATATGATGCAAAATTTTATTTACACAGAGAGTGGTTGATATCTGTAACTCGCTGCCGGAGGAGATGATGGAGTTAAATGGGGCGGCATGGTGGAACGGTGGCTCAGTGGTAGAGTTGTTGCCTTACAGTGCTTGCAGTGCCAGAGACCCTGGTTCAACCCCAACTACCAGTGCTGTCTGTATGGAGTTTGTACGTTCTCCCCGTGACCGCGTGGGTTTTCTCCAAGATCGAAACATCGAAAATAGTTGCTAGAGGAGGTCATTTGGCCCTTCGAGCCAGCACTGCCATTCATTATGATAATGGCTGATCATCCACAATCAGTAACTTGTGCCCAACTTCTCCCCATATCCTTCTCACTACCCTCCATTTAACTAGCCGATTCCACCACCATTTTGTGTCTTGGGGCAGCCTCAACGTAATATATCTTTTTGCAGGCATGCAGCGAAGACGCAGGCGGGTCCTCGACACCTCCGTGGCCTACGTCCGTGGGGAGGAGAATCTGGCTGGCTGGCGGCCCCGCAGTGACAGTCTCATTCTGGACCACCAGTGGGAACTGGAGAAACTCAGCCTATTACAAGAGGTACAGAAACCCCATAATTGTCGAGGGATCCTTGGATAGTGGGACAGAACTATGAACTTTTTAAAAACTTTATAGTATGCTCTGTGATCATATTCATGTGTCTCCTCCTCTCCTGACCCTTGCTGAGAAATCTGTCCCAAAAGCTTTGGTATATCACCAGAAGTGTTGTATCTTCATGTGTGAATCAGGAGAGCAAATGTCAGTATGGATTCCACTTGATGGGGCAGGCAGGGATTGAGTTTTGCATCATGGTAGGCAAGGCAGTTCCCTCGAATCTGGCCATAACTTAGAATTGAATTAAACTTAATGTAAGCTTCTATTATTTGTGTGAAACTTCAGAAAGGATGTTAAATTACCCAGCCTTCAGGAAGTAATGATAGCTGTAGGTACTTCACCATTGAAACCAGTAAATTATTCTGTATAGTTGACACCGTTAGTCTTCAACTATTTATGATCTAGGTAAATACAGGGGGTGGCCTTTTCATTCAAGTTTAAATGCTTAGGATTTGGGATACTTTATTGTCATGTACACCAGTGTGCAAAGAAAATCCTTGTTCCCATGAAGCCCACAGAGAAAACAAGAAATAAATCAGGACTAATAAACACAACAACAAATACAATGACGGGTGCAAAACACCAGGATGGTGCAAGTTTGTAGTGTACTTGGCAGTGGTGCAAAAAAAAATCAAGTACAATAAAGTAAAAAACGATCAAATAAGACAAATTTCTGAAGCACAGTTCAGTACAGTATTATATTTTGTGTTCAAACCCCTATAAATAGCACTATAAAGTTGGAACATCCTTTCTGATGATCTGGCTGAGAATGAAGCCTCAATAGTTCTGGTAATAGTCCTGAGAGCGAGTCAAAGTCTATTATAGTTCCTGAGGATGAAAGTTGCTAAAGTGAGAACTCTGAAGATGCTACCTGCCTGATATTGCAAAAGATCAGGTAGATTTAGATTCCCCTTCTTGGAGAAAGTAGTCACATTTTATAGTAAATACCTATAATCCACCTATCGCTCCATCCCATCCCTCTCCCCCACCTCTTTTTACTGGCCAATTCCTTCCCCTCTTTCAGTCCACACAAGAGAGTTTCGACTTGAAACGTCAACTATCCATTTCCCTCCACAGGTGCTACCTGACCCACTGAGTTGCTCCAGTCAGCATCTGTTCATTTTTGAGCTCACTAACATTCCTGCATATTTCTCGGTCCACAGGTGGAGAAGACCAGACACTACCTGCTATTGCGTGAGAAGCTGGAGGCCACGTTGAGGTCAGGCAGTGAGTCTGTGTCTTCGTACACCAGCGAAGACCTCAGTGAATCCCAGAGCATCTCATCATACAGCTTGCACTCCACAGGAAGCAATGACATGCCCACCTCCAGCTATACCACCACCGAGCGGCAGAAGGAGCTGGCAGCTAAGGTAGGGTGTAAATAATGTGCTACTGGCTTGATGCCTTTGTGAGATCAAGGGACTAGATTTAGTGTGTTGGTTTATGGAATGGAAATTAAGACCAGAGACATTTTGATAAATGATGAAAGTGAAAGATAACCAATGAATGGATTGGTATCATTTTTCAAGAGGTAGAAACTTCCTAAGGTAAGTAAAACATAGCAAAGTAAAGTGAATAGTAAATCTTGGCAAGATAAATCTTCCTGTATACTGTCAAACCAAACTCACAAATTAGGGACAGCACAGAGGCTGAGGTGCATCCCAAATAGCAAGAAAAAATAAATAAATCTATGTTTTTGATAGCTTGTGAAATAAGTATTAGATACAGCACTGAGTCAGAATTCAGTTGAGGCAGAGTAAAGATTCCTTGAAATCATTCTACCCAACATTGAAATGTGGGAGATAGCCGTACATGTTCTTAAACATGTTCTTAACACCATCCAAGGACCCAAACAGTCTTTCCAGGTGAGACAAAGGTTCACCTGCACCTCCTCCAACCTCATCTATTGCATCCGCTGCTCTAGATGTCAACTTATTTACATCGGCGAAACCAAGCGCAGGCTCGGCGATCGCTTCGCTGAACACCTGCGCTCGGTCCGCATTAACCAAACTGATCTCCCTGTGGCCGAGCACTTCAACTCTCCCTCCCATTCCCAGTCTGACCTTTCTGTCATGGGCCTCCTCCAGTGCCATAGTGAGGCCCACTGGAAATTGGAGGAATAGCACCTCATATTTCGCCCGGGCAGTTTGCAGCCCAGTGGTATGAACATCGACTTCTCCAACTTTAGATAGTTCCTCTGTCCCTCCCTTCCCCTCCTCCTTCCCAGATCTCCCTCTATCTTCCTGTCTCCACCTATATCCTTCCTTTGTCCCGCCCCCCTGACATCAGTCTGAAGAAGGGTCTCGACCCGAAACGTCACCCATTCCTTCTCTCCTGAGATGCTGCCTGACCTGCTGAGTTACTCCAGCATTTTGTGAATAAATGTTCTTAAACATTATCCTCAACCTCAACCAGTCGTGAGGCCAGTAAATCTGAAGGATTTTAATTGATTTATCTGGTCGGGTACTGTGGTGATCAGGCTGTGGGATCTCTGGCTTCCAGCTATTTTTAGGTTGTCAGACTGTTCAGCCAATGATCACCTCTTACCTTGTGAAAATCAGCGCTACTGAACCTCAGGAAGGAAAGAATACACATGTCTCCTAACTAGAGGATAGTTATACAGTTTGTACGTTCTCCCTGTGACAGCTTGGGTTTTTCCGGGTGCTGCGGCTTCCTCTCACACTCCAAAGACGTACAGGTTTGTAGTTTTAATAAAAATTGTCCCTCGCATGTAGGATAGTGCTAGTATACGGGGATCACTGGTCGGCGTGCACTCGGTCAGCCAACGGGCCTGTTTCAACGCTGTATCTCTAAACTAAACAAAAGTTGTTTCACGTTTCCACAGTTTTGGCACTGCAAGAGGGAAGTGTTGATAAAGTCCATGGTCTCCTCGAATTGGCAACAGGTAGATAAGGTGGTGATGAAGTCATACAGGATGATGGCATTTATTTACCGAGGTATAAACTATAAGAGCAGGGAGATCATGTTACAACTTTATAAAACTTCCATTACGCCACAGCTGAAATACTATGTATGATTCTTGTTGTCAACGTACAGAAAAAAATCATCAGGTCATTACCTGGAATGGAATATCTTAGTTACGAGGAGACTGGTTAGGCTGGGTATGATTTCCTTGGAGTGGAGAAGACTGAGGGGGACGTACACAGAATTAATGAGAGGCTCAGACAGGATGGATAGCGAGATATTTGAAAACAGAGGGCAATGTTTTAAAATGAGGAATAAGAGGGCTAAAGGGGATTGGAGGGAAAATTATTTCACCCAGAGGGTTATTGGAAGCTGGGACATAGTGCCTGAGTGGAGACAGAGATTATAAAAACAAGTAAGAAATGTCTAGACGAGCACTTGAATCACCATAGCAAGCTACAGACAATGTGCAGACAAATAGATAGGTACTTGATGATTGGCATGGATTCAGTGGGCCGAAGGGCCTGTTTCTGTGATCTATAACTCTTTAAAGGAGGACTGCAAAACAGGACAGTTAATAGGAGAGATGCATAGTGAAGGGATATTGAAAGGTATGTGACACAATAGTGGACTGTTGGGGGGTGGGGGTGTAATGTGGAATTAATGTGGTATTCTGACAGAAATCATAACCGCAAACTGATGGGTCTTTTCTGCCTTTCAGTGCCTCCGACTCTTGTCCCACACATTCAACAGGGAATACAGCCATGTCTGTATCAGCGCCAGTGAGAGCAAGGTATTGTAAGATTTGATTCATTGTCACATTAACTCAGGCTGTAATTGCATGCACATGCTCTGTGTATGTATATTTGTGCGTGTGTGAGAGAGAGAAAAAGGTTACTTCAAATCAGGTGGCCATTTATCACGACACTGTTTCAAGTGTAGCGAGGAAATTAATGGGCAGCAAATAAAACCAAATAACGTCATTGCCACCACAACGTGAGCAGTGTGAAGCTGGATTGATGGATGACTGCAACTCCCGGCTGTATGTTTTCCTTATAACTTGACGACAATCTCAATAAAGATCAATTTGCACAAAAACGTCAAGCCAAGAAGCTTTTACTTTAATTTCCTGTCAGCATTTTCACAAAAGGCCAGATTCAGCCTAGTTGGATATAAATCTAAGTGTTAGAATTTTACTTAACATGTTTCAATATATTTTTGTTTAATTTCATTTTAGTTGTATATTTCTTACAGATGCATAAAGCTGTTTTATTTTTTTAGGTATCTGCAGTAATCTGTAGTTTATTATTCGAGGGAGATTGAGGGAGTAATGTACAATTCTCTGATAGGCAGCACTTGGTAAACTCAGAAAGAAATTGGGTTTCAAGTTCAATGGTACTTTATTGTCACATGCACTGAGGTACAGTGAAATTATTTTATGCATACGGTTCAGCAAAAGTATTACTATACATGAACACATCTTAGAGTCAGCATGTGTATGGAATAGTACACTGAGACAGGATACGTTTCACCAGGTTTGCTGCCATTTTCAAGTTGTTATAAGTGCAGAGTTCCTAAACGGTCTATAAAGGCCTGTTGAGCTGGCAAAGTTGCAGGGTCAGACTGGCCAAGTGTGGCCATTGGTGTCCTTCCCTGATGCTTCACCGCTCCATGCTGCTGCAGGACACATTTGGTTCACGCGCTCGGCCTCTTGGAGCGAGCCTGATCCATCCGAGCTCCAGGCTGCTGCAGGGCCTCCAGCAGCCCACTCCACCGTCAAGAGGCACTGCACTACCTCCCAAAGCTGGTCCGCCAACCGGCCTTTTGTTACTTGCATCCACTGCCGGCTTGCCTCTTGGAGATGGGTTTCTCGGCTCTGACTGCTGCGGGTGAGCCATGCCTACTGACAGGGAATAGGCACCGCACCACAGTCGGATTATATGTATCCAGAATGTGGATACTTTAGATAGTTCCTCTGTCTCTCCCGTCCCCTCCTCCTTCCCAGATCTCCCTCTATCTTCCTGTCTCCACCTATATCCTTCCTTTGTCCCGCCCCCTGACATCAGTCTGAAGAAGGGTCTCGACCCGAAACGTCACCTATTCCTTCTCTCCCGAGATGCTGCCTGACCTGCTGAGTTACTCCAGCATTTTGTGAATAAATACCTTCGATTTGTACCAGCATCTGCAGTTATCTTCTTATACTCCAGAATGTGGACACCCATTCAGATAGTTTCAAGGCATGGTTATTGTGGAGATAGACAGAAAGGGTTTGATGGTCTGAGGGTAACCTGATTCTCTGATGCAGGCAAACTCTGCATTGCTGATAATCTCCATAGATAGTTAGTGTCACCTGATCTCTCCCACAATATCTTCTTGCAATCTAAACTTTCTTCGTTTCCTCCAGCTACATGGCCAAATTTAATTATTGTTTCTGCAAACTTCTGATTCATGCTTCTCACATTTAAGTAATTGATGTGTAGAATCAGATGCTTGGGACCTATTACTGACCTTTGCAAAACTCAGACAAAGAGCCTTTCAGTCACTAAAGCACCTGCCCACCATTACTACTGAACCACATCTAGATCTAGCTTGCCCCTTTTTTCCCGGATTTCATGGGCTTTTACTTTTCCGGTGTTCCGCTTGTGGTTTTCTGATCCTGCCTGATGCACGAATGAAAATTTGCAAAATAACCATGTATTAGATAGCAGGAAGGTTCACTACTCTCAGTGTGTGTCTTGCATCAGAGTGAGATAGACTCTTCATGTCAGATGGTGATTACATAGAGTTGGTGCTAAACATTATTGACTGCTTCTGTTTTCCAGTTATCTGAGATGTCTGTTACATTGACGAGGGACACATCATTCTCTGCACTGAGCAACACGACGCTGCCTCCATCATCCACCTGTCCCTCGCTACTGGAAGGACAATTCATCTCAGAGCTGAGGTTAGAGCCCATGTATTCAACTTGACTTTTATCTACTCTCTAGATGTTGTCCATCACCCACAGAAAACCTGCGAACCTGCGAGGAGCATCTCTGAAGATCAGTGCTGATTTAGCTCCTTGGTAGGGGGCCCATGTTTCCAATGTTGCTGGGTGTATTAGGATCTGATAATTGAGCAGTATATAAGGTCCCACTGTGGTGAGAAGTGCAAGACATAGTAAAACATGTTCAACTAAAGATAACGGGATATGATACATTGAGAGACATAAGCTGAAAAAAGGATCATAGTAACTAACATACATCAACCCATTAAAAAGTTTTATAATACTAAAGCACAGGTTACAATAGTGTTAGTGATTTGAGTGCAGTAACACGGGCTATGGGAATTATCAATCCTAAATAGCGCCATTGTGACTGGAACATATCAGAGAATGAAAAACCAAGAACAGAATATATCTGAGAATGTTGTAGTGAGGTGTACAAGATGTTGATGAGAGTAAAAGTGATACATCTGGTGTTATAGGGAGAATGTTTCAGTGAAAGGTAAGTGATTTTACAGTAAACAGTATGGGATATATCATATACTATGATATGTTGTTACTGATTTATATTTATAATTCTGACACCACTTTGGTCCCTTCTTTTGGATGGACAGTGATGATCTTGGAGCGTCATCAGTAAGTGACCCTGACTTAAGGCTCAAGTTCAGGTCAAGGAATCTGAGAATATTTCATTGGTAAAACAATATCTACAATGTAGTAATGACTGATGGTTTGATAGCAATGACAAAATAGACCTTTCAGGTTGGTGACTGCATGCTGATGTTTATTTGAGTTAGAAACGGAAGGTAGGTCATCAATATAAAATATGAAAACATAATTTACATGTTCACTTTTGATCTCTAGAGTGACAGAAGCATGTTTAATGATGATATTACATTTATTGAACATTGTATTCTCCTTACCAGGACTCCTGAAACCCATTCCAGAGCGATTAGTCCAGATGCCGATTTACTGCAAGATGGAGTACTCAAGAAATCTCCTGTGCAGGGCAAGGATGAGAAAGGAGGCCCTCGCATGTTTGTGGCTGATATTCAAGAGATCCGAGTGAGGTATGGCCTTAATGTAATTACTTCTATATTTGAACACTGTGAGTATCAGCATTGATCTTCCATAGTAATGACAAACTCTGCTTTCTACACATTCGTGGGTGCATTCCTAACAGTGTAGTACAGAATCTGTTGGGCTACAGTTCAGAAATGCTGTCTGACCTGGTGAGTTATTCCAGCCCCTTTTTTTTGGAAACCAGCATCTGCAGTTCCTTGTTTTTACAAGCTACAGTTACTAATTTAGGAGGATTCATTATAAAAGTGGAATTATCTGCCTCAGCAGGCAGTGGAGGCCAATTCTCTGAATGCATTCAAGATAGAGCTAGATAGAGCACTTAAGGATAGCGGAGTCAGGGGGATGAGGAAGAACTTTTTCAGTCAGAGAGTGGTGAAGGTGTGGAATTCTCTGCCTCAGAAGGCAGTGGAGGCCAGTTCGTTGGATGCTTTCAAGAGAGAGCTGGATAGAGCTCTTAAGGATAGCGGAGTGAGGGGGTATGGGGAGAAGGCAGGAACGGGGTACTGATTGAGAATGATCAGCCATGATCGCATTGCGGTGCTGGCTCGAAGGGCTGAATGGCCTACTCCTGCACCTATTGTCTATTGTATAGGGAGAAGGCAGGAACGGGGTACTGATTGAGAATGATCAGCCATGATCACATTGAATGGCGGTGCAGGCTCGAAGGGCCAAATGGCCTCCTCCTGCACCTATTGTCTATTGTAAAAGAGACCCACTAGGAATTCAGCTACCCATTAGAAATGCCCCACCGTGCCCAGATCACAGCAGGAGCTGGAGGGTTGAAATTCATGCTTGTGAGAGGTGTACACTTTTTGCACTTTGAAAACATAGCAACAGGAATAGACCATTCAGCTCCTCAACCCCATATGACAATCAAGTTGATCATGGGTGGTCTGTATCTTAATTCAATGTATCCACCTTTGGTCCAAAGCCCTCAATACCTTTACTGAACTAAAGTCTAGCAAACTCAGTGCAGAAGCTTTCAAGCATCAGCACATTTCTATGAAAGAAAATTTAAGATTTCCACATAACTGTAAGACATTCTTCCCAAATTGTTTGTGAAGTCTATACCTCCTTGATTTGTACTCGCTTTCCAGAGGTAACAATTTAGTCATGTTAAGCAACTCATTTAGATCACCACTTAATTTTCTGTGGGTAAGATTTATAAGCCTGGTTTTATAACCTGCCCTCATCATCTATCCCTGCACAGGAAGAGAGCAGAAAGAGGGTATTGGGACAGATTATCACCCACGGTTGTTTTCAATAACAGATTAGGCTCAAAGGGCCAAATGGCCTATTGCTGCTCCCACACTGAATTGCACTCAAGAGCAGTCTTTCCCAATTGAGGTGAACTGAATGCAATTCTCTAATGCAGTCTAGCCAGAACTCTGCAATCATAGCACCGCCTCCAGGACTGACAAGTGACCTGGACATGGGTTTTTCCTAAAGCTGATGAATACATAGCCAACAATAGGGGCACTGGGGAAGCCTGGCATTACAAATCCTCCTTGTGTATAATTTCTCATTGCTCTTTCACCTCCCTCTTTGGCCTTACCACCTAATAAACACGACCAACCTCACTAGGATCAGGCCTGGACTCTGAAGCCTCTTGAGGCTGTTGCGAGATACTGCCCTCCCACTGGTTCAGGTGGCCTGTTTGAAAGACAGACAGAAGCAGCATCTACACTTGAACAACTCCTCTGCAATCAGGCTTTTGAACATTCCCTCCATAAGCTAGGGTATTGTTAATCCAACTCTACCCTGTTGCAGACATTGGACTTTGTCTCTGGCAATGGCGTACTATAATGCTGAGAACTATATTCTGCACTCTGTATCTTTCCTTTCGCTGTACCTATTGCACTTAAGTTTGGCTTGATTGTATTTATGTATAGTATCTGATATAATCGGACAGCATGCAAAAGTTTTTCACTGTACCTTGGTACACGTCGCAATAATAAACCTAAACCTCTCGTTATCTTCCAGTCCAATTGTATCGAAGAAAGGGACCCTACATTTCCTGGAACCCCAAACCAACGGCTGGGTGAAGCGCTTTGTAGTCGTGCGGCGGCCATACGTTTACATTTATAACACTGACAAAGACACGGTGGAGAGGGCCATCCTTAACCTGTCTGCCGCCCAGGTGGAGTACAGTGAGGATCAACAGGCCATGCTAAAGGTAGCCATCTCTCTCCTCCACTCTCACTGTTAGAGGGGCAGATGGAGAGTTATTTGAATCCACACAACCTCAGACTGATTCATCTCTTGTTAAGGTTCCTCGTACTTGAATTTCACCACATCATAAAAGTTTAGATGACATCTCACTAGCTAGATTAAAGAAAGTATATTTCATTATTATGCTATATTAGAGGTAAATATTACGTTCATATGTCTAAGAAGATCACACAATGATAAACCATCCACCCCAAGGCTAATGTTATGTCTGCACCCTCTTTAATCTGTGTCCGAGCACCCTGGGTGGTGTGTGGACTGTGGTTCAATGTCCCTGTCGTCCTCCGCCCACAACACACAAATATACCATATTCTCAGACTGATTAACCAGCCAACCATGGCTCCCCACCCTCCCTTCATCAACAGTCATTCACCAACCAGGCTTTGAGGCTGTGCCCCTGACTTCAACCCGCACGTCCTCCAGATGTAGGTGAAAACTGGAGCAACTTGGGGAAACTGGGGTGGAAAAGGTAAACCACACAGACAACAGCCAAGGTTAGGATCGAATCAGGGTTGCTAGAGCTGTGAGGCTGTGCCACTGTGCAATTTGAATGCATTTCTGAGACTCTCCCTTTTTTGTTGCAGACTCCAAACACCTTTGCTGTGTGTACTGAACATCGCGGGATACTGCTACAAGCATGCAACGATAAGGAAATGCAAGACTGGCTTTATGCCTTCAACCCCCTCCTTGCTGGTTCAATCAGGTACATCTCACACAAAATGGTGGTAGTTATAACCAATGTTACAGAAAAGTGCAAGGCTATGGCAGGTGGGGTTACAATGGTGGTGTGGATAAAACAGACAATGTTTTAATTAGAGGTATCAGATTTATTTGTATTGCAGTGGGATGTGTGTAGTATGTTAAGTGTTGTTATGGTTATATTTGAGAATGTTACAGTGAAAGGCATTGTGTTATATCTGGTATTGCAATGAAGTGAGTGGGGATTATTTAAAGGTTCACAGGAGTTAGTGTATGATAACGAGGTGTACCTAACAGTCACAAAAATAGGCGTGGGCAGTGTCAGTCCGTTGCAATAGGTTGGTGGTGTTATAATGATCATAATAAGCTGTAACAGAAAGATACACAGATGGATGTGATATGTATAATGTATTATACAGAAGAGTGTGTAGTAATTTCAAAGTATTGGAGTAAAAGATATGAGTTATATCTGCCAACGATAGTAATGTATGTGGGCTTTATCAGGCAGTTATGGTGAGGAGTGTGGCCTATCCCAGTAAGCGTTGTAGTCATGGGCTATACGACAGATTCATAGTGAGGTTTGTAGATTGTCAAATAGTTTCATAGTGAGAGTGTGGGATATTTCAAACAGTGTTATAGATGTAGTTGTATACTTTGTTAGATAATTTTGCAGTGAGGAGTATGATTCTATAACAGTATAGTGACATAAACATCAGAGTATAACATGTTCATAGGGAATAGGAGTAGAATTAGGCCATTTGGCCCATCTAGTCTACTCCGCCATTCATCATCATCATCATATATATACAGCCGGAAACAGGCCTTTTCGGCCCTCCAAGTCCGTGCCGCCCAGTGATCCCCGTACATTAACACTATCCTACACCCACTAGGGACAATTTTTACATTTACCCAGCCAATTAACCTACATACCTGTACGTCTTTCAATTATGGCTGATCTATCTCTCCCTCCAAACCCCAATCCCCCGCCTTCTCCCCATAACCTCTGACACTCATACTAGTTTGTTGCAGTCGCAGAATGATTAATTATTGAAGGAGATATGAATTCAGTGACAATGTCCAGAAAGTCTAGCTGTCACGCAGACATAAACTGATAAGTGGAAATTAACATGTAACGCCATATGCATGCCTGGTAATGAGCATCTTCAACACCAAAGAACCCCGGTCACAGGCAATTTGACATTTAATTTCTACACCATCAATTCCAAACATCTTGGGGTTACCATTAACCAGATATTTAGGTGAATTGACCACATAAACAAGTAGCTACGGTCACTAATATGGTAATATGCTGCTGAATGACCTGCCTTCTATTTCCCAAAATACCTCAAGTAAAGTAAGTGTTGGTATCAGATTTTCTGTATGTACTTTGCATGAGTGCAACTTGAGCCACGATCAAACTATGGGTAGTTAGCAGCCTGCTTAAGGGATACACCATGCACCAGCTTAAGTATTCCCTCTCCTCCATAGTGTATCCTAACTAGAAATATGTACCTTCTATAAGGTTCAGTAAATAGACTTCTTTGACAGTATCTTCCAAACTCACAACAACTCACATATAAAGACAAAACACTCACGCACCCCCCTCCAACTCAAAAACCTCTCTAACTTGTAAATACCCACCGGCTGAAATTCTGGAACTCAATATATATATAGGCGCGTTAAGAGTACCTTTACTGAAAGGAACAAAGGTTCACAAAAGCATGTTTCCACCACTTCCTCTGAGACGTTCAAAACCGACAAAACCCTCATGCTTGTCAGTAACAGCCACATCTTTTTTACTTTTTAAAGAATAAACTGGAAGGTATACCCTATATATATAACTGTGAGGTGTTGTGGTGGGGGCATATCAGACAGTTTATAATAAAATTGCGAAATATAACAAAATTTACAGGTGCTGGAAATCACACGATTCTCTCTCGACAGATGCTGCAGAATATTTCCAATATTTGTTCTTGTTATGTTAAATTGAAAATTTTGGATTTAAGAAATAGAAACATAGTGAATAGATGAGAAATAGGCCAGCTGGCTGCTTGGGTCTGCTCTGCCATTCAATAGCGTGGCTGATCTGATCTTGGCCAAGACTCCACTTTCCTGCCGGTGCCATAACCTTAATTTCCCAAGGGTTCAATAATCTGTCTAGCTCAGCCTTGAATATATTCAGTGTCAACTTCAAGTACTTTCTGGGGAGGAGAATTCCAAATGTTTCATAACCCCCAGCAAGAAGACATTCCTTCCCATCTCTTTCTTCATAAAACAGCTCCTCGTTCTAAAATTAAGCCCCCTACTTCTTCAAAGTATCTTCAGTGAAATCTCATCTGGATTTTCAGTAAGATTTCCTCTCATTCTTCTAAACTCCAATACAATTGACTCAATCATTTCAACATTCTACTTAAATTAACCCCTTTACTCCAGGACTCAATCTCACATACCTCCAATTCAAATATGTCATTCTTTGAAAAAGATCAAACATGTTTGAAGTACTGGTATAATTTGCCAATGTCTTATACAATGGTAGCAAGGCCTCACTACACTTGCTCTCCCTTGTAATAATATTAATATATCAGGTTACCACAGTGAAACTATGGGAGTTATCAGAGAATGTTATTTTACACAGCAAGGTTAAGGTAAAGATATTAGCGATTACTACCTTGAGGTGTGTGGGATATATATGAATGTTACAATGAGAATTATTATTGAGCAGCATTGTTGAGATTAGAGTAGTGTATATTGGAGAGTGTTGCAGTGAATATGCGGGAACATCAGAGAATGTTATAATAAGTGGAGAATACATCAGTTCACTTTCGTGAGAGGTGTGAACTATATTACAATGTCTTATTTTGGGGACAATGGTTTGTATTTGAAATGTTTACAAGGTATAATAATTATAGTGGATGCTGTGGGATATAACATTCCTTTCACTGTGCATATGTGGTATACTAACATGTTTCATAAATAGGAATACGATGCTGCCAACTACATTAAATTGTGGGTGTCTGAGTTATTGCTGTTGATCTTCTCAGGAAGCATGTTTTTATGTATTTCTCTATGAGCCTTCCAGACATTGTTTTAATTTACTGGTAATTGTAGTCTTTTTGTAATCAATTTAAAATCTTTCAAATTCTTGCTAGTTCCTAAAAGCGCTTAGGCTACCTTCTCATACTGACACTAACCAGGTGTCAAAACGTCAGCATGACCTAACTTTACACCATCTCTTCAGCTTTCCTCACCGTCTCTCACGTCTTTCCTCGCTGTTTCCAATTCTCCTAATTAACTGGAAATACAAGAGACTGCAGATTCTGGAATCTAAAGCAAACAGCAAAGTGCTGGAGGAACTCGGCAGGTCAAGCAGCATCTGTAGAGGGAAATTAACAGATGAAGTTTCGGGTGGGGAGGGTCCTGTCCTGTACAGTCCTGAGCTGAAATAGCCGTCCATTTCCCTCCACAGATGCTGCCTGATCTGCTAGTTCCTTCAGCACCGTTTTAAAAAAATCCTGGTTAATACTTTCTTATCTCCTCTACTGTTTACAATAAGAAAATGCCATACTGAGAAATTTTAGATTAAATATTATAGTGAGAACAATATTATATATGGAGGTGAGGGATATGTCTGACAGTATTGCAGTGAACAATTGCAGAATGTATGAGTATGTCCTTATTAGTGGTAGATAGACACAAAATGCTGGAGTAACTCAGCAGGGCAGGCAGCACCTCTGGAGAAAAGGAATGGGTGACCCTTCTTCAGGCTAGTGGTGTTGGTTATACGAGAAGTGTTGCGTTCTATGTTCAGGGAGATAACGTGTTGCAGTGAATGTGATGGATTATATTAGAGAGCATAATAGTGAGGAGTGTTACCGTGCGAGTTTTGAGTTTATTACTGTTCTATTGTTAAATTAGTTTTATTAAGGAAGTATGAAGTGTTGCAGAGTGCCACGCCAAAGGTTGTGAATACAGTGTGTGTGGTCATTGCAATAGAAATTGTTACACCGTGGTGAGTCAGAAAGTGTTAATGAGAAGGATTTCAGTCAGTCTTCTCAAGCAATGCTGTTAACTGTTCTAAAGTGCCTTCATTTCATCTTGCAGGTCAAAGCTGTCCAGAAGGAGGAGCAGTCAGATGAGGATCTGACATAAATCCAAGATCTGCTTGAATTCCACTCCAAACATCAGATTGGACACTTATGTACATAGTCAACCTAGCCTTTTCAGCATCGATGTGAATGCCCATCTAAATGCCTGCTCTACGTGTAGTAATTTATTGAGGATTAAAAATTAATAGTTGTGTGAAAGCAAAAACCATGTCGCTGGCGCCGGGGAGTGCCGTGTTCCGTGTGCGTGTGATGCTCTGTGTGTCTTGAGCAAGCGGTTGGACATTAGTGACGAGCCAGTTCCTGATCATCGGCACCAGATGCTGTCGTGCTCCTTGTGTTTTTGTTTTGAGGAAGGGGTGGGAGGGGGGGATGGAAAGAAGATCATGAAGACAGTTTGTGGCATCCAAACTATTCCCAACAGAGAAATGTCTGATTGGAACGTGGGTGTACTGTCAGGCTCAGAGCTCTTCATGGGTCCGTGAGACCTTTGGGAATGAATGGAGGAGCTGATGGGAAAAGCGACAAGAGGCCAGTAAGCGATCTGTAAAGCTCCTTATTGGTTGGTTCGTTCTCGCCAACGCCCCATGCTGATTTGCATCCGCTTAAAAGTGAATCTTCACCAAAGGCTCCGTGAACGGTACGAGGTTTGTGGCCAAAAGAACTGTCAGGTTATTTTCTGCAGGAAGGGGTGAACTATCTATTTGGAGACATGAGCAGTGAAGAGGATTCATGAAACTGGAATTGTGGGGTAGTAAAAGGTTTAATATTGTATATATATCATGTTTAGCTCTATACTGATAATGTATTCTTAATCTTTAATAAGGATTGTTACTGCTGAAGCTGAATAGTATTGTCTGCCCCTCAACCCCAGGTGCAAATATTTGGGTAGTGTTTGCCATGTTGGGATTTTCATGAACCAGTCAGCATTGCTGTGTCTGAAGGATTCAAGGGGAGAAATCTGACTTTGGTCACCAGTACTAAATGCATGTGGAACACCAGCTGCCAGCTATACTCCGCACCATTCGATGCTGAATGAGGCGGTCTGTACAGCGAGCAGCCACACATGCACCTAGTTCCACTGACCTTAAACACACCTTTTCCCTTCAGTGTTTTGTAAATTTGTGGCTATAGAAACAAACTGTGTTGATTTGTTGTACTCTTGTCTGTGGAGGAGATGCTGACTGCCTAACGCCTGTACCAGTATGACCCTCAGTTGTTGACCCTCAATGGACTCAATATAGCTGCCCAGATTGGGGATGGGGGTTAGGAATACAATAATTCAGATTTTTTTTTTTAATGGTTTGCATTAGCTGCTTCTCACTAGCAATGTTACTACCTCTTTGACCCCACCGGAAGATGTCCTTCATATTTGGGTGGTGCAGGGATCAGAGAACCTGAAGCCATCTAGAGCAGTTTGCTCCAGTGGTCTCAGATCTATCAGTGGAAGTGAGCAGCCCAAGATGCATCTGCTTTAGAGCTTTCAAGCTGTGTGCAGATCGCCACACATTTAGTCATTCCTACAATTTTATTTACAGATGGCATTAATTATCAGCTGGCAACTATGTTACCAATGTTGTAAGCAAATTGAGCATTCATGTCAAGTGGGTCATGGGGGTCTTGATCAGGACCAAACAGCTCCAACATGCTGCAAGTACTGGAATGGAAATGTTGCTTTGGATGTTGGTCAATGGAGCCCCAACAAACACAGCCCCCTGTGGGCTTACGGGTCATGGTGATAAAGACCTCCACAAGTTCCTTATGGTACTTTATTTAAACCAAAAAGACGATCACCAACACCCCATCCTCAACAGGTGGAAAAGATGCACCATCTGCTTCTCGGGTCACTGCAAAACCTTAAAGTCCAGCGTTAAATAAAAGTTGTGTATTAAGGTTACTGTTTAATTAAAAGAAGCTTACTGCTATGCACATATTGCACCCTCTATTGTTACGTTCTACAGATTATTGTAACAGTCAAAACAATATGGATGCAGGCATAATCAATTGCTGCTAAATGGAAAACCTCAAAATAGTTCACTCTGAATTGTTAACTAACTTTGAGGCTACAGATTAAAAACTGAATTTTATGGTGAGTCTTTGGTTAAACCAAAGCTCTTGAGAGTTGGAAGCATCTGAGTCTTAGTCGGTATCCTTCCAACGTTTTAGATACTGTTTCTCAGTGGAAGTTTGTCAAACCCAAGAAAGCAACTTATCATTCGCAACGGAATTTTCAATTACACATTGGTGTGTGCGTGTGTCTTCACCTGTGGTAAACTTGCATTTTCTATACTGCTGCATGTGAGGTGGGTGATGTGCTCTTTCTCACGTTCCATGCACAAGAAGACTGTCCTGTTGCAATATATGTTCATGTAGCCCCTTCTCCCTCTC
Organism: Rhinoraja longicauda; assembly: GCF_053455715.1. Taxonomy (NCBI): domain Eukaryota; kingdom Metazoa; phylum Chordata; class Chondrichthyes; order Rajiformes; family Arhynchobatidae; genus Rhinoraja; species Rhinoraja longicauda. The sequence continues at coordinate 30,408,183 of NC_135965.1, forward strand.
TCACTCCAAACCTTCCCTTCCCTACTGCTTTGGGGAACACTTTCCTTTCCATGTATTTGCATTTGAAATGTGTTTTCTCCCGCTGGTGTCTGCTCAGTAACTTCAACAAAGTCTCATTCGGAGAAGTTTGATGTCTGACTCGCATGTCATTGGTGACGTTTAAGGGAAAGTAGTTTGGAGTCTGTATGAATTATTAAGTGAAAATATTTGAAGCATAACTAGAGCTTTACGTTATCTGGCACAGCTGTTTCAATGTATCAATCATCTCCCCATTCTATAACACCACAGTTTGAGAATAGATAATAACAGAACAATTTCCCCACCTGCTAATAAGACGTATGAAGAACTGAAACAATGAACAGATTTAAATTATTATTATTTTACAGGGTTTTGTCTCAAGTCACATCAATATTAATAATACAAGATAATGTATACTGCTAGTCCCTTTTATCTAGGATGATAACTGAAGACTGGGAACAGACAGGTGAATTAGTCTAATGACTTACCATAGCAAAAGGAAAATTGCACATAAGAAATGTGTTGGTGAAATGCCACTTTGAAGGGATTTTTGATGTGACAGGTATAACTTTGGCCAGCCAGTCTATGGATTATATCTGACCACAATATTAGATGTAAATGTTCCAAAGGTTCTACCCTGCAAAGCAACTCGTATCAGGCGCTGTGCCTTAGGCCAACCAACCTACAGAGCACACCCATATTTGGAAAGGTCAGAGGCTTGGGGGGGGTTGTGCAACTAAGAAAGGTGAATCAATCTCACTTCCACCATCTTTGGCCAATGATTGCTGTTATCCCTTGGGATAAATGCTCAGTCTTTCACCAGAATAACGATCAAATGCACCAAACATAGCTTTACCATTCTATTCAGTTGTAATTCTTAGGCAACATATTATTTCAACAAACATATCAACAACCCTAATGCATTAACTTACAAATGCTATCTAAAAAAACTACATTTCTTTCCCTCAACAGAACATGGCATAAAGAAATTTAAGAAAATGGTAGGGAAAATTCAACCTTAATAGCTCATCCCCATCTCATAAATCAATGCAGTGTAAATGTTTTCCAGCTCTAACCCTCAATTCAAGCCACGCATTTTCTGACAATCCCTTGACATAACCTATGTATTTCCTTACCATTTCTTCATCAAAGCCAGGAGCATCAGCTGTCTATATTCTCGTCATATCCTCCAAACCAATGGAAACAAAGTGAATTATCTATTGATGTCCATTCTTGATCATACTAACTGTGCTCTTTGGCCACTTTTCCTTCTCTGTTAACTTTTAAATTATGAAACATATTTCCACAATTCACTTTTCATGTCATTGTTTTTACCCTTTTCCTTCACGGATTTGAATTCTTCTCCAGATTGAATAATTTGTTTCAATCAGTTTGTTTTTTAACTACCTACTTCCCGCCATTGCCAGTCTCTGGACAAAGGGGATGGGGAAATAATAGCACAATAAATACAGTAACATCAGAAAATATTAAACTGCATTCCATTGGTTTGTATAGTAACCAGTGAATTTCTGCTGTTGAGCTGTACCTTATGTTTCACTCAGCTCAAGCCCTTATCCTGCAAAATGGACACCAGTAACCCACACAGGCAGTAAAATTACTGAACAAGGACACAAAAAATGATAAGACACAGGATGTGCTTGGTTGTTGTTGCTTGTTTAGAAAGGATGCCAGTTGCAACTTGCTCAGTTGCATAAGGCTTCATTAGATGGCAACAGTATAATCAAGCTGGTTCCATTTATTCACCCATTGAGAAGGGGGAGATGGGGAACAGTGGACAATTGCTTTTATATGTCCAGCTCAACTTCCCAGTCACACAAAGCTCGTATGACTATTTATTGTGGAAGAGAGAGAAACTTTGTTGTGCTCCTCCACTCCCACCCTATCCCCAACCTGCTACCAAATACGAATCGTAGCATCAGTGAATGGCAGGGGGTGGATACTGCATAAAATCCAAGGAGGGGATTTGTAAATATTCCAAAACATTTTGCCAGATAACGATAACGATTGGCATCATGATAACCCATAAGAAATGACTTCAGCACTGACTCTTCCAAAAGCTCAGACCCAGGACATTTGAGTCAAACAGACAACTTCTACAACATCAAATTTCAGTCTGGATTGACTTGCAACCCTTGTCTACGTAATGGTGAACTAATGGAATGATCTGTTTTGTTACTTCTGTTGTCAGTTAATCTATGCCTCTTCCCACAGTGCCCCAGCTTTGTACATTTTGGAAGCCGCCTCTGATGTTGTATATACGTGATGGCTGTGACAACTGTACAATATATCTACACGCTGTCTCAGATGGTCAGTAGTCTCTTGAAGTGTAAACCATGGGTGTTGGAATTAGAGTCTTCAGATGTTTGTGAACACTTTAATGCATTGTCAATAAAAAAATAAACGTGGTAAATATGCAGTTCTGGACAAGCAAGCACTAAGATTCCGTGTCTCATTCCGTGTTACACTTATGTCACACACATGAAATAGAACCACTGTACACATAAGAATCATCCCTCATACACCGATCCATCAATTTGTTTATTCAACTTGTTTTCCACCTGGTTCTACTACACTTTTCAGAAAGAAAGTCATTGAATTTCACCCTGATATTTACAAGGCAAAACATCGTCCTGTGACTTCCATAGTTTATGTAACTAACTTGGAACCTCTTTGGAGCAGTAATCTTATAGAGATTAGGTTGGCGGCTCAGTTTTGCAACAAGGTTCGCTACTGAAAGGAGGGTGGAGTTAGAACTCAACAGCTGAAATAATAAAAGTATCCAAGAAGAGGAAATATCAGGATTATAAGGAATTATTTTAGAGAAATGCTTGTTGCGCGTGGAACGAACAGCCAATATTGAGGAAGAATTTTAAATCAGGTTGTATTCTAAGAATCAAACCTAACAAATTCCCCATGCCAGACATTATATATCTTTGTCCATTGCACTTATTATCATGGATGGTTCATCAGATAGTCAACTCTCGACTAGCATCAATAATTCTCAGGATCAAAATTTACGGACATCCAATCTTGTCCTATCATTGAGTCACCCAGGACAATGAATAATTCTCTAGCTATTTAAATTAGTAAATTTGTATCAAACTGTGTTAGACTACACTTTGATTAAAGGTACCAGAGAAAGTGGAAAAATATAGGAATACAGGAATAAGATTTTTTCGAACTAGAACTGTTAGACTGCTCTCTAGAAATACGGAATGAACAGCCAAGAGGATTTTTTTAAATTATAGACAATAGACAATAGGTGCAGGAGTAGGCCATTCAGCCCTTCGAGCCAGCACCGCCATTCAATGCGATCATGGCTGATCACTCTCAATCAGTACCCCGTTCCTGCCTTCTCCCCATACCCCCTCACTCCGCTATCCTTAAGAGCTCTATCCAGCTCTCTCTTGAAAGCATCCAACGAACTGGCCTCCACTGCCTTCTGAGGCAGAGAATTCCACACCTTCACCACTCTCTGACTGAAAAAGTTCTTCCTCATCTCCGTTCTAAATGGTCTACCCCTTATTCTTAAACTGTGGCCCCTTGTTCTGGACTCCCCCAACATTGGGAACATGTTTCCTGCCTCTAATGTGTCCAATCCCCTAATTATCTTATATGTTTCAATAAGATCCCCCCTCATCCTTCTAAATTCCGGTGTATACAAGCCCAATCGCTCCAGCCTTTCAACATACGACAGTCCCGCCATTCCGGGAATTAACCTAGTGAACCTACGCTGCACGCCCTCCATAGCAAGAATATCCTTCCTCAAATTTGGAGACCAAAACTGCACACAGTACTCCAGGTGCGGTCTCACCAGGGCCCGGTACAATTGTAGAAGGACCTCTTTGCTCCTATACTCAAATCCTCTTGTTATGAAGGCCAACATTCCATTGGCTTTCTTCACTGCCTGCTGTACCTGCATGCTTCCTTTCATTGACTGATGCACTAGGACACCCAGATCTCGTTGAACTCCCCCTCCTCCGAACTTGACACCATTCAGATAATAATCTGCCTTTCTATTCTTACTTCCAAAGTGAATAACCTCACACTTATCTACATTAAACTGCATCTGCCATGTATCCGCCCACTCACACAACCTGTCCAAGTCACCCTGCAGCCTTATTGCATCTTCCTCTAAATTCACACTACCCCCCACCTTAGTATCATCTGCAAATTTGCTAATGGTACTTTTAATCCCTTCGTCCAAGTCATTAATGTATATCGTAAATAGCTGGGGTCCCAGCACCGAACCTTGCCATACCCCACTGGTCACTGCCTGCCATTCCGAAAGGGACCTATTTATCCCCACTCTGCTTTCTGTCTGTCAACCAATTTTCTATCCATGTCAGTACCCTACCCCCAATACCATGTGCCCTAATTTTGCCCACTAATCTCCTATGTGGGACCTTGTCGAAGGCTTTCTGAAAGTCGAGGTACACCACATCCACTGACTCTCCCCTGTCAATTTTCCTAGTTACATCCTCAAAAAATTCCAGTAGATTTGTCAAGCATGATTTCCCCTTCGTAAATCCATGCTGACTCGGAACGATCCTGTTACTGCTATCCAAATGCTCAGCAATTTCGTCTTTTATAATTGACTCCAGCATCTTCCCCACCACTGATGTCAGACTAACTGGTCTATAATTACCCGTTTTCTCTCTCCCTCCTTTCTTAAAAAGTGGGATAACATTTGCTATCCTCCAATCCACAGGAACTGATCCTGAATCTATAGAACATTGAAAAATGATCCCCAATGCTTCCACTATTTCTAGAGCCACCTCCTTAAGTACCCTGGGATGCAGACCATCAGGCCCTGGGGATTTATCAGCCTTCAGTCCCATCAGTCTACCCAAAACCATTTCCTGCCTAATGTGGATTTCCTTCAGTTCCTCCATCACCCTAGGTTCTCCGGCCCCTAGAACATTTGGGAGATTGTGTGTATCTTCCTCAGTGAAGACAGATCCAAAGTAACGGTTTAACTCGTCTGCCATTTCTTTGTTCGCCATAATAAATTCCCCTGCTTCTGTCTTCAAGGGACCCACATTTGCCTTGACTATTTTTTTCCTCTTCACGTACCTAAAAAAACTTTTGCTATCCTCCTTTATATTATTGGCTAGTTTACCCTCGTACCTCATCTTTTCTCCCCGTATTGCCTTTTTAGTTAACTTTTGTTGCTCTTTAAAAGAGTCCCAATCCTCTGTCTTCCCACTCTTCTTTGCTATGTTATACTTCCTCTCCTTAATTTTTATGCTGTCCCTGACTTCCCTTGTCAGCCACAGGTGTCTCTTACTCCCCTTTGAGTCTTTCCACCTCTTTGGAATAAATTGATCCTGCAACCTCTGCATTATTCCCAGGAATACCTGCCATTGCTGTTCTACCGTCTTCCCTGCTAGGGCCTCCTTCCAGTCAATTTTGGCCAGCTCCTGCCTCATGCCTCTGTAATCCCCTTTGCTATACTGTAATACTGACACTTCCGATTTTCCCTTCTGCCTTTCCATTTACAGAGTAAAACTTATCATGTTGTGTTCACTGCCTCCTAATGGCTCTTTTACCTCTAGTCCCCTTATCAGATCAGGATCATTACACAACACTAAATCCAGAATTGCCTTCTCCCTGGTAGGCTCCAGTACAAGCTGTTCTAAGAATCCATCTCGAAGGCACTCTACAAACTCTCTTTCCTGGGGTCCATTTCCAACCTGATTTTCCCAGTCTACCTGCATGTTGAAATCTCCCATAACCACCCTAGCATTACATTTTTGACACGCCAATTTTATCTCCAGATTCAACTTGCACCCTCTGTCGAGGCTACTGTTTGGGGGCCTATAGGTAACTCCCATTAGGGTCTTTTTACCCTTACAATTTCTCATTTCTATCCATACTGATTCAACATCTCCTGATTCTATGTCACCCCTTGCAAGGGAATGAATATCATTCCTTACCATCAGAGCAACCCCACCCCCTCTGCCCACCTGTCTGTCTTTTCTATACGTTGTGTACCCCTGAATATTCAGTTCCCAGCCCTGGTCCTCTTGTAGCCATGTCTCAGTGATCCCTACAACATCATACTTGCCCATGACTAACTGAGCCTCAAGCTCATCCACTTTATTTTTTATACTACGCGCATTTAAGTACAACACTTTAACTTCTGTATTTACCTCCCCTCTCACATCGGTCACAATTGGCCCTGCCCTTAATTTCTTTTCCCCTCTAGAACTTCTGTTCCCATTCTTCCGAGAGTCTTTTGCAATATCGCCTGTATTCCCTTTTTTTTTTACCTCATCTTCATATTCACAATTTGTTAACCCCTCCCCCCCACTACTTAGTTTAAAGCCACAGGTGTCACACTAGCAAACCTGCCTGCTAGAATGTTTGTCCCCCTGCTGTTAAGATGTAACCCGTCCCTTTTGTACAAGTCACCCCTAGCCCAGAAGAGATCCCAGTGGTCCAGAAATCTAAATCCCTGCTCTCTGCACCAGCCCCTCAGCCATAAATTCATACCCTCTATCTCTCTGTTCCTGGCCTCACCAGCACGAGGTACCGGTAGCAGTCCAGAGATAACCACCTTCGACGTCCTACTTCTCAGTGTTTTTCCCAACTCTCTAAACTCCCGCTGTAGCACCTCCTTCCTCTTCCGCCCGACGTCATTCGTGCCCACGTGCACAACGACTTCAGGTTGATCGCCTTCCCTCACTAGGGTTTTCTGAAGCCGGTCCATGATGTGTTGAACCCTGGCACCAGGGAGGCAACAGACCATCCTCAAGTCCCTCCTGCTGCCACAGAATCTTCTGTCCGTCCCTCGGACGATGGAGTCACCGACCACTACGGCTCTTCCTGACTTCGGTCTCCCCTGTCGAGTATCCTTGCCAACAGGTCCGCCACTCGGACTGGAAACGTCTTCTGCCCCGACAGTTCCCAAGAGGGTATACCTATTTGTAATAGGCACAGCCACTGGGGTCTCCTGTAGTCCTCGTCCACTCCCCCCTGAAACAGTCTCCCACCTTCGCTCGACCTGGACCCTTGGCGTGACAGCCTCACAATAGGTCCTGTCGAGGAAACTCTCGCATTCCCGGATGGCCCTGAGGTCATCCAACTGCCTCTCCAACTCCACCACACGTCCCTTCAGGAGCTGCACCTGGACACAGTTCTTGCAGGTGTAGCTCCCAGCTAACGGGCATCCTTGCTCTGCTCCCGGACTTTTCAAACTGACTACTAGCGTCCTCTTGGCGCTCTTTTTAAACTGCCTTTTCCACTGTAATTAACACTTACTTTTCTTCTCAGCCAACGGGCGTCCTTGCTCTGCTCTATGAAGGGATAGATTGAATAGAGGAGAAGCAGCATCTACTTTGTGGAGCTCAAAACCATGATCTATTAATAAAGGAGAGTCACTGATAAATTCAAGGCAAAATTCAGGAGAATTTTATTTTCACCCATAGAATTATTGTAAATTGGAATGTCAATAAACAATAGGTGCAGGAATAGGCCATTCGGCCCTTCGAATGGCTGATCATTCTCAATCAGTACCGCGTTCCTGCCTTCTCCCCATACGCCCTGACTCCGCTATCCTTAAGAGCTCTATCTAGCTCTCTCTTGAATGCATTCAGAGAATTGTCCTCCACTGCCTTCTGAGGCAGAGAATTCCACAGATTTACAACTCTGACTGAAAAAGTTTTTCCTCATCTCCGTTCTAAATGGCCTACCCCTTATTCTTAAACTGTGGCCCCTGGCTCTGAACTCCCCCAACATTGGGAACATGTTTCCTGCCTCTAACATGTCCAACCACTTAATAATCTTATATGTTTCGATAAGATCCCCTCTCATCCTTCTAAATTCCAGTGTATACAAGCATAGTCGCTCCAGTCTTTCAACATACGACAGCCCCGCCATTCCGGGAATTAACCTAGTAAACCTACGCTGCACGCCCTCAATAGCAAGAATATCCTTCCTCAAATTTGGAGACCAAAACTGCACACAGTACTCCAGGTGCGGTCTCACTAGGGCCCTGTATAACTGCAAAAGGACCTCTTTGCTCCTATACTCAACTCCTCTTGTTATGAAGGCCAACATTCCATTGGCTTTCTTCACTGCCTGCTGTACCTGCATGCTTCCTTTCAGTGACTGATGCATTAGAATGGATGTGATGAATACCATATATCCACTTAACATAACCATTGTGCATTCTATAAAAGATTATTTTCTAAAATATTTTAGTCATGAAGTTTGTTGCATATAATTTAAACGTGTGACTTAGCAATTCCACTGTGATTCTCCCCAATAAGACAACCGATTTTGAACCCTGAATTGACAGGATCATTCTAGCTGACAAGATTAAATATAAACCCTCTATCAATCTTCTAAGATCTAGGAATCTACCCCAGTCCACTCAGTCTCTGCACATAGGACAATCCCATCATGTTTACCATTGATTCATAAATTCAAATTGAATTTGTCAAATCATATTAAAATGTTGTAGATGTCCCATTACCCCCTCCTAATCGATTCTAATATTTCCTCACTTCCGGTTAATTGTCCTGGTATTCATTGTTTCTCTCTCTTGTCGTCAATAACAGGGCAACATGTACTAAGTTCCAATTCTCTGAGACCATTATCAAATTTAGGGAATCCTGGAAGGTTAAAACCAACCCATCCTCTATACTTGTAGTTTCTTCTTCTCAAATCTAAGATGTCTGCCATAAAACCCAAATGAGTTGTTTATATCCCTCTTCCTCTGACCTTTCTGTCCTTGATCTCCATTGCCAGAGTGAGACCAGACATAAGCAGGAGGAACAGCACTTCATATTCCATTTGGATAACTTGCATGCCAATGGTATGAACATTGAATTCTCCAATTTTAAGTACACATCTCTCCCCTCCTTTCTTTCCTATGCCCTCCCACCCCAGTGCAAACCCATTTTTTCCACTATCCCGCCCCTCTTTCCCCGCACCCATCCGCTTTCACCTATATCCCTCCCTCTGGCTTTACATTACACTTCTCTCCTTACTTGACTCTACTGTCTCCTTTCCTTCTCTAGCCTATCCACCCATCTGCCAATCATGTCCCACCCCCCTCACCTGTATCCACCTATCACTTGCCAGGCTTTGTTGTGCCCCACATCTTTTCCAGCTTTCTTCCCCCTACTACACTCAGTCTAAAGAAGTCCAGACCTAAATCTTCACCTATCTAGCCCCTCTACAGATGCTGCCTGACCCGCTGAGTTAGGCCAGCACTTTATGTTTTACCCAACGGATTTGTTGTGGTTTATTCCCATTAATTTTCTCCAGTATTTCTTATTTACTATTAAATGCCACTTTTTCATTGAATATATGATCACTATAACTGAAATATTTCTCATGTCTTCTATAAAGACAAATACAAACTACTAATTACTACATTCATATTCTCCATTATAATTTCACCTGCTACTGCCCGTAAAAGAACCACTGTCACCTTCATCTTTTCTTTTACCTTTAAAACTCCTAGATTTTAGCTTTACTTTTGCTTGTGTACACTCATTATTTCTTACTCTCTATTAATTACCTGATCAGCCTTTTCTAAATCTGAAAATCCTCACAATTCTTGGGGTTGCTTTTGTATGACATCCTTGTCTATTATTTTTTAAGTTCTATCGTTATCATGGTTGCATCACTAATTATTTTCTCATTATAGTAATTACAAATTATTGTTTATTTAAGTATCTGCTCGTGTTTATCTACTGTAGATTCAATTTCTAAACTTAATTTAGTTGATTCTCCCTCATTCATACATACATACAGTACATACATAGTGAACGGTTTAAGATATATATATAATATAAGAAAATAACTGCAGATGCTGGTACAAATCGAAGGTATTTATTCACAAAATGCTGGAGTAACTCAGCAGGTCAGGCAGCATCTCGGGAGAGAAGGAATGGGTGACGTTTTGGGTTGAGACCCTTCTTCAGACTGATGTTTGTTTCAAGTTTAACAAAATCATTCTCAAACTCAGTATAAAACATCCTATGTTCACTCTTCCTGAGATCCCTTGCTGCAAGGTTATTAATTGACTCACTGTACTCGGTGGAAAATAACTTGCCTTTACATGATTTCTACTGGCCAGTAAACCACCTGAAAAGCATTCCATGAATGCATCCTTCCTGCAATATTTTGAAACACCTCTAACATCGCTTCTTCTTTGGCAACTCCGTGGAATCAATGATGATATCTGTCCACTTTGATTTGTGGGTTCTGAGGTGGCTGATCAGTCCAATGTAGGAACCATAGACTGCTCCACATACAGAGTAGAAGGTAACAATCTGGGTTTGGTGCGTGGTATGTGTGGTAGTGTGCTCCTTCCACCACTTATACAGGACATTTGTGTGCAGAATTCAAACTCGTCATTGAATCATTGGTCCAGGTTTTCAGATGCTAACCTTGTAACTTTGACCAGTATGCCACCATACACTTACACATACACAGTTCAGATCACCACTCTGCAGGAAACATTTTTTAGCACCAGAGAGGATGCTGAGGACATTTATGAGGACTTTGCCAGGTTTGGAGAATTATAGTTATAAGGGGAAACTTTCAGAATGGGAGGTAGTCACAAAAATGCTGGAGTAATTCAGCGGGACAGGCAGCATCTCTGGAGAGAAGGAATGGGTGAAGGTTTGGGTCAAGACCCTTCTTCAGACTGATCAGATCTTCAGATCAGTCTGAAGAAGGGTCTCAATCCAAAACGTCACCCATTCCTTCTCTCCAGAGATGCCGCCTGTCCCACTGAGTTACTCCAGCATTTTGTGTCTACCTTCGATTTAAACCAGCATCTGCAGTTCTTTCTTACACCTTTCAGAATAGGATTGTTTCCTTTTTGGTTAAGGTATATAAAATTAGGGGAAGCCATGAAAGGGGGAACAGGATTAATTTATTTCCTACGATAGAAAGATTGGTAACAATGGAACAGATTTGTTCATTGGTAGAAAGATATGGAGAGTTGAAGAAAACAGTTCCAATACAATAGGTAATGGATTCTAGAAGTGATGGTCTGAAAACGTGGTGAAAGCAGAAACTGTATTTAAAATGGATTAAAATGGATAGGAAGGATTTAGGGGGATATTGACCAAATACAGTCAAATAATATTGGCTCAGGAAGGCACCTTGGTCAGCATGGATGAGCTGGTCGAAGGGCCTATTCCCTGCTGTATAGCTAAGAACATATGAATCTAAAATAGATAATTTCCTGTGGGCCACCATTCACCAGAAACCCAACTGAATCACCACATGGACCATGGTTCCACATGTATCCTCCAGCAGCAGGCTTGGCTCACCCATCTGCCCCAAGAGGCAAGCAGCAGAGCCCTTCCCTGCTCGCTCCTGAGGCCCAGACAGGTGGGTTAAAATATCGAAGATGGCAGCAGATGCATGGAACAAAGGGCCGCAAACCATAGGTATGCAAACCGGCTGCGGAAGCAGTGCAGTGCGCTTTGATGGTGGAATGGGCCACTGGAGGCCCTGAAGCAGCCTGAGGCCTGGCTGGATTGGGCGCCGCTCCGAGAGGCAGCCAGAGTAAGTGATTGCCTGCAGTACAACGCTTGACCCTCAGAAGGCATTGTGTGGCAACAGTACGGGTCAGGGGTTGTGACCTTCGCCTGCCGTGCAAGGGCTCTATAGCACCAGAGAGGATGCAGAGGTGATTTATGAGGATGCACTATGGGAAAACCTTCATCAGAATGACTGGAAGAGTTCAATACCACACAGCAATTAAGGATAGGCAATAAATATAGGCTTTGCCAATCATTGTTTTAAAAAATGAACAAATATAAGTTAAGCAAGCTACTGTGCAAAAACAGGTGGGATTTAATTAATGTATTACTGTATAATATAAACAAGGGGCACACTGGGTTAACTGTATAATATGAGTCAGATCATGCTTCGCAGCGTTAAAATATGCGCATAGAAATCATCGGCAAAACACAAAACGCGAGAGGAATACAGAGGGTCAGCCAGCATCTGGGACGGGAATGGACAGGGGGTGTTCGTGTCAGGACCTTCCCGAAGTCTGAGAATGATTCCCAAACTGAAACATCACCTATCCATTCCCTCCACAGATGCTGCCTGATCCGCTGATTCCTCCAGCACTGTGTTTTCATCAAGATTCCAGCATCAGCAGTTCCATGTGTCTACACAAATCATACCCCATACAAGTGTATCACACATACTCAGTTCATATGTTCTAGGAGCAGAATTAGGCAATTTAGCCCATCAAATGTACTCTGCCATTCAATCACGGCTGATCTATCTTTCCCTCTCAACCCCATCTCCTACCTTCACCCAGCAACCCCTAACATCACATATTAATGCTTCAAATTATTGTACTTAGTTGAGGTTGTTGAACTTGTATCTATCATCCATTCAGATAGTACAATTTAATTATAACAATTCACTTTGTGATTTTTGTTGCATTTCTACATCTTGGTTAATTTGGCATATTACCTTAAATTCATTAAGCAAGTCTTCACTCCATTAATTTTTTCATAATTTAAATTTGCCTGCAGTTTACTCTCTTCAATCCCAATGCAGTTCTTCAAGCTCTGTGAGCTGGAATTAGCTGGAGAGAGAGATTTCTATATATATACTAGCAAAGCGGGCCTGTTGGGCCCGTCCCCACACCCCCCATTCTCTCCTCCCCCAGCCCCACTCTTACTCTCCAAGTGTGCCCGTTGGGCCCGTCCTCCTGATCTGTGTATGTCAAGTGACCACTATAGCTTTCTTTTTTTTTTTTTTTCCTAATCAGATGTGCAGCACTTTGGTCAACATGGGTTGTTTTTAAATGTGTTATACAAATATAATTGACTTGACTTGACTTGCAATAACAAAACAATCAGTGCTTTTCTGGAAACTTTTCGAAACAATGTAGCCGTCACAAGCTGAAAACTAAATCTGCACTTTATTCACAAAATGCTGGAGTAACTCAGCAGGTCAGGCAGCATCTCGGGAGAGAAGGAATGGGTGACGTTTCGGGTCGAGACCCTTCTTCAGACTGATGTCGGGGGTGGGACAAAGGAAGGATATAGGTGGAGACAGGAAGATAGAGGGAGATCTGGGAAGGAGGAGGGGAAGGGAGGGACAGAGGAGCTATCTGAAGTTGGAGAAGTCGACGTTCATACCACCGGGCCGCAAACTGCCCAGGCGAAATATGAGGTGCTGCTCCTCCAATTTCCGGCGGGCCTCACTATGGCACTGGAGGAGGCCCATGACAGAGAGGTCAGACTGGGAATGGGAGGGGGAGTTGAAGTGCTGGGCCACCGGGAGATCAGTGGCGTTAATGCGGACCGAGCGCAGGTGTTCAGCGAAGCGATCGCCGAGCCTGCGCTTGGTTTCGCCGATATAGATGAGTTGACATCTAGAGCAGCGGATGCAATAGATGAGGTTGGAGGAGGTGCAGGTGAACCTCTGTCTCACCTGGAAAGAATGTTTGGGTCCTTTGATGGAGTTGAGGGGGGAGGTAAAGGGACAGGTGTTGCATCTCGTGCGGTTGCAAGGGAAAGTGCCCGGGGTTAGGGTGGTTTGGGTAGGAAGGGACGAGTGGACCAGGGAGTTGCGGAGGGAACGGTCTCTGCGGAATGCAGAGAGGGGAGGGGATGGGAAGATATGGCCAGTGGTGGGGTCCTGTTGTAGGTGACGGAAATGTTGGTGGATGATATGTTGGATCCGCTGGCTGGTGGGGTGGAAGGTGAGAACGAGGGGGATCCTGTCCTTGTTGCGAGTGGGGGGATGGGGAGCAAGAGCGGAGCTGCGGGATGTAGAAGAGACCCTAGTGAGAGCCTCATCTATAATGGAGGAGGGGAAGCCCCGTTTTCTGAAAAACGAGGACATCTCGGAAGCCCTAGTCTGAAACACCTCATCCCGGGCACAGATGCGGCGTAGACGGAGGAATTGGGAGTAGGGGATAGACTTTTTGCAGGGGACCGGGTGGGAAGAAGTGTAGTCCAGATAGCTGTGCGAGTCGGTGGGCTACCGGGTGGGAAGAAGTGTAGTCCAGATAGCTGTGCGAGTCGGTGGGCTACCGGGTGGGAAGAAGTGTAGTCCAGATAGCTGTGCGAGTCGGTGGGCTAAATCTAAATCTGCACCGCAGCTCTGAGCTGTGCGAGTCGGTGGGCTAAATCTAAATCTGCACCGCAGCTCTGAGTTTTAGTATTATATAGATAGATAGATAGATAGATAGAAGATATACACCGATCAGCCAAAACATTATGACCTGGTGAGCCAAAACATTATGACCACCTACCTAAAATGCTGTTGGTCCTCCGTGTACAGCTCTACACGGTGCGATGCACTGTGTATTGTGACACATTCCTCCCGTGATCACCATTAAGATTTTCTGTGACACAGTAGACCTTCTGTTGGTTTGGACCAGATGGGATAGCCTTCGTTGCCTTCGTGCATCGATGAGCTTTGGGCGCCCAAAACCCTGTCGCCGATTTGTGGCGTGTGGTTTGTCCCTCCTTGGACCACTGTCAGTAGGTACTCACCACTGCTGACTGGAAGCACCCCACAAGCCTTGCCCTTTGCAGAGATGCTCTTACCCAGTCATCTGGCCATAACAATTTGGCCCTTGTCAAAGTCGCTCAGGTCATTACTCCTGCCCATTTCTCCTGCATCTGACACATCAACTTCAAGAACTGACTGTTCACTTGCTGCCTAATATATCCCACCCCTTGACAAGTGCCATTGTAACAAGGTAATCAATGTTGTATAAGTGGTGTAAGAAAATAACTGCAGATGCTGGTACAAATCGAAGTCTGAAGAAGGGTCTCGACCTGAAACGTCGCCCATTCCTTCTCTCCTGAGATGCTGCCTGACAATAGACAATAGGTACATGAGGAGGCCATTCGGCCCTATGAGCCAGCACCGCCATTCAATGTGATCATGGCTGATCATTCTCAATCAGTGCCCCGTTCCTGCCTTCTCCCCACACCCCCTGACTCCGCTATCCTTAAGAGCTCTATCTAGCTCGCTCTTGAATGCATTCAGAGAATTGGCCTCCACTGCCCTCTGAGGCAGAGAATTCCACAGATTCACAACTCTCTGACTGAAAAAGTTTTTCCTCATCTCAGTTCTAAATGGCCTACCCCTTATTCTTAAACTGTGGCCCCTTGTTCTGGACTCCCCCAACATTGGGAACATGTTTCCTGCCTCTAACGTGTCCAACCCCTTAATAATCTTATACGTTTCGATAAGATCCCCTCTCATCCTTCTAAATTCCAGTGTATACAAGCATAGTCGCTCCAGTCTTTTATACAAGTCTGCTGAGTTACTCCAGTATTTTGTGAATAAATACCTTCGAGGTAATCAATGTTATTCACTTCGCCTGTCAGTGGTCATAATGTTTTGGCTGATCGGTGTATGTGTGTGTGTGCGCGTGTGCGCGCGCACGTGTGTACAGGAGATGTCGGGCGATAGGACCCAGTGGAGCGGTGCAGCCTGTCAGTGGAGGCGGCTGGGCGCTAGGACCCGGTGGCGGATCCTGGCGGTGCCTCAGGCCCTCAGGCCGCTGCTGAACCCAGGGACCGGGAGTTGGCAGAAGGGAAGTGTTTGTAATCGCAGACACGGGATGGATCTGTTTGAAGACCTGCCGGAGCCCGGTGAGGAGCGGCGGGAGTGGGCGGGGTGGAGCCGGAGGCGGGTTGGACTCGGCTCCGCCCGGGGTTGGAGCCGCTGCAGACCTCGGCCTCTCTCAGCTCGGGCAGCGCCGCCGGGGCCGGGGCCGGGGCTGGAGGGAAGGGGGGCAGCCCCGGGGCAACGCCCCCTCCTCATGACATCCCACCCCTGCAAGGCCAAGGGCATGGCCATGGCGCCCAAACCCTGCTCCCAGCCCAGGATCAAAGAGCAAGGATTGGGGAGCAAAGAAACTGATCTTCCATCTTCCCGCACGGCAGGGAAAACTAAACCCAACCCCTCCTCACCCCAACCCAACCCCCAACACCTCCTCACCCCAACCCAACACAACACCTCCTCACCCCAACCCAACCCCCAACACCTCCTCACCCCAACCCAACCCCCAACACCTCACCCCAACCCAACCCCCAACACCTCCTCACCCCAACCCAACCCCCAACACCTCCTCACCCCAACCCAACACAACACCTCCTCACCCCAACCCAACCCCCAACACCTCCTCACCCCAACCCAACCCCCAACACCTCCTCACCCCAACCCAACCCCCAACACCTCCTCACCCCAACCCAACACAACACCTCCTCACCCCAACCCAACCCCCAACACCTCCTCACCCCAACCCAACCCCCAACACCTCCTCACCCCAACCCAACCCCCAACACCTCCTCACCCCAACCCAACCCCCAACACCTCCTCACCCCAACCCAACCCCCAACACCTCCTCACCCCAACCCAACCCCCAACACCTCCTCACCCCAACCCAACACAACACCTCCTCACCCCAACCCAACCCCCAACACCTCCTCACCCCAACCCAACCCCCAACACCTCCTCACCCCAACCCAACCCCCAACACCTCCTCACCCCAACCCAACACAACACCTCCTCACCCCAACCCAACACAACACCTCCTCACCCCAACCCAACCCCCAACACCTCCTCACCCCAACCCAACACAACACCTCCTCACCCCAACCCAACACAACACCTCCTCACCCCAACCCAACCCCCAACACCTCACCCCAACCCAACACAACACCTCCCCACCCCAACCCAACCCCCAACACCTCACCCCAACCCAACACAACACCTCCTCACCCCAACCCCCAACACCTCCTCACCCCAACCCAACCCCCAACACCTCCTCACCCCAACCCCCAACACCTCCTCACCCCAACCCAACCCCCAACACCTCACCCCAACCCAACCCCCAACACCTCCTCACCCCAACCCCCAACACCTCACCCCAACCCAACCCCCAACACCTCCTCACCCCAACCCAACCCCCAACACCTCCTCACCCCAACCCCCAACACCTCCTCACCCCAACCCAACCCCCAACACCTCCTCACCCCAACCCAACCCCCAACACCTCCTCACCCCAACCCAACCCCCAACACCTCCTCACCCCAACCCAACCCCCAACACCTCCTCACCCCAACCCCCAACACCTCCTCACCCCAACCCAACCCCCAACACCTCCTCACCCCAACCCCCAACACCTCCTCACCCCAACCCCCAACACCTCCTCACCCCAACCCAACCCCCAACACCTCCTCACCCCAACCCCCAACACCTCCTCACCCCAACCCCCAACACCTCCTCACCCCAACCCCCAACACCTCCTCACCCCAACCCAACCCCCAACACCTCACCCCAACCCAACACCTCCTCACCCCAACCCAACACAACACCTCCTCACCCCAACACAACACCTCCTCACCCCAACCCAACCCCCAACACCTCACCCCAACCCAACACCTCCTCACCCCAACCCAACCCCCAACACCTCCTCACCCCAACCCAACCCCCAACACCTCACCCCAACCCAACACCTCCTCACCCCAACCCAACACAACACCTCCTCACCCCAACCCAACCCCCAACACCTCCTCACCCCAACCCAACCCCCAACACCTCCTCACCCCAACCCAACCCCCAACACCTCACCCCAACCCAACACCTCCTCACCCCAACCCAACACAACACCTCCTCACCCCAACCCAACACCTCACCCCAACCCAACACCTCCTCACCCCAACCCAACCCCCAACACCTCCTCACCCCAACCCAACCCCCAACACCTCACCCCAACCCAACACCTCCTCACCCCAACCCAACACAACACCTCCTCACCCCAACCCAACACCTCACCCCAACCCAACACCTCCTCACCCCAACCCAACCCCCAACACCTCACCCCAACCCAACACAACACCTCACCCCAACCCAACACCTCCTCACCCCAACCCAACACAACACCTCCTCACCCCAACCCAACACAACACCTCACCCCAACCCAACACAACACCTCACCCCAACCCAACACCTCCTCACCCCAACCCAACCCCCAACACCTCACCCCAACCCAACACAACACCTCACCCCAACCCAACCCCCAACACCTCACCCCAACCCAACACAACACCTCCTCACCCCAACCCAACACAACACCTCCTCACCCCAACCCAACACAACACCTCACCCCAACCCAACCCCGAACACCTCCTCACCCCAACCCAACACAACACCTCACCCCAACCCAACACAACACCTCACCCCAACCCAACACAACACCTCACCCCAACCCAACCCCCAACACCTCCTCACCCCAACCCAACACCTCCTCACCCCAACCCAACACAACACCTCACCCCAACCCAACCCCCAACACCTCCTCACCCCAACCCAACACAACACCTCACCCCAACCCATCACAACACCTCACCCCAACCCAACCCCCAACACCTCCTCACCCCAACCCAACACAACACCTCACCCCAACCCAACACAACACCTCACCCCAACCCAACCCCCAACACCTCACCCCAACCCAACCCCCAACACCTCACCCCAACCCAACACAACACCTCACCCCAACCCAACCCCCAACACCTCACCCCAACCCAACACAACACCTCACCCCAACCCAACCCCCAACACCTCACCCCAACCCAACACAACACCTCACCCCAACCCAACACAACACCTCACCCCAACCCAACCCCCAACACCTCACCCCAACCCAACACAACACCTCACCCCAACCCAACACAACACCTCACCCCAACCCAACACAACACCTCACCCCAACCCAACACAACACCTCACCCCAACCCAACACAACACCTCACCCCAACCCAACCCCCAACACCTCACCCCAACCCAACCCCCAACACCTCACCCCAACCCAACACAACACCTCACCCCAACCCAACACAACACCTCACCCCAACCCAACCCCCAACACCTCACCCCAACCCAACACAACACCTCCTCACCCCAACCCAACACAACACCTCCTCACCCCAACCCAACCCCCAACACCTCCTCACCCCAACCCAACCCCCAACACCTCCTCACCCCAACCCAACCCCCAACACCTCACCCCAACCCAACACCTCCTCACCCCAACCCAACACAACACCTCCTCACCCCAACCCAACACCTCACCCCAACCCAACACCTCCTCACCCCAACCCAACCCCCAACACCTCCTCACCCCAACCCAACCCCCAACACCTCACCCCAACCCAACACCTCCTCACCCCAACCCAACACAACACCTCCTCACCCCAACCCAACACCTCACCCCAACCCAACACCTCCTCACCCCAACCCAACCCCCAACACCTCACCCCAACCCAACACAACACCTCACCCCAACCCAACACCTCCTCACCCCAACCCAACACAACACCTCCTCACCCCAACCCAACACAACACCTCACCCCAACCCAACACAACACCTCACCCCAACCCAACACCTCCTCACCCCAACCCAACCCCCAACACCTCACCCCAACCCAACACAACACCTCACCCCAACCCAACCCCCAACACCTCACCCCAACCCAACACAACACCTCCTCACCCCAACCCAACACAACACCTCCTCACCCCAACCCAACACAACACCTCACCCCAACCCAACCCCGAACACCTCCTCACCCCAACCCAACACAACACCTCACCCCAACCCAACACAACACCTCACCCCAACCCAACACAACACCTCACCCCAACCCAACCCCCAACACCTCCTCACCCCAACCCAACACCTCCTCACCCCAACCCAACACAACACCTCACCCCAACCCAACCCCCAACACCTCCTCACCCCAACCCAACACAACACCTCACCCCAACCCATCACAACACCTCACCCCAACCCAACCCCCAACACCTCCTCACCCCAACCCAACACAACACCTCACCCCAACCCAACACAACACCTCACCCCAACCCAACCCCCAACACCTCACCCCAACCCAACCCCCAACACCTCACCCCAACCCAACACAACACCTCACCCCAACCCAACACAACACCTCACCCCAACCCAACCCCCAACACCTCACCCCAACCCAACACAACACCTCACCCCAACCCAACCCCCAACACCTCACCCCAACCCAACACAACACCTCACCCCAACCCAACACAACACCTCACCCCAACCCAACCCCCAACACCTCACCCCAACCCAACACAACACCTCACCCCAACCCAACACAACACCTCACCCCAACCCAACACAACACCTCACCCCAACCCAACCCCCAACACCTCACCCCAACCCAACCCCCAACACCTCACCCCAACCCAACACAACACCTCACCCCAACCCAACACAACACCTCACCCCAACCCAACCCCCAACACCTCACCCCAACCCAACACAACACCTCCTCACCCCAACCCAACACCTCCTCATCCCAACCCAACACAACACCTCACCCCAACCCAACACAACACCTCACCCCAACCCAACACAACACCTCACCCCAACCCAACACAACACCTCACCCCAAGCCAACCAAGCCCAGCCATGCCCAGCCAGGGTGCAAACAGCCATGTCCTCACTGTCCACAGATCTATCCATCAACAAAGCGTTGACTAACACAATCATAATCTGGAAAGAAAACCAGTCTGAGACAAAACCATAGCAACACATTTGATTAAAAAAAAGGTGAACCTAGGTCCCGTGGAGAGCGAGTCTGTGAATCAATAGACGGCGGATGCATTAAATGGGGGATTTTTTCAATCAATCTTCACTGAAGATAAAAGGAATGACAACCCAGAAATTGCTGGAAGTCGGAAATTGGAAGGGAGTAAGGAATTCCGCACAATGGTGCTCACCAGCGCAATGGTACTGAACAAATTGTTGGAACTGTTGGCTGACAAGTCTCCAGGTCCTGATGAAGTTCATGTGAGATACCCAATTGAAGTGGCCAGAGTGATAGTTAATGCATTGATTTTAACGTTTCAAATTTTCCCAGTTGGGTGGAAGGTTCCATTAGATTGGGAACTAGCAAGTGTAAGTTTTTATTCAAAAAGGAGGGAGGCAGAAAACAGTACACGAATGCTCAACATCAACAAAGGGAAAGTGCTAGAAGCTGTCATGAAGGCCTTGGGGGCACTTAAGAAAATGAGTGCTGAGCATTTGAATCATCTAGGCATAGAAGTCAATGGGTCTCGTGCTTGAAGATGCCAATAATACAGATGAGTGCCACCTAGTCGACATAGTCTGTTTCCATGATGTCTGGTTCTGTAACTCCTTAACACGGTGTTATGAAGGAGATGTCATGTTTGATCAAATTATTGGAGTTTCTTGGAGAACTAAAAAGTCCTGAGGAAAGAGGGGAGTGGTAGATGTACTCATATTTCCAGAATGTATTGGATAATGAGCCATATTAAAGATATTACAGAAACATAGAAAGTAGGTGCCATTTGGCCTTGCAAGCCAGCACCACCATTCAATATGATCATGGCTTATTCACAAAATGCTGAGTAACTCAGCAGGTCAGGCAGCATCTCAGGAGAGAAGGAATGGGTGACGTTTCGGGTCGAGACCCCTCTTCAGACTGAAGAAGGGTCTCGACCCGAAACATCGCCCATTCCTTCTCTCCTGAGATGCTGCCTGACCTGCTGAGTTACTCCAGCATTTTGTGAATAAATACCTTCGATTTGTACCAGCATCTGCAGTTATTTTCTTATAATATGATCATGGCTAATCATCCAGAATCAGTACCTTGTTCCTGCTTTTTCCCCATATCCCTTGATTCTGTTAGCCCTAAGAGCTATATCTAATTCTCTCTTGAATACATCCAGTAAATTGGCCTCCACTGCCTTCTGTGGCAGAGAATTGCACCGATTCACAACTCTCTGGGTGAAAAAGTTTTTCCTCACCTCAGTCCTAAATAAATACCCCTTATTCTTAAACTGTGACCCCTGGTTCTGGACTCCCCCAACATGGGGAACATTTTTCCTGCATCCAGTCTGTCCAATCCCTTAAGAATTTTATGTTTCTATAATATCCCCTCCCATCCTTCTAAATTCCAGTGAATACAAGCCCAGTCGATCCATTCATTCTTTCATATGTCAATCCCACCATCCTGGGAATTAACCTGGTGAACCTGCGCTGTGCTCCCTCAATAGCAAGAATGTCCTTCTGCAAATTTGGAGACCAAAACTGCACACAATACTCCAGGTGTGGTCTCTCCAGGGCCCTGTACAACTGCAGTAGGACCTCCTTGCTCCTATACTTAAATCCTCTCGCTATGAAACACGAAGGCGCCTTGTATAGGATGTAGCATGGATTGGGATTAGAAGATAGCTGCCGAACAGGAAACGGAGGGTAGACATAATCGGCTTCTTTCAGATTGGTAAGTTGCAATGAGTGGTGTACGCAGGGTACCAGGACCCCAACTCCCTTGAGTGGCGAATTTGATCCTGTGCCTTGACAATGTGGTTATTATCATATGTTAAATACAAACGTCTTTTTGATCATCTTTCTCAAAAGCAGCTAGAAGGCTCGGAGCAGGGTATTCCTCATTGTCCAGGCCAGAAATTCGCAGGCGATGTAGGTGAAAAGAACAGAAGGGGGCAGCAAAGTCTCTGACGGCTATGAATGTGTTTGTTCTCTTTTAATCAATTAGGAGTTGTCGCTCAGAAATCAAAACCTTCGCTTTTCGATGATCTTCCTAGGAACCCTGACGTAGGTAAACACACAACTGGACTATCAATTGTTTTGTTGCTAGTTTTGATCTGTTTTATGTTAGTATATGTAAGGATCTGTGCTTAATCAGAGTTTTTTGTTGAGCTTTTTAACTGTGCTGCCTTAATGGCATCACTTTGTAGCTACTCAGCACCCTCATCTCCTCCTTCTTGGTCCAAATTTGGCAATTTTATTTTAAAAGGCAGTACTTTCTGGTATTGCAAGGTTTGGAAATGCAGTTAATCAAAATGGGTTGATCCCACTTAACAGCTTTGATAAGAGGGGACTGAGTTGCTGGGGAGCTGCGTTCACATGCAAGCAGCACTCGTGAGGGAATTCCCAGGAGGGAATTAGTCACAATATAATTTTGATGATGTGATCTGCTGTTGCTTCTGGGTCTGGTTGTAATGAGAGCAGCTTGGAGTGAGAAGTGATATTTAATGTTTTGCATTGGTAGGTTGACCAAGACATGATGCCCCTTAACAATACTGTAGATAAACCCAGGAAAACAATGGATGCTTGTTTTTCCAGGAGGAAGAAAATAGATTAACTAGCCTCAGAATAAAAGGATGTGCCTTTTGAAAGGAGATGAGGAAGAATTTCTTTAGTCAGAGGGCTGTAAATCTTGGGAATTCATTGCCACGGACGGTTGTGGAAACCATCATTGAGTATTTTTAAGGTGCAGATTGACAGATTATGGGAAGAAGGCAGGAGGATGGGGTTGAGAGGGAAAGATAGATCAGCCATGATTGAAAGGTGGAGTAGACATGGTGGGGCCTATAAACTTACAAACTGAATGCTGAATGAAACTGATGAAGTGGGTTGCAGGGGCCACTCCCCCTGGGGCAAGCAGCAGACCTGTCTTGAATGGTTTGTATTTCCCTGGCATTTGTAGCATATGATGGGGTGTTGGTGTCCAAGGAAATGTATTTTAATGGCATTTTGATAAGCACACCAGCCAGCAAGATAAACCAAGAGAACAGGTTAGAAAATAAAGGGAAACCAACAGGAAAAAATGTGGTATGAATAAAAGTAGTTCATGATCTAATAGCTGAATTATTCCATGCTTGCATTTTAATTGCTGTCTTGTCCCTTACACGTGTCAGCATCTTCTGTTCCTGACCTATTTGGAGAGCTTCCAGAAACACAGAATGACCTGAAAGCAGAAAAACGCAAGTGGCTGAACCAGAATGGGTCTAAGGACAACGAGGAGAAGAAGCCATGTAAAGGTAACGTTACCAAATGGACAAAGTGAAAGAAAATAATACATTTGCAAAATGTCCATGGGATTGTAGAAAAATTAATAGGAAGGTTAGAAGGACATGAATGGGAAGCATTTTTTTTTAAAGTGCCATCTTCTTTAAGCAGTAAAGTGAGATACTTTTAGGGCATGTCTTCAGGTTATGATGGCAATAAGGAAATTTGGAAGCTTAAAATAAAGATGTGATGCGCAGTCTTTAATAATGACTGTGTACTAGAAGAAAGTGTGAAGAAATGGTCAGAGATAACCTTGGAAAATAATTTCTTCCTGTGATCGCAGTCCATGATTATTGATATTTGGCTGTGAGAAGTACCACTGCCAAACTTGATCCTGCCCCTCCTCAAGGTCACTTTCCCACACTTTCTCATAAGAAGTAATCTTATAGCAATGAGGCTGGAATCTCTGGCTGGTTATCTCCCTTTTAAAAAAAAACAGAGTACTGAAGCTAGCTGCTCCCTGTAAGCAGCTCTGAATTTTCTCCTTTTAAACTATCTTTGATAGATAACCTCTAAAAGAAGTTATAGCATAAGATAACCTACAACTACAAGTTAGTTACTACTTGGATGATAGGGTCCAGCCTCCAACCTTCGCTACTACCTGTGCCTTTCTCTTCCTGAGTGCTAATTAATTTGTTGTGAGAATGATCCAACCCTGATGATGATTTTACCTATGTCAGTAGCACATCCATCACCTAAACATGCGTTCATTGTGAGATGTCTACAACCTTCTGTCACCCAATAAAGCAACTTGCCTCGCTAGGTACAATCTTCCATCTTGGCTCAGGAGGTGGTGTTCTCTTAGAGGAAGGCAGTGAATTCAAACTTAAATCCCAAGTTGAAAATACATTTTTCTGATTGCAGGCTCAGTGGCTTCTACGTAGGAAAAAAAATGCAGATGCTGGTTAAAATCGAAGGTAGACACAAAATGCTGTAGTAACTCAGCGGGTCAGGCAGCATCTCTGCAGAGAAGGAATAGGTGACATTTTTGGGTCGAGACCCTTCAATCTGAAGAAGGGTCTCGACCCGAAACGTCACCCATTGCTTCTCTCCAGAGATACTGCCTAACCTGCTGTTGCTCCAGCATTTTGTGCCTACCTTCAGTGGCTTCTACTGAGTTGCTTGGGAATGGGAGCTCTATCAGAAATATGTTCACGTGATTGAAATATGACAAATTGTCATAATAACTCATTGTTTCATACACCTAATGAATATTATCCCATAATCCTCAACACTTTCAGATGAGGAGGAATGAGAAAGGAAACTAAGGGAGGGGAGAGGGGCTTGTTTCATTTGGAGAGAATGAAACCAGAGAATGAGAGGAGCCAGCGCTGCCCTCGCAGCTGCGACTTGCCTGCAGTCCGTTTGTCTTTTGTGTTTTTTGTTGTTTTTGTCTGAATTGTAGTTTAAATATGATGTAGTGTTTGCGGTTGTGTGTTATGTGGTGGGGGGGTGGGAACTGTAAAAGTGTCTCCCGAACGGAGACACGACCTTTGTTTTCTGTGTCGTGTCTCCATTCCCGCTGCGGCCTACCACCTGCCATGCACCTGGAGCTGGCGGACTCCGGCTAGGACCACCCGGGCTCTGGTTCACAGAGCCCGCGGCCCGGACTGGCTGCCTTCGGATGCTGCGGGAGCGGCTGCGGCTCGTCTCCGGAGGCTTCGGCGCGGGCCGCCTGGACGTCGGAAGCCCGCAGGCCCCTGGGTGGGGGCCGACATCGGGAGCTCCGGCAGCGGCAGCGACTTCGCCCACCCCGAATTGCGGGGTTTGGGTTGGCCCGCCGCGGAGCTTTCACCGTCCGGCGCGTCCTGAAATAGGCCGCGGGATTTTCTCCGCCCGGCGGGGGCTTCAATGTCGGGAGCCCCGACCGCCCCGACGTGGCAACACCAACAGCCTGACCGCAGGAGAAGACGGCAGGGGAAGAGAAAAAGACATTCTGGCCTTCCATCACAGTGAGGAGGTGACTGGAGGAGACTCACTGTGATGGATGTTTCTTTTGTTTGGTTTATGATGTATGTGTTATTGCATATTTTTATTGGTTATTTTTATTGGTCTTATTGTTGAACTGCGGGTAATTTTTCATTTCACTGCACATTTATGTGTATGTGACAAATAAATTGCCTATTGACTAATGTCTTGTGAAGTTATGATAAGGAGATGACAGCTTTGTAGTATTCTTCTGAGTCTTTGATTTTTTTCAGGCTTTGTGACCTTAAAAGGTTATTGTGCGGAGAGAAAAGGCGAACGAGAAGAAATGCAGGATGCGCATATTATAATTGACAATTTCACAGCGAGTTTTGCACAGTTACCATCAGAAGTGTAAGTATTAAAATGACATGAGAATGACGTATTTGATGACATGGCTAACATTTAGTTAATGGGTAAATTAGGAGAACCTTTGCGGTGCATTGTACTCGCTCTGTCTGGTTGGGAGGAAGGTGTGGAGGGGAAGCTGAAGAACTGCTGCTAGTCTCTGCCACACACTCTGCTTGAGTTATGAGAACAGCATCTCCTTTCTCCTCTGCCTTTGTTTGAGGAAACACTTGACCTCAGCTGACCCCCCCCCCCCCCAAAGCCCTCATACATTCCCAATGTGCTGGGCTGCAGAGTGTTCAGTGACATAACAGTGAACACAAGAAAACAGGAGCAGTAGTAGGCCACTTGACTCTGTGTCTGCCTTGCAATTCGATATAATTATGACAGATCTGGTCCCAGGCCTCAACCCCTCTTCTGTTTCAGCTGCACAACCCTCAATTTCCCAATTTCAAAAACAAATCTATCTCCGCTTCAAATACCTTTATTGATCCAGCCTCTGCAACCCACCTGGGCATAAGAGTTCCAGAGATCCATCGCATTCTGTGAGAAGAAATACCTATGCGTAGTTTTAATGACCACCCTTGTCGGTGATGTGGATAACACATTTGCCCTTTCTCGTGAGTTTATCTGCAGTTTTTCCTTCTTGGTCTCTGGTTTAGATCTCGATTGTCATACTTTGCTGTCTTCGATGGCCATGGTGGCGTACGAGCTTCCAAGTATGCAGCGCAGAATCTTCACCTCAATCTCACCAGGAACTTTCCCAAAGGTAACAATACAGCCATAAGAAGCTGAAAGTCCAGTCCTTAATTTGAAAGCCACAGAATTTCCAAGTTCAGTAAGTGAACTGATGTCTAGTCGCTTATAGAACTGGTTATGTGGTTCCCCTTTGGAGATTTCGATCATGGGGAATGGGATTTATTCCTGAAGATACTCTGCTCCTAGAGGGGTTTTGTTATTTATTTTTGATAGGAATGTTTGGTAACTGACTACCTTCCCCCCCCCCAACTCAATTTGGAAAAGTATAAAATAGATGATTATAACCTGTTGTTATTACTTTGAGGAGCCAGTTCATTGAATCTCTGTGACAAATCACTTTTAATTTACTTTTAAAACGGAATGAGTTGTGGAAATTGGAATGCTGTGTTCTTCAATCAAAGATGAAACAGAGATACTTTAAAGATGATTCTCATCAGATTTAAAACAAATTGTATTTTTCTTTATCTTGGGCTGTGTTTCAAAAAGGCTTCATGTGTGCCTTTCCTGGACTTCAACATTGGCATCAGTCCGCTATAAGTCTCTAGGTTATGTGTCCACCTCGGCTTCCTGCTTCCTTGTATATTTTCAAAGGGAAATCCCAGTGAACTGATTTGGACCTGAAAACCCCAGGGCTTGCACGTTTTCTCTGGTCCTGTTCTTGATTTCTTGAAATCCTTGCACTGGACTGGAACCCCCAAAGTTCAAGTGAGCCACTTTTGTGCAGGCTGACCAGTTTTAATTTCATTGTTCTCTACAGGAGACGTGAGTAATACAGAAAAATCCATAAAGAAGTGCCTTCTGATGACCTTCAAGCAGACAGATGAAGGCTTTCTCAAACAAGCATCAAGCCAGTGAGTAGTAAAGAGAGGTGTGACTGATACTCCTTTCTCCACCCACCCTAAAGCTCGATGTATCATCTCTCTTCCTTAGCTTTGCAAGCCATCTTAAAATGCTGTTTGCATGTATATTCCTGGCCTCACGTTTCATATGCTCAAAA
This sequence comes from Rhinoraja longicauda, assembly GCF_053455715.1. Lineage (NCBI taxonomy): Eukaryota > Metazoa > Chordata > Chondrichthyes > Rajiformes > Arhynchobatidae > Rhinoraja > Rhinoraja longicauda. The sequence goes on from NC_135965.1 coordinate 30,436,202, forward strand.
TTATATTTACCCACAGAGAATAAGCCACTCTCTCAATATTTTTCAGTGGAGGCGACTAAATTCCTGTAGTTAAATGGGGAGCTTTCATTTCTTTTCTGGATTACAAGAAAAGCTTCATCTGTATCATCCTCTTCCTATCCCTTGCATTCATAAAAATAAACTAGGAATGGATCCATTTGAGGGCTGTAGCAAATATTTGAATTTAAGGGATTGGCAATGGTACTAATTACAGTTAGACTCTCTTGGGTGGAGGCAAAAGAAGACAAGACAACAATCGTCTAATGTTTATTTGTGCTGTTTACGTATGGACTATTGCTTTCATGTGTCAGATACTTTTGTCTTTTTATCCCAGGCCTTTGTCCAACTATCAACCTATCACCCCCCCCCCCCCCCCCCCCGCTCACATATATCCACCTATCACTCACCAGGCTTTGTTCTGCCTCTCTTCTTTCTGCTTTCTTTCTCTTCTCCCCACCCACAACCATAATCAGTCTGAAGAAGAGTCCTGACGTAAAATGTAGGTAACATGGACCACCTATCCATGTTGTCCAGAGATGCTGCCTGACGATATGATAGAACTTTATTTATCCACTCAGTTTAGAGATACTTTAGTTTAGAGATGCAAAAATGAAACAAACCTTTTGGTCCGTTTCACACTGACCACACTGACCATCGATCACCCGTTCACAATAGTTTTATGTTATCGCACTTTCTTATCCACTCCCTACACGAGAGGCAATTAAGCTACAAACCCACGCATCTTTGAGATATGGGGAGAAACCAAAGCACCCGATGGAAACCCAGATGGTCATATGTGCAACTTTACATGGACAGCAGCCGAGGTCAGGATTGAACCCAGGTCTCTGATGCTGTGAGGCAGCAGATCTGCGACCTGCATATTTGTGCCACCCTTGGGTTACTCCAACACTTTGTGACTTTTTTTACAGCATATGCTTAATTAGCTGTAGGAGAGGTAGGGGCAGGGCAAGCAAAAACTCTGCAATAATAAAGTGTCTGCATACACGGGTCAATGAACTAACAGGCCATATTGTGCCTTCTCTTTCTGCAGGAAACCTGCATGGAAAGATGGAACCACCGCCATTTGTATTCTACTGGTGGACAAAGATGTATACGTTGCGAACCTTGGTGATAGCAGGGTAGGAAACTCTGTCTAATACCAGTGACCTGTTGCAACATGTTGACGCATGATCATTGAAATATGCCTGGTATTTGCTTGTCCCTTTACAGCTTTTTTTCTTTTTCCTCATCTTTCCTTATTCAATTTCACATGGTTCTCTTTCACCACACCCCAACTCTGAATCTTTTAATGGAAAACAAACAGATTTTACACAGCTGTTTTACCTGTTCATGTTGATCAAAAACTGGGGCAGAGGGGAGCTTTTACTGAGTGTATTATTTTAATAGAGGAGCTTATAGGAGAGGTTCTGACAAATGGTCTGTGACTGGTATGTTAATTCAGTTTTTCTTTTCACACTCACTAACTGACCCACTGAGTATTTCCAGCACTTTCTCCTTTATTTTACAGCATCTGCAGGTTTTGATTTTCAATAGAAATTATGCTGGAATTTATTAATAATAAAGTGGTCACAAGGCACTTAAAAAGTAATAATCAGCATGGGTTTATGAAAGGCAAATTGCATTTGACATATCTTTGAAATTTTGAGGTTTGCAAGTAGCAGAATCTATGTAACTATGCCTGTATGTTGACCAGAAAGATCTTTGAGGTGCCATACCAAAGATCATTAAGCCAAGTTAGAATGCATCGTGTTGAAGATATACTGCTTGAAATACTTCCACTAGCAATTTTCCCTCCATATTGCCCTTGAGAAGTAACCACCTTCTTCGACCGCAGTTGCCTTGCTGACGGTACTCCTACAATACTAGATGGTGCCAGAGCGTGACCAAGAAACATAATATTCCTCTAACAGCCATAGTTGGTGTCATCCTTTTGGCAATATTACTCTACCAAGCCCTCCCCTACTTTATCTGCGCGTGGAACTAGTTTCTTTTCTCTATTTTCCAGTTTTGACGAAGGGTCTGGGACCTGAAATTTTAACTATTTCACCCAATGCTGCCTGACCAGAGTGTTTCCACCATTTTCAATTTTTATATTACATCAAACCAAATATGTCTTCCTGCAGTGTAAAGTTTCCTTCTCAGCGTCACTCATCTTACCAATTTTTGTATTAACTGCAGGCTTCCTTATTGAGTCCCATACGTGTGGGTTCAAATCATTAATGTCTCTCAAAAACCAAGGAACTGCTATCTTGGAACACCCATGGTAAGATTCAATTTGCCCCTCTTCTTGGGTTCCTCAGGATTTTACTTTTTTGATCAGTCTGCCATATGTGACCATACATAAAGTCTATATCACATGCATTGCCCTAATTCACCCTCCTTGTTGCCTCCTCAAAAAATTCAATCATGTTACTCGCATAGCATTTCTTCCTTTAACAAATCCTTGGTGATTGTCCCTGATTTTTGCCCTTCTAAGTGAAGGTTTATTCTGTCTCTTGGTATGGATTCGAATGATTTATTGATGCTATATTAAATTGTAATTATTCTTTTTTTTAAAAATGATAATACAACAATAATCAAGTCGGGTTTGTTGCCAGATGCACAAGTGCAGTGAGGTACAGATACATTGAAAATCTTGTTTGCAGCAGTGTCGGAAGCACATAGAATCAGATAATATACAAAAAGTAAACATAAATCATTCATGAATTCTACAAGACAGTATAAAGAAACAAAATTCCCAAGAACATAAAGAGAAGAGTGCAAGGGGCTAAGCATGCAGCCTTGAGGTGCACGTGTTGATGGTCAGTGAGATGGAATTCATAGATTCAGTTGCAAATGGAGGTGCAGAGGCCCGAATCTTGGAGTTTGGTGATGAATTTGGAGGGAATGATAGTGACAAACGCTGTGCTGCAGCCCAAGAACCACAGGCTGAATGACGTTTCCAGATGGTCCAACCTTCCGGATATTGAACCATCCACAAACAGGTTGTGTAGGAAGGAACTGCAGATGCTGGTTTACACCAAAGATAAACACACAATGCTGTTGTAACTCAACGGTACAGGCAGCATCTCTCAAGAGAGAAGGAATGGGTTATGTTTCGGGTCGAGACCCTTCTTCAGACTGAGAGTCAGGGGAGAGAGAAACTAGAGATATGGTACGTGAAAGCCCTTATTCCACTTTTTTTGTACAGATGAAAAATCTGGTCAGTTTTCTACATTGCTGCAGAGTAGCTGGAGACAAAAACAGTGCTGGAGCTCGGATCTTCAACACTGCTTTCTGGTCCCATGACTGGCGTTTGCTGTTTCTAGCTACTTCAGTTATTTTGTCATTTTATGTGGCGTGAATTAAAAATTTGCTGAAGACTGACTTTGTAATGGAATGAACTACAAGATGAACCTAACGTTAATTGTTCACTCAGCAATTTTGGCAGAAGATTATATGTGCTTCAATTTATCTTTGGTACCTCTGATGGTTGATGTTGAAGATTCTCTTAGGCACCTCCTGCTATTATTATTTTATTTGCCCTCCCCATTTGTGCCTGGATGTGACAGGGCTGCAGAGCAATGATCTCAATGTAGAGTTTTGCCATTATGCAGCTCTGTCTTGTACATGTATTTGCTTATTAGCCCTCTTGCAACCCTGTCATGTAGCTTTGTTAGGCTGTTATTTCATTTTTAGGTATGTCTGTTGCAGCGCCTTCTCCTCTTTATTGATTTTGGTTTGGAGCCAGTGAAGTAGTAATGGCTTGTCATTTCCTCGGAAATGCTGTGTTTTGCAATTTGTTCTGAATATACCCCATTTAGAACAAATATTGTGAAATGTCCTGATGTGAGGGCAGAATTTTGTCTTTACGAGGATCATCTGATCATTCTTGCCAATCCTATTATAGTTAGAAGAAACAGTTTATGATTCAGTGTTTTCCATGTTATCCATAGTTTCCAATCCTCTTGTAAGTCTATCCTCTACAAAGCATTCTGTTACTTTTAAGCTCTGATGAGACGATGGTGATCCACCACCAGCCTCCATAACCTGGCTGAACTTGCCCTCATTTTGACCATCTTTCCACACCCTTCCAAATAAAAGGAGTTTTTGTGAGAACCTATAAAGATTCTTCACACGCTTATCGTTTCATGATTAAGTGCATCTTTTGTTCTAGTTCTATTATAGTAGCCTCGGTCATCCTTTTTGACTGTGCACAAAATCCAATCAATATTGCTGCTAATTTCCATCCTTTCTTTGCTTCCGCAAAGTTAATTTCTGACTTTTTTTCCCCTTCCCTTTTGGCTTTTCCATTCCTCTTCTGAGAGTAAGGCTGTAATTGGTATCCATGGATCATAGCTATCTTGCTTACCTTCTCACAACATAGCAACTGTTCTGACAAATCCGCCTTCCGTTCCAGTATTTCTAGTAAGTGTTCATCCTTTCTGGACACAAAATATTCAAATAATTATTCTTTATTTGTTAGCATTTTCATCTGTTTCACCTTTAGACCCATCTTACATCTTTACTCCAGTTCCTTCTTTTCTCTGCATCTTTAAACTTGTTTTAATGTTAGCTTTTTCTGTTGAAAGGAAATTGGTTTTGTTCCTTTCTCCACAGATGTTGCCTGATCTGCTAAGTACATCCAGCATTTTCTGATTTTTATTAAGGCCATGGAGTTTGCCATCTTAAGGGTTTTTAGAATCCCTAATTTAAATACATAGTTGAAAGTTTTATGATCTATCTATTATCCAGTAAGCAACACAACTTATAGCAAATGCTCAGAGATAAACTGGCTGGAATAGTTTCAATGATTCAATGCCTGCCTGACCCAATGTTATCTATGGCTACCAATGTTATCTCTAGTAGCTTGCAGTATGACAGTAGCTTTTTTGTTCGTTGTCTGAATTGCAGTGAGTTTAAATATATATATTTACATGTTTTAATCTGCAGGCCACTCTTGTGATCTTTATGCTACTGGTTGGTTTCCAATTGTTCACTGTGAAATTATTTTCGTGCATACAGTTCAGTAAAGTATTTCCATACCTAAACACAATCCCCTATTAGCAAAGTGTACAGAAATAGTTCACTTAGACCACATGCAAGAGGCACCATGTTTTGGCTCAATTTTCAAAGTCCAGCCCGCGCTCTAGGTCTTATGAGTAGCGCCCGATCCTGCTGCAGGGCCTCCATCCGTCACCTTCCTTGGATGTCTGGATTGTCCAGCGAACGAGCATTCCTCTCCTCACCCGTCCACCTTTGTGCCTCAAGGTGCCTCCCACAGCTGACCTCCAGTTCATTTTCCTACCAGCCTTGTTCCTCACGTCTGTCGTCACTGGCTCCCTTCACTCCGGTCTTCGAGGGATGAGCAGGGGCTGGCTTGGCGGCTTCCTATGTAAATTTCATGATTTCCTGAGTAAATTTCATGACCTCCTTGCAAACATAGAAGCCCCATATTTAATTGGCTAAGCTGTGCCAGCCACTTCCTAGCCGAACATTGCTGCAATTTTACAACTGGTATATGCGCTCCAGGGTTTCTGTCTATTCATATGGGAGTAAAAGATAAATTGCTTAATTTTTTTGGGATTATTTGTTGATGCAGTGGAGGAGGTGTTAATATTTGCAAGTAATGGAGTTTTAGTTGATTTTTTTTTGGTCATTTTATTTAATGTTTCTGAATGTCAAATATATTGCAAAACATTGGCATGTTTGATAGCTGGCAAAACTGAGAAGCGTGCATTGATGGACACGAGTGGTTGTCAGGAACAGTTTGCTGTCCACTCCATGCTTCCATTACGTTAGCTGATGCCCTGCCACCAGTCGGGGCCTTGTGCTTGTAATCAGGAACTAAGCCAGTCGATTAGCTTTCCAAATCTGACAAGATTATATTCAGGGGAATCTAGGCGGCAATTCTCGCTTGACAAAATCTGAACCAATGGAAATTGGAACTTTGAAATCAGCTGGGTTTTGATTTCAGCTCCTTTTTCTTGAAAGTGTCAACCAATAGTTGATGTACATTGTACATTCAGACACTACCAGCAGGTTAAAGCGTAGACAGATGCCTGTTTTATGCCTCTCATACATGTAGATCAGGTAAAATGAGTGTTAGATTGAGAGTATTGCTCCCTGCATAATGCAAAACAAAAAATCAAACAGTTCAGAATAAGTGCAGTGTAGGGTAGATACCAAGGGTAATTGCTCAGAATATGCTCCCAGCAGCATGTTTCGCTCAGTGGAAGCATAAGATAATCAAAGTGCCTTAAGAGAACCTTTCTGCTTTGTTCTCCTAAAGAATCCCAAAGCAGATAGAATAAAGCTTCCAGTTTTGCCCAGTGAATTAACTCAGTTGCAACTGTGCCACGGGCAGCACGGTGGTGCAGCGGTAGAGTTGCTGCCTTACAGTGCTTTCAGCGCCAGAGACGGGTTCGATCCCAACTACGGGCACTGTCTGTATGGACTTTGTACATGCTCCCCATGACCCGTGGGTTTTCTCCGAGATCTTCGGTTTCCTCCCACACTCCGAAGACGTACAGGTTTGTAGGTTAATTGGATTTCTATAAATGTAAGTTGTCCCTTGTGTGTGTGTGTATAGGATAGTGTTAATTTGCGGGGATCACTGTATCTAAACTCCCAGCGAGCCACGGAGTAGCCGAGGCCGGAGCCCTCGCGGGTCGGAGCCCGCGCACCTTGGGCCGACAGAGCAATACGGCTGGGGCCTGGGTCGGCGCCAGGCATCTAGAGAGGACCCAGCAGCGCTAGTGGAGAGGTCGGCGTGGCGGTCGATGGGAGCACGGACCAACGGACGAGGACGGACCATGTGGAAATGGGGACGCCACTGCTGAGGGAAGGAACAAAGGAGGACCCTGCGTGGGGGGACTTTGAAAGCACCCTTTATGGGCAACTATTTGCATACCTTGAAAATGCAAGCAAAGAATTTCACTGGAACTTGTCATGTGACAATAAAGTATTCAATTCAATTCCAACTAAACTAAACTAAGCTTGAAAGATGAGAACATCACCATAATATTTGCAATTCAAACTTCGTGGTTTGTGCTTTGAGTTCTTCCAATTGCCCCAGATCAGACCAGATCGGACCAAATCATCTTCATTTTAGCGCTTTAAACATGCAGAGATGTTTCCCATCATGCCTATTGAAATAATGCCACATGCTTTCAGAGGTTGTAAGATAATGCTTGCTACTTTGTGAAAAGTTCAATTTTTCTTTAGTACAATCATTTTTGGCTCACTCCATGCCAACCACTGTCACAACCTTCCTTATCTAATTCCACTCATCACCTTCCTTTATTATCAGATTCCTTAACCTGCTGCTCGTTGTCTCCCTCAATCACCTACCACCTCTGCCATTATTTCACCCCTCCCTCCCTCACACAGCTTCATCTCCCCATCAACCCTTTCTTACCTGGATCTACCTTTAACTTGCCAGCTCCTGTCTCATCCCTTCACCTCACCTCTTTATACTATCTATCTCCCCATTGCACTCGGTCCTGTTGCAGGGTCTCCACCTGAAACATCACCATCATTTTGTCTCCGCAGATGCTGCCTAATCCGTTGCGCTCCTCCAGCAGTTTGCTTTTTGCTCCACATTACAGCATTTGCAGTCTTTTGTGTCTCAACTTTCCTACTTTCATGCTGTTAATGTAACAATCTTGACCATCCCATTGGGGCCAGAGCATGAAGGGTCTCGGCCCGAAACGTCGCCCATCCCTTCTCTCCTGAGATGCTACCTGACCTGCTGAGTTACTCCAGCATTTTGTGAATAAATGCTATTATCAGTAATCTCCACAGAAAAGTACACGTAAATTGTGAAGTTTGTTCATGGCTGTAGGCATCCACTGTCACGTAAAGAAGGAAGGTGTGATTCTATTATACCTAACCTGTGGGATGATGATCTAAAATATTGAATATTAATGATCAAGTATGAAGGAATGAGTAATTTCCATGTTTGTATTGGTGAAAACAAAGCAATGCTTTTTATACATCAGCGTGCATCTTGGCTTGCTCAATGTGGATTAATCTATGTACAATTTTGTGTTCGGGAATTATGAGTTCACTGGTTTAGTGCATACAAATCTTAGCATGAAGGACGTGCTTCCTTTGGTGTTAAGCTCAGCAGTGTACAATCTTGGGGTGTCAATGAATGTCCAGTCGGAGTGTGATGAGGTGAACAGTAAATAACCATTTATTGGAGGTAGAATTAACCCTTGCCCATTTTCAGGCTATTCTGTGTCGATTCAATGAGACGAGTGGGAAACTGACATCTGTGCCCTTAGTGAAGGAACATAATCCAATCCAATACGAAGAAAGAATGAGAATCCAGAAAGCAGGAGGGACAGTAAGGTGAGACATAAATTCTAAAGACGTTTCTGAATAAAAGATGGGCAATTGTCAGATTAAATTAAGATCCTGTCAATATTTGTTGTACAAAGAATGGAAGATGGTTCTTGGGATCTGCCTCATCAAGCCTGTTTTGCTAGATTAATGTAAAGTACATGTTCCTGCCTCCGTGAGGTACATTGTCTTGAATGCTCTTACCCAGTACAAAAAAAAAATCTTTTGAAATGTTTAGTTTTGGAGATGGTAGACATCGAATAGTGCTAAATGCGTGTGTAGTGTTCTGAGCTACCTTCAACATCACTGTAAGAATGGAGTGGTAGATGGAAATGGGGATGGGTTTGAGAGTTGGAGTGAAATCTTGTTCTGATTCCAAGATTAATGTGAATTAATATTCATTCACTAACTTTTATTTTAAGATCAGGTCTTATTCATGAATTTGAATTAGCATTTGTATTTATCAGTAACGTGGTAATGGAGGGTAAATATATATTGGTTTAAAATGATTTATCATTTGAGCTGTTATAAATTTCCATGATAAATGATGGAACCAGCTGGGGCTCAACTTTCAGGAGGGTCATCCTAAAGATATTTCTACTCGTGGAGGGGTGAGGGAATGGTGTCTGGAACAATGACAAATACCCCACAATGTTTAGTCTGTCCTTTAAGTATTTTGTGCTATGTTAAAAGTGTAAAGATTTTCTGTTTAACTCCACCTTTGATCATCTTACTCCACAAGTCTGCATTCCATTTCAAATCATGAAGTAGCAAAGATTTACATAGGTCTCTGAATTCTGTCATACTGCTGAATCTGTAGGAAAGAACTGCAAATGCTCGTTTAAACCGAGGATAGACACAGTCTGAAGAAGGGTCTCGAACCAAATCATCACCCATTCCTTCTTTCCAGAGATGCTGCCTGTCCCGCTGTTACTCCAGCTTTTTGTGTCTACATTGATGAATCTTCTCCACGTCCCCTTAGCCCAGTGCTCCAACTGTGCCCACAACTATCCCAGAGTCTAGCAATGAGGTCTGTCTGATGGTAATTGAGTGGAGGCTTGGTCTTCAAACCACTAGGTGAGTTGGGCATCGTGCTCTGCCAGCTGTGAATGTTGCCATTCAATTCGGGTTTTTTTTATTGGATACTCAGAGTATTTAAAAACTTTTAAAATCAAAAACAAACTAAAATACATTTAAACAATAAAGAAAGTTAAAAAACTTAGAAACCATTTATTAACAATTAAAAGTCATTTAAATAAAATTAAAATAAATCTTAAAAAGGTAACATGTCCTTGGTTGCCTACTAAACCTTTACCATTTTGGGAGTTATTAAGCTCTGACAGGACCCAGTTGACAGTTCCCCAAGATACTATCAGTGCCATTTTATCGACTTTAATGCTTCATTCCCTCAAGCACAGCCCAGGCCCAGTTCTGCACACTCTACTCCATAGCCTTCTCTGACATTGCTTCTTTCTATATCTGGTCCGAGGGAAAGCTTTCCCCAATGACATCTGCATCTCCACTTTCAACTTTCCCTGGTTAATTTTGGGCCTGTTTTCTGGAGAATGCAGATGTTTTATGCAGCTCTAAATATTAATCAGTCATGCTCTTGTCTTCACCTTTAATGCCCTTCTCATCATTAAAACCAAAATCATTACATTCCTTTTCTCCCTGGTCAGTTCATCTATTGAAGTCCAAATCGCTATGCCTTTATGCCTCTATCCTGCACACCAGGAGCAATTTACAATTTTACCAGGTCAATCAGTCTACAAACCCGTACGTCTTCGGAGTGTGGGAGGATATCGGAGATCGCGAGAAAGCCCACAAAGGTCACAGGGAGAACATACAAACTCTGTACAGACAAGCACCTGTAGTCAAGATCGTACACGGGTCTCTGGCGTTGTAAGGCAGTAACTCTATAGCTGCGCAACCATGCCGCCTTGCTGATCTCCCATTTTCAACAAGATTCAAATAGTGAAAATCAAATCATTACAGATGCTGGATGTCTAAAGTATACACAGAAAATGTTGAAACGATCAGCAGGTTAGGGGCAATCTATAGCAAGAGAAGTAGAATTGGTAGTTTGGATCAAAGACCCTGCCTGGCCTGTGTTTCCACTGTTTTCAGTATTTAGCCCAAACATCTGTCACTTGCACCAGGACCTGCTTGGTCCTGTGCTCACTAACCTCTGCCTATTCCACTGACATATTAGTTAAAAATTCGACTCCTTATTTTCAAATAATCACATGGCCCTAGCCTTCCTTTACTCTGGAATCCCATAAGGCTTTTGAGCTATTTCATTTTTGTTTCCCCTTTTAGTTTTAATTTACCTACTGTTGGCATTCATTCCTTGAATATCTGGGCTTTGAGATCTGGAATTTCTTAAGTGAATCTCAGAAGATGCCCTTTAAAACCTGCTTCTTTTTGTCCAGGCTTTGGTCATCTCTCCAAATCCTAGCTCATGTTACATATTGATAACTTTTATCAAACAATTCTGTGCAGCACATTGGGATGTTGTACTCAATAAAGACTCCAAATTGACCTTCATTAAGACCAAAATATGCTCTCATAGTGATTAGAATTTTTAGATTTAATGGTTTTGAATTTTTATTACAGTGTCAGTACCTTGTTGTAAATATAATTGGCTCTCAAAGCAACTCTGTAGGTAGAAACTAGGGATCTGCTGCAAGAGTGGTTTTGAAGGTGAGCATCTGATGAACTCTGGCATTCTGCTGGTCATGTCTCTCTTACTCTCTCTTGTTTTCTTTCTCTCTTTAAAATGTCCTAAAATGTCCCAATGGTCAGATTTTAGTTATTAGATATATAGTATCTCCAGAAGTGAGTTTAAACAAGAATTTTGTTTAAATAAAGAACAAAGAATTAAAAACATATCCTTCAGAATAAGTAGGCCAGTAAGTAAACTAATAATAAATGCATTTTAAATTCATCTAATAAATGCATTTTAAATTCATCTAATAAATAGAGGCGTGATAAGGCACCTTGTCCACATGAAAAGTAGACCTTGCACTGTATGGTCCTCCTTGGACCCTGAACAATCATGGGTGTAGTGAGTGTCATCAGGGGGAGGAGCTGGTGCATTAGGTTTTGGAGTTTGAGCAACAGTGATATGGGAGAAGCTTAAATTAGTTCAGCGTATTGATCAAAAGAAAGCATTGGGGGAAAAAAACCCCAAAAGATGCAAAAATTGGTTAGGAGAGAGAAATAGCACCAAAGCAAGGAAAAATAAAGTTTCTGGCCACCGTTGCATTAAGAAAGAGGACAATAACCACAAGCACGTTAAACAAGGCTGGTGACCCAAAATGTCTGCAAATCATGAGTGTTCTGTTTAAAATTCTCTGCCACCTAGAATAATTAAATGTCAGTGTGAAAGACCAGGCTGAAAACATTACAAGTACTGGGTCCTAAATATTCCTGGAATAAAGATGTACAGGAAAGATGGGGAGGGAAAGGAAGGGTTATGCAGAGCTGGAACAATCAAGGCCAGAATCTTTCTGTCAAGAATTACAATATAATAGAAATATAATTTTACAACTGGGGGTATTCTACAGGCTGAGAAGTAGTGGAAAGTATAAAGAAGAACAAATTTGTCGGGAATTTACAAAAACCGATAATGGGGGATAAGTGATCCAATAGAGACTGCAAAGGTAATGACTTAAGGGACAAAGATAGAGAGGAGTTTGGATCACAAAAGTCCCTCATTTTTACTACTCTATAGTTTCTCTTGTTGGTATGAGTCCAGTCCAACAAAGATTGCTGGAGCAGCGAACAATCTGCTGAAGGAACTCAGCGGTTCAAGCAGCATCAAGAGAGGGAAATAAATTGTCCATGTTTTGGACAGAAATCCTGTGTCATGATGGAGAGGAGAGGTCACCAATGCAAAGAGGAGAGGGAAAATGGTGGATGGAAGCCGGGATGATTAGTGGACTGAGAATCCAGAAGAGGGATGTTGCATACCTTAAGTGAAAGGAATATTTCAGTGGCATGGCTTTCTTACAGCTGAAGGCGTCACAGCATTGATCTTCAGAAGGCTGGAGAATGTATCTTTCCTTGAGGTGGTTAAACTCCTGTTAGACATTTTGCTGTGACTTTACCATGTTCTGCAGAAGATGCTGTTATCGCAAAGAGGAGTTTTGATATCATCCCCATGCTTATAAGCAAGGATGCTTGGGAATATATATATATATATTCCAAAGACGATGATTTTCACGGCCACTTTAAAATCATTTATGACCAACATTCTAAGTGGATGTAACTTTTCTCCAGAAATGCCAGCTTGGAATTATTGTGCTGCGAGGTAGAGAAACCAATGGTTTGTACATGAAGCAAGGTCTTATCCTGACACTATGTTATTCATTGTGTTCCTTTGTGCAGCGGCTAATGTTGGTTGTGTCTTCTCAGGGATGGTCGCGTGATGGGTGTTCTGGAGGTATCACGCTCCATTGGAGATGGGCAGTATAAGCGCTGTGGTGTTATCTCAGTACCAGATGTTAGATGCTGTTCTTTAACATCCAACGACAGGTATGGTGGAACCTTTACTACTGTAACTCCTTTGTATTTATTCCTGTTGTGTTGCAGAGTTCCTTTTAAGTCAACCATTTTCTTCTGGGTATAAAGGATGAGGATTGGCATGAACGATTAGACTCCCTATGGAGTTCAGTATCGAACACATCATCTGTTCCAGAAACCAACAACAAGCTTTATTCTTCAGTTTGAAGAAGGGTCTCGACCCAAAACATCACCCATTCCTTCTCCAGAGATGCTGCCTGTCCCGCTGAGTTACTCCACCATTTTGTGTCTACCTTTGATTTCAACCACCATCTGCAGCTCTTTCCTAAACATGCTTTATTCAGTATATAACTAATTTATATTGCGCTTCAGACACACCTACCTTTGCATTTTGGTTTCCAAATTACTTTCTTTCAATTTCCTCAATTTGAGAAAGGCCATAGGATGTAGCCTCAATAAAAATCAACTTTTCTGATGAAAGGTTAGCAACCTGAAATATTAACTCTGTTTCTCTCTTCACTCATGCTGCCCAGCGCACTCGGTATTTCTAGCATTCTGTGTTTTTATTTCAAATTTCCCACAGCTGTGTTCTCTTTGCTTTTGGAATAAGCATCTCATTGTTGTGCCTTTGAGCTGAATACTGTTGAGCAGATTTATTATCCACAGAATGACAAGTGAATAGAAATGATCTAATGAACAATTATACCTTAACTATCATTTTGTGACAGATTCAAAGTTACAGAATTATATAAACAAACTCCAAGAGCTTTAATCTTATGGGAACATATTCGGGTTTGTTGACAGGATCTCTGGCTACTGTTCTGTCTCTGTTTTTAGGTTTACTATTAAATTTAATCATGACAAACTACGAAACATTTTTCAAAATTTGATTAGTATCAAAGAAATTCAACAATATTTTAAATTCGGAATTCCATATGCACAAAACTCATGGAGAATCAGTATTTGAACTGTCCTCGATACTCCACCCTTAGATACCTGGCTAGACATAATAACATGTATCAAAATCTCTGTGGTGTTTTAAGAGAGTGAGAGTCTACTGTGAAATAAATTAACAAAGCCAGTACTTTTGTACATGTTAATAGCTTACATTTGTACAGATGCAACAGAAACTTCACGAAAGGGCTAGGAATATGAAACTGGCACCAAACTTTCAGTCTTGGGTTAAGGAGGTTGGCACAAAATGCTGAAGTAACTCAGCAGGTCAAGCAGCATCTCGGGAGAGAAGGAATGGGTGACGTTTCAGGTCGAGACCCTTCTTCAGATTCAGATTCGGGTCAAGAACCTTCTAAGGAGGTTGGATTTGGTTACCTTTGCTTTTGAAAATATAATGAGGAAAATTCTCAGCCTTATATGAAAGAAGTGGGAAAAAAACTTAGCTGAATCCCAAAATTTAGGGGATGTGTAGGAACCTTGCAGTTTTTGTTGCCTACATTTCTGCATCCTCTTTGGTCACTGTTGTCTAAGGAATTTTAGCCTCTGAAATTGTAATCCAAACCTGCATTGCAAGTGTTACAGAAAATACAGGAAGTAATTGGCAGGTCAGGCAGCATCTGAGGTGAATAAAGTCGGGTTAGTATTTAAATTGTGTGATCTTTCATCAGAATTGGATAGGTAATTTTCCAACTATTCCTAGGTTGCATGAAAGGTTTTTGACATGAGACATTAACTGTGTTTCTCCAATGATGCTGTCTATTTTCAGTCTTTTTTTTTGCTTCCATATTTCCAGCATCAGCGTGTTTTTGCTTTTCAATCCCATATTCTGTTCAGAATATAAGCAACACTTGTGCAGCATTGGGTGAGGGGCTGAGAGTGTCTAACCCATAAATACCCAGTGCCAATTTGTCTGATCCACATGGATTTGTGTAATCCATTTCAATCCAAATATCAAATCCATTGTCTCACTCTATTCCAAATACTGAGTAATTATCCCCTTTCATTCAATCCTTTTATTTCTTAGCATTTATTTTTTCTGGTCTGGGAGTTTTTACAGGAGATTAATCAATGCTAAATGTTACGTGGTTTGAATTAATGTGATGAATGTTTAAATGTGTCCACGAATGTGCAGTTGTGTCTATTGTGGATGAATGTAAAGTTTGTGAAGAGCAGACTTCAGGTACAGCAGGAGTGGGTCAATTCGGATTACAAAACAGAATCATTTCCTATCAGAGTGTATCAGCCTCATGAAATATCTGCTGTGGGCCCGGCATTTCATCCTTGCACATACCAGGATCTCTATGATCCAACATAAATTGCTTAATCTGATTTGGATCTGCCGAACAGAATTGTTTTATGTGTGACAGTGCAAGTACCTTTATCACATTTCAAATGTCACAACTCTAACTGTTCCACAAAGGGTTTTATGTAAACACCTGTCAAGACTCAAACTCAAATGAATATTTCAGCCACTACACTTGAAACGCACAATGACATAGCACAGCAATTTGTGCCATGTGATTCTAAAAGCCACATGCAGACAAGTGAATGAGTGCAGTTAATGTTAAGTTACGTAGTGGTCGCTATAAAACAACCATAATTAAAGGAGTTTCGCACAGTACTGTAACCTTATGGTCTGAACATCTCCATTGTGGTGTTCCATTTTGTTAGCCTGTAATGGCCAACTGTCTTCTTGGGCATTCTGGCAACCGTTTAGACCCACATTTGCGTTGCCCTCTGGTGCTTCTTTCAGAGTCTGGTTGGGAGTCTCATACTTGCAAAGAAGCATGCTGTTGCTGATTCATCGATGTAAATAAAGATAATCCAGAGGGAATAGTCAGGAATGGGTTACAGACACTTATTTCTTGAGTAGTCTAGAACTGATCAAACACTCAGGGCACTGGCATCTTTAGAGATGTTGGGAGGAGGCCAGGGATGAGGTCTACTTTGGGACAGCTGAAACCATTTTAATCACTTTGGTATTCTACAAGGGCTCATTAATAGTTATTGTTCAGTGTCCTGACAAAATCCTGGCTCCACTCCTAGACTTGTGTGCCGGAACCAGCAGCAAATTCCCACTTTCCACCACAGCCAAGCTCCTCCATTATGGCATGCATTAAAAACTATGAAAGGTTCTCCAGACACATCCACCACTGCAGTTCGTCAAACATGACCAATTACTGATATCCACCATGACAATTGGTCCAACTAGCCAATTAACTAGCCCTCTGCCAATCATCAATAAACTAGTGGAACTTTCATCGTTCGTGTCATCACACAAAGTAAGGTGCTTTGAAATTCAGTTTGGATTCTTAAAGGGTCGTTCATTACTAAATGTCAATGCAACCTTGATTCAGACATTGACATCGGCTGAATGGTGGATGTGTGGTAACATCCTATGTTACATGACATCAGCAACATAGGATGGCACTAAAAGACTTAGAAAAGTTGAAATTCAATCTGACTGAGTGAGGTTGGAATCATACCTGTGATCAGCCATGATCACATTGAATGGCGGTGCTGGCTCGAAGGGCCGAATAGCCTCCTCCCGCACCTATTTTCTATTGTCTGGCTCAAGGAAAAGATCATGGCCTTCGTACACTCTGTGTAATTACAGGTTGATGAAGTGCCCTTGGCCACTCTTTAGGATTTTACTTTACTTTAAAGATATAGCATGGAAACAGGCCCTTCGGCCCACCATATTTGCGCTGATCACCCATCAGCCCGTACATTAAAGCTATCTAACACATTCGGGACAATTTGAAATTTTCTTTTACCAAAGCCTGGTCTACAAACCATCTACAACCCTGTACGTCTTTGGAGTGTGGGAGGAAACTGGGGCACCCGGAGAAAACCCACGCGTTCACAGGGAGAATGTACAAACTCCGTACAGACAGCATCCCTAGTCAGGACTGAACCCTTGTCTCTGGCGCTGTAAGGCAGCAACTCTACCACTGTGCCACCGTGCTCAATCCTTGCTCAGCTGTTTCAGTGATATTTTCACTAACAGGAGATTGGTTAAGAATTGCGCCATTTGCACATCAATCTATGGTGGTCAGCTCTGTTTCCAATTCCTTCAATAATGAGACTGTCCATTTCAGCCTGCGTGTCCTTTTCCAACAAAAGAACGAGCAGCTATTTGTGGTGTTCATTGTATTGGCAGAACCAATGTGACATGTGAGATGTGAAATCAGAATTCTGTGGAGAAGTCAAAAGACAAGGATAACTTGTAGAGGAGTGCTTTGGCCAATATTAAAAGTAAATCTACATTTTCTAAAACTTTAGATTCCACACATTAGAGTTATGTGGAGGAGTTTCAATCCCTGATCCAGCATGAATTATTTGACAGCAAGAAAAATAATACCATTAACTTCATTGCTCAGGGGCCAAGAAAAGGCACACAGAAAAGCAAGATTATTTGTCTGAGTTCATGCAGTTTCTTTTGTTGGAGAATGTAAAGGTCTTAAAAGAAATCTTCAAAAGATATCGATAACTGGCAAGGCCACATGTAGCATATTTATTCTTGTAACAAAGTGAAATAATTGCAAATGAATACACTAAAACAAATGTCTTAATAAGCCACTTTGGAATGCATGCTCTACTTTGATTGTTGGTCTGCATTCCCATGTAGGCAGGCAAACGTTTACAACTCTGACAGGTGCTACATTTGCTTGCCATTGCTTCTATGTCATTGTCCATTCCTGGCCAATGCGTGCAAGCTCTGGCTGTAGATTTCATTCCCACAATACTTGTGTGTTCACTATGGAGTTCTTTAAGTAATCTTTGTCTTAAACAATTGTGTATTACTACTATGTGACCCCATTTAATACACCCTTGCTCACATGACAGTTCATGCCGTCTATCGGGATAAGATTTTAGTTCATTAGTACTTGGTTTTATTTCTGACCATCCACACAAAGTTTGTTCGTATACTTGTTTTTAGCACTGTGTCCTTTTGAGTTTCAGTGGCAATTTCAGCTGCTGTGACTGGAAAGTCATTGTCCTCTGCTTCTGTGACATAGATAGCACCTTCAGTGCCCACATCTGATTCTTCATGAGGCAAACGCCACAATGCATCAGCGATAGCATTTTCTTTTGAGCTGCGGTACTCAATGCTGTAGTCATACTGTGACAGAACTGCTCATCGCTGCAACCCCGAAGCTGCCATTGTAGATATTGCTGACCAACAATAGCGAGAAGTAGCTTATTTTGAAGGTAGACACAAAATGCTGGTTTAACTCAATGGGCCTGGCAGCATCTCGGGAGAGAAGGAATGATTGACGTTTTGGGTCGAGACCCTTCTTCAGTGGCTTATGATCAGTAACCAGGGTGAATTTCCTACCCAACAGATATTGATGGAATTTCTTGATACTAAAGATGATACCAAGGGCTTCTTTCTCGATCTGTGCATATTTACGCTCTCTCTTGGTAAGTGCGCGTGATGCAAATGCTATAGGCTTCTCTTGTCCATGTTCCATTACATGTGAAATCACAGCTCCTACCCCACAACTAGATGCATCATGCTAACTTTAACTCACGATTTGTATCATAATAAACAAGTAATGCATCACTGGTCAAGTTCTTCTTACATGCATCATAAGCATTTTGTGGCTCTTTGGACCATTCCCATTTTTTATCCTTGTTCAATGACTTGTGAAGAGGAGCTAGCTTTGTTGCTAACTCGGGTAAGAAGCGTGAGTAATACTGTACCATACCCAGGAAGGAGCGGAGTTGAGACACATTCTGTGGTGTTGGTGCATTTGCTACAGCTTCAATCTTTTCCTTCACTGGTTGTAGTCCATGTTGATCCACTTTCAAACCAAGATACACTACTTCGATCTGTAAGAATGCACATTTGCTTCTTTTCAACTTTATACTGTGATCATCAAGCCGTTTCCACACTTCACTGAGTATCTCCAGATTCTCCTCAGTAAGTTGCAATCAGTAAGTCATCTTGATTGCTCAAACGATGTAATGTTTCTTGCAGAACCTTGTCCATTGTAGCTTAGAAGATTTTTGGTGCTGACTTCACACCATAGGGTAGTTTTGTGTAGGAATACAGCCCCATGTATGTGTTCATTGTGAGGTGCTGCTGGCCTTTACGATCAACATTTAGCTGAGCATATGCATGTGACAGACCTAGCTTAGAGAATACCTTGGAACCAGCAGGTTCAGCGTATAAATCTTGTGAAGTTGGTAGTGAATACTGTTCATCATCTACTGCCTGGGTGATGGTTACTTTGTAGTCTCCACACAATCTGACTATGTTTTCCGCTTTCAGAACCACTACTATTGCAGTAGCCCAATCACTGCGATCTGTTTTAACTAGTACACCGTTTTGTTCCAACGTTTTGATTTCAGCTTCCACTTTACTTTTCATCAAATATGGCACTGGTCTACAGTAGACAGATTCCACATCGGCTCGAATCCTGATGTGTGCTTGCTCATCCTTCATGCCATCGTAGCTGTCATTGAACATAGCATGATGTTTCTGCAACAACTGATCCAGTTGTGTTTGCGCTTCGTCTTGGAATACAGATTTCCAGTCCAGTTTCAGAAGGCGGGGCCAGTTTTTGCCCAGCAACATTGGCCTATTGTCATAACTTGCGACAACTATTGGCAACTTCAAAGTCTTGCCTTTGTGTTGTACATCACAAACTATCTCTCCACATGTCTCTAATACTTCTCCAGAGTACATTTTCACCTGAACATTTGTTTCTGTGATAGGCATATTTGGATTCATAGGTGGCTTTGCTTACAATTGTACAATCAGCAGCGGTATTAATACACATAGTAATGTTTTGATTGTTCACTTTGACCTTTGTCTGAAAGTCTTCCTTTCCAGACCCACTGTAGAATAGATGCCGTACATTCCAAGTTCATTACTCTCTGACTGTACTTTGAGATTGTGAATCCCACATATTTGATTTTGTCGAGCATTTTGTTTTGCTTTGTCCTGTGATGGGGCTCTACATGCTGATGCAATATGGTCTTTCTTTTGACAGTTGTAGCATGTAGAGTCCTTGAACTGGCACTTATTTGCTTTGTGTTGACCATTGCATCGATAGCACATATCTGCGCTTTTCCCAGAACTTTGCTGTGAAGATCTTTTTCTTGTCTTGTCATGCTTGTGTTTTGGAACTGCCTTTTAGCTGTTGACTGTGCCAGTATGTGTTGGTCAAAACTCATGTGCACTTTGACATGCCATCTCCCTGACCAAAGCCGTTTTGCATGCCAAATCAAAGGTAAGGGTTGGTGTGTTCAGTAATTTTGATTGGATTCGCTCATCCAGCATTCCACATACAAATCTATCACGCAAAGCTCGATCCAGAAATGTCGCAAAATTGCTGTGTAGAGACAACTTCTTCAATGAGATAATGTACTCACCCACAATCTCACCAGACTTCTGGTTTCTTGTGTGAAATTTGTAACTTTCTGCAATCTCTATGGGCTTAGGGTTTTGAAAGAACAGTCTCAGGTGAAACATTCCTTGTTTTCTGTGGAGCCAGGATGTTGGTGAAAGTTTCATAAACTTCAGGATCAATTTCAGTTAATAGAATGGCTTTCTTTCCTTCCTGGATGGCCTTGTTTTGTGCTCTTACCTGCACTTGATCATCATCCTCTGTTTCTTCAGCTTCAATAATGGAATTTGCAATAAAAAACATTTCCATTCGCTCACAGTACGAGGTAAAGGTTTCACGGTTCTTGTCAAAGGTCCCCAGTCGGCCTATGTATCCCAAGGACGCCATCTTGCCCCATAGACACAACACAAAGATAGCCTGACAAACTCTAGACGATTTGTACAGCTGCTGTTTTAAACTATGCATAGAAGGATCTGTGGCCTATCGTGTCCAGTTTGCAAACAACTGCGACACAACTTTGTATTTGCTGTTTAAAATGTTAAACAATACTGCATATTGCAAAACAGTCCTGCACTGTATTTAAAGGTTGAGTTCACCAACTCTATCCGATCCTCGTCGCCATTGTAAACTATTACGGCTTCAGCATGTAGATAGAAACAAGCACAGGTTCTGTGGGGATGAAGTCTACATGTAATCATGTAATCATGTTGCATGTAATCATAATCATACTTTATTAGCCAGGTATGTTTTGCAACATACAAGGAATTTAATTTCCCATACAGTCATATGAATAAAAAGTAACAAAACACACAAAATACATTTTAACATAAACATCCACCATAGTGACTCCTCAACATTCCTCACTGTGATGGAAGGCGAAAAAAAGTTCAATCTCTTCCCTTCTTTGTTTTCCCGCGGTCGGGGGCGTCGAGCCCGTTGACAGGACGATCTTGGCTCCTGACGCCGGCGGACGAGCCCTCCGCGTCGGGGCGATCAAGCTCCCGCATTGGTGGGACCTCAGCTACCTCGCGCCGGGCGATCGGACCCCAGGTCGGGGCTAGTCGAACGTCCTACAACTTTGGAGGTTCCCAACATCAGTCTCTACCCGAGACTGCAAGCTCCTCGATGGTGAAATCCGCACGCGGTTGGAGCGTCGATCCCGGACAAGGGATCCACTGGTAAGTCCACGGCCACACGGTGGGGCTCAAAGTCAGTCTCGAGCAAGGCCTCCAGCTCCATGATGTTAGGCCGCAGACCGGAGATACGATCCGGAAGACAATCGCATCTCCGGAAAGGTAAGAGATCCTGCACCTATTGTCTATTGTCTATTGAGAAAAAGTTTCCCCCGACTTCCTTCCCCACCCCCCACATAAAACAAACCAGAGAACATTAACACGTACTTTTTAAAACGCACTAAAAATAACAAAAAGGACAAAAAGACAGACAGACCGTTGGCGAGGCTGCCATCGCTGACAGAGCCACCCTGTAATCCTGTTTTGGCCAGGATTGGACAATGACATAGAACCGTTGGCAAGCTGATGTAGCACCTGTCAGAGTTGGAGAAATAGGCCTGCCCAAACCCCATTGCAAACATGGTCTTGGCCTACTAGACCTTTTCAGAGGGTTCATGTGGATTTTTGTGAACACAGGAATAATAATTTTCTTGTTTTGGTAGACAGCCACTCAATGTGGATTGAGGTGGTACATATGGGTACAAACACAACAACAGAAAGAACAATAGATGCATTGCGGTCTGTCTGCGTGTCATGGGTTACCTGAAGAGCTTGTCTCTGACAACGACCCACAAATTCATGCTGCGCTGTTCCAAACTTTCATGAAGCTAAATTGTGTCAAGCACACCTTCGTGCCAACTTACCATCCGGCATCTAACGGCGCAGATGAAAGGTCAGTCAGGAGAGTCAAAGGTGCTCTCAAGAAACAAGTTCTTGAAGGAAATTCAAAATACAGTATGTCACAGCGGCCAGCTAGTTTCTTACTGAAATATCGTACCATGCCACAATCTACCACAGGGTATACGCCAGCTGAATTTCACATGAAAAGAAGGCTCAGAACTTTACTGAGCTTGGTTTAACCTAATCTTGGTAGAAATTGGAGGACGTGTTAGAAGTGTGCACATAAACCATATGATCCCAGCAAAGGATGAACCGGTACAGAGCAAAGCATAGATGAGGAAGCAGATCTGTCCGACTTTGGTATTCTTCCACGTGTGCTCCACGTGTAGGAGCAGAATCTCCAAAGAAAGTAGAGACAAAGGTAAATGATCCTGAACTTGACTCTCCTCTAGAACCACAACCTGACACTCCCCCTAAACCACTCAGGAGATCAGAAAGAGTGTGTAAACCAGTCGTCAGATTAAAGTTATAAAATTATTCTTGTTTGTCTAATTTACAAGTCATTTTACTTTCTAAGGGGGAGCAGTGTGTGTATAATGGTAACTGTAACTTTAAGAACAGTACTATAATGGTATGATTTGTGTCATGTGATATATTCTATATCTTATCAGTCTCGTGAATATGTGTGAGTATGCACAGTGTAAAATTAAGAAGACCCACACTGACAACAGCTGAAAACCTGTGCTTGTTTCTATTTACATGCTGAAGCCGTAATATCTTACAATTTGGTCAGAAACGGGCAGCACATTTGTGTCCGTGAAGGGTAAAGATGAACCGGATGGATTTCTGCAGCGGTGATTTTCCTTGTGGTGGTTCCCCAAAATGATCACATTGAGTGAATTCTTTCACAGTTTACCATGATTGGATTTAACTTTATGGTCATGGCCACTCCAGTTCTGTATTCTATTAATTGCTTGCAACATTTTTCATTTGGATAAAGCTTAACCATATGCCTTTAAGAGTAGAATATCCTACAGGGAGTCATTGTCTAGGTTCACACATGAACTAAACTAGGTGCACCAAGAGCACATTAATTCAGGAGGGACAAGAAAAGGCACCAAGAAGCCTATTATTAAGTCATCTTCCTGTTCTAATTATCTTTGTAAACCATGGTTAAAATTAAGTAACATGTGCAGTGAGCACTTGCAATAACAGCAAATAGTTCACCATTTTTTAAAATTGGAATGGATGAGAAATGGGAGAACAGAAATGGATGAATCTGACCTAATCCTTTCTGTCTCGACCAGACATCAACAGAGGCCCGTATTTCCTCACTCTGTTTATGTTCATCAATTTGTTGTGTGTTTCCCTGTGACAGTGTATGATAGGTAGTGACAGGCATGACAGATGGCTAATTGTGTTGCTCATTCAATTGATTTTAGCACTAAAGAGTAAATATGGGACTTGCTCACCTGCTGGCAAGGCGCTACAAGATAACATCTCACCGAGCTGTGACAGCAGGCTGTTGATGTTTTACCCATGGCTGTTTGAGATTGATTAGATGTTATATCAAGGAAATACCAGTTCAAATTACACAGGGGCAAGGGGTGGAAAATAACTGGTGCAGTGGAATTGATAGGATTAGGGTTATATTTAACCATGTGCTCTCATCAGAGTGTAATATTGATTTTTCTTTTTTGTCATTTGATTCCTGAATGTAACTGCATTGTTTTAGGGTTGATTTTAAATATATATAATTCCATTTTATCATGCAAAGCATATTTGTTAGCTTGAAGGGTACCTTCTGAAAGACTTTTTGATAGTAATATCTAAATCTGTATTTTTCATTTTTCAGTTTTTTTTGTTTTCGTGATACAGCGTGGACACAGGCCCTTCGGGCCACCGGGTCTGTGCTGACCAGCGCTGACCAGCGATCCCCGCACATTAACACTATCCTACACACGCTAGGGACAATTTATTTTCCATTTACCAAACCCATTTATCTACATACCTGTGCGTCTTTGGAGTATTGGTGAAAACCGAAGATCTCGGAGAAAACCCACTAATTAGAGGAAGGAGGCGTCAAAGGGATAAAATGTATTATGGAAGTATGTTCATCTAAGTTCCTTACTGTATTGAATCCAGGTTGTGATTCACAGAATTTCTAGCTCTGTTCTTACAGCACTTCAATTTATGTGGTGTTCTATCTTTTTTCTAGATTCATTCTCTTGGCCTGCGATGGATTATTCAAAGTCTTCTCCCCAGAAGAAGCTATCCTTTTTATTACAGCAATACTCGAGGTATCGTTTTCTGGTCGCAAAGCAGTTTGTTCCCTATGAGTAAATTCTTTGGACTTGAAAGTTGGAAAGGCCATTTCTCCTGCAGAACACTGGTCTTTTGATCTGCAGGATGAACTGCTGACCTATTACATCCTCTGCTCTTGCATGAAAGCATTAGCAGTGTTCATGGAACAAGGTTTTCACCACTCCTGATCTACCAATTTTATGCATTGTAACTTAGTATCGAGTTTCTCCCAGTCTCATCAATATTCCTTTTTCTCCTCCCATTGCATAAGAAAACAAAAAAAATTAGCAGGAGATCATTCAACCTCATGCCTACTCTCCCATTTAATGTCATGATTGATCAATTTTCTCAGTGCCGTTTTCCTGAACCTCTCCTATTTCCCTTGACTCTCTGCACTGGAACACCATGAAGGTGCAGTCAGCCGTACCATTATGCTTTATACTTGTTCTCCCACTTTGCCCATTGGCTCTTGACTGGGGGCTGGTGACTATCATGATAAAGACGGGGGAACAATAATCTTAAAATGCACAATTAAAATGTAGGTTTGGTCAGTAAAACCCATTGGCTGTTACTGGAAAATATGCGTTGCAAGAAGTAAACTAGGTCTTTGTTGAAGCTGGATGATAGTGAGTGAGCATTCCGTATTCCACAGACATCAATGGAACAGAAACGAAACAGCCATGTGATTTGCATCTTCCCATTTCTCATTTTAGTAGAAAACTATTTTAATTGCCATAATGTTTGCAAATGGCACCAGTTTTTACAGGTAGAGTCATTAATTGGGTTATTTTAGTAATAAGAGCTGCCACCCATCTCTTGCAAAACATTACAATTGTCATGCAGAAATAGAGTAGTTGAGTTTATCTGGACCTCTTGATGCTGTTGTCGAGTGTAGACATATATTGTCTCAAGTCCTTATCCAAGGATTGTAAAACTTAGTTGAGATGAATATTCTGATTTATTTATTTTTGTTTCCTTATTTTGGGCTTGTGTTGGGGACAGGTATTTTGGATAGATGCTGGATAAAGTTGATTAGAACATTAAACAGTACAGCACAAGAATGGGCCTTCCGGCCCACAATGTTTGTGCCAAACACAACGCCAGGCTAAACTGATCACATCTGCCTGCACATGATCCATATCCCTATGTGTAGGAAAGAACTGCAGATGCTGGTTTAAATTGAAGGTAGACACGAAATACTGGAGTAACTCAGCGGGACAGGCAGCATCTCTGGAGAGAAGGAAAGGGTGACGTTTCAGGTGGAGACCCTTCCCTGTTCTTTGTACTTCTATGTGTCTGTCTAAAAGCCTCAAATGTCACGTTCGTATCTGCCTCCACCACCACTCCTGGCAATGCGTTCCAGGGCCCCACCACTCTGTGCAAAAAACTTGCCCCACACATCTTTATTAAACTTTCCCCCCTCTCACCTTATAGCTATGCCCTCGAGAGATGGACATTTTCACCCTGGTAAAAAGGTTCTGACTGCCTTTCATAATTTTATATATTTCTACAAGTCTCCCCTCGATCCAGAGAAAACAATCCAAGCTTATCCAACCTCGTAGCTGAAATCCTCTAATCCAGGCACCATCCTTTTGCAAGTGACAGGCTGTTCATTTTGAAATGAACTGCGGCACCCATTTTCGTTATGAACCAACCATCTGACAGTTCTGGCAACTGCCAGATGATGTGCACTCAAGAACTTTTGGAGTTGGTCTTTGTGGAGAAAGTCCAAATGAAAAAGAAAACATAACCAATGTTAAAATAACAAACTCTTAGTCCACCCTTGTTTTTATTTATTTTTATTCTGTCAGATTTGTTACATTGCCCTGTTGCTAAATTGCATGAAGCCTTGTTTTACGATGACTTCTGCTTCAACTTCTCTCCAGTGAGCTTGAAATGTCCGGAATGATTTAAACGCTGTCCATCTCTATCTCATTCCGTTTCCACCTAGTGTTCTTTCCATTCAGTGACTACCTCTTGTAGAAGTCATGAAGACTGCATAGCTGTCTCCTAGACTTTTTCTTTGGTCGAGGGCCTGTCTGAGTTGGCTCAGCTGTATTGTAAGCTTTATCTTTAGTGCCGTTTATTTTATGCTGATCCACAGGATGAGACCCTCGTGGCAAAGACAGGGAAAACGTCACAGGATGTGCGGTTTGAAGCTGCCTGTAACAGGCTGGCTAATGAGGCTGTCCGCCGGGGTTCTGCTGACAACGTCACCATCATTCTGGTCGCTATCGGACACTAGCTGTGGAGGAACACTTTTCACTTTGATCATCCTGCAATCCCAGAAAGAGAATACTCAACCAACTCAGGCCACTTAAGAACTTTGAAAATAGGATGCATATCTTTATCCACCCACCTCATCTCATCATTCTGTAAAATTCCATCGTGCCACTGACCAACAGTCCTACATGTAAACCTTCATGCACCTGACTAGCTGCATGTCTAAAGACTCAAAGCTGTGACAACTCCGAGATTTTCCCAAAGAAGTAAATGCACAAATCTATAAAACTAATGCTGGATCCCCTACAGCTAGAGTGACATGGAAAAGCTGATCTCGTGGAATTCAGCTGGCCTCAGATAGTGCCAGAGATAGAGAAATGTACTACGGATGCATACAACGGAAAGGAGACTTTAATGTTCTAGGACCTCGATTGCAACATGCAAAAGTTAAATTTTCTCATTTTCATGCTGTTTGTTACTGTCACCTTGTATTTGTGTTGTGCTGGTGTTAAGAAGTGTATTTTGATTAGATTAAGGATAAAGTCATTTATTTTGCAAATGTCTCAAACATCTAGCGGTTTTCCTATCTGGTTGCTATCTCTTATAGAAGCAGATGTGAGGAAATTGCTCAGACACAATTTACATTGAACTGAAGTGAGCAGTGTGCATTCATTGGGGACAGGAAAATATCCTATTTCAAAGGGTCTATATAATCCACCACCTCAACAGAAGCAAGCAACCTAAAATTGCCCAAAATGATGACAATTAACCCCACTCACTCCTTGATTTTGAAACATCTGGGGGCGTGAATACATTTAGTACAAGGTCAAGAGAAGCAATATTTCAAGACCATTTCTGAAGTTATCTTTTAACACTGCAATCTGTGGGTACGAATATGGGATTAGAGCAGTTATCTGCATGTCATCATCTAGTCAACCATAATACCAGCAGCATATGCATGCCACAGGTTCACGTATTGGCATCATGCAGAGCAGCAGACAATTGATTATCACTTTGGGAAAATAAAGTACAGACTTTTTCCTGTTTGGATTCACATGGTTGCCCTTTTGTCATAATTTCAGAATAGCTGCATATCCATGAAATAGATACTTATCTGGGAGTCGCTCCAAACCATTAGTTCTCTTTTTATTTCAAGGAATGATCATATTTCAGAATTGACTAAGGAACCTTGAGAGTTTGGCACAAGAACTGCATTTTTATTTAGCATGGAAGACAATAGTGAAGGTATCTTCTTGTTACAGCAAGATTCTTCCATTCAAGGTATTGGTTGAGGCACTAGAGTCACAATGCAAACGTTGGAGATGTAGGTTATGCAGTTAAAGTCCAGACCCTTGGAGCCTTTTATTGCATTCCTTTTGATTTACATGCAACTCCTTTGCATAGCATTTGGTGCACTGCAATAAAACAGATTGTTGCCAAGATTTTTCAGAACAGAACTTTGGCCCTTGTTTAAGAAATCTGTTGAAAATAGGAATGCAAAAATAGCTTGCATTTCCAACATGTATGGACACTGTTCTTTTAGTATGGTCCCGTCACACTGGAATGATCCCTCAGGTATGCAATTTGTTGTAATGAATATATCGCACATAAAATATGCTACTGAAGAGGAGGGACAACAGAATTATATACCCAAGTCTAACGATATGTTGAAATAAAACCCAGTCTTTAACAAAAGCCTGTAGCTCGCTTTGAAACCAAATCAAAGTCTCTTAGTCTTTACAAATTCCTGTGTCACTACTTAGAAATACATGGACAATGATTCAAATGTCTAAACTGCTTATAGTGACATTCATATTTAATGTGCAGTTTGGATTAAAGTATGTGATCATCAGTAATCTTACACATAATGAGGGAGATGGCTATGTTGAATGCTGTCATATGCAAAGCATATGATGTAAAGTCTCCGCACTTAAAAATATTTGTGCAATTCCATTTTCTTTCATTTTCACCCATTTAACAAGACAATTAACATTCAATATCCTGCTTTTACGGTAAAAGTGAGAAAGGCAAGATGAAGTATGTGCAAACGCTTGCATGCCACTTTATTTCTGAAAGCCTTTGGGCTCGTGGATGGAGCATGTGCAATTGACTACAATGATATACGGCATCGTTGTAAACATTTGATCCGCTGCACTAATAAGTCAGGTAGAAGTCATCTGGAAGAGGAATATAAATACATATTGTTGGTACTTCATTATGTATCGTCCACACATACAGAGTACTTCTAACTATAAAATATTTCCCACTCTATCCCAAAAATGTTGGTTGGTTTTCAGACAGCTTACATTATATTAATGCTGTGGAATATATAGTTTATGTAGCATCCTGCTTTATTGTGCTAGAAAGATAATTCAGCATTGTTGTAATGCCAGTCAGCATATTACGGTGAAAGCCATAACCTCGCCCCACAGATTCTTCAACCCCCAATGTCCTTAATATACATATACAACATGCCTTTAAAAAAAGACAGCGTTGGAGTAACTCAGCAGGTCAGGCAGCATCTCTGGAAGTGCATTGGCTGGATAGGTGACATTTCAGGTCGAGACCCTTCAGACTCAACTTAATGAAATCAAAGAGTTCTGCATGGGCAGAGTTACTCCAGCACTTTTTTGTAAACCAGCATCTGCAGCTCCTCGGTTCTACATGCCTTTAGAAATGCTGCCTAATCTCCATAAACTGCCTTGCATGGGACTTGAACACAAATACAGTGTCCTGCTGCTAAACTGGCTTTAGATTGTAAGGGCATTTTCTTTAAGAATATTTAAATGTCGGTTATGTACAGCTTTGTGTTCCTTCAAATTCAAATTCCCCGTCTGGCAGATCCTGAGATCAATCATTATTCAAATGTTATTTTATAAGGGATATTTAACAGATATTTGACAATATTGAGCGGCACAGTGGCGCAGCGGTAGTTGCTGCCTCACAGCGCCAGGTATCTGGGTTGGATCCTAACTACGGGTGCTGTCTGTACAGAGTTTGTACGTGTTCCCCGTGACCGTGTGGGTTTTCCCCAAGTACTCCAGTTTCTTAACGCGTTCTGAAAACGTACAGATTTGTAGGTTAATTGGCTTCAGTAAAATTGTAAAATTGTAACTTGTCCCTAGTGTATAGGATAGTGCTAGTGTACGGGGATCGCTGGTCGGCGTGGACTCGGTGGGCCAAAGGGCCTGCTTGCACGCTGTATCTCTAAACAACTAATCTAAACAGCATTTAACTCCAGAGGAGACAAAAAGTCACAAACGAATAACCAATGTTCTTTTTATGCACTTTTGATGTTCGAACTGTTATACTTAGATTGTGACAGTGAATAAGAAACTATTCTAGGATTACACGATGAAAGAGGAGTCAGGTACTGGGAGTTGGAGCCTCCTATTGGTCATTGCTAAATGGTCCCAGGACCTGCAAAAACAAGGTTACTCAAGTCAATTGCCTGTTGACTTAAATAAGGTGCCCAACTGTTTCTTTATGTCCTTTAAACGGGTGTAGGGTGTTGAAAATTAATCTTGCACGCCCTGGCATGTGATCATTAAATTTAAATAATTGCACATTCAATAAAATGGAAATTAATTTGCATCATTGGCTCAGGGATATGTGTAACACAAAAGGCCTTTGGTTGTGATGCTCTACAATTCAATTTGGAAATAATAGCTTTTCTGTCTGACATTTCAGAAGGTTTTTTTATCTGTGCTGGCTGCTTTGTTTCAGTTGAATCAATACTGGAGTGCTCCTTGGCTCAAGCTGTGAAGGTAAAGTGATCACATGTGTAACACAAGGCCCTAAACCAAGAAAATAGTTCCTGACAATTCTATTGAGGTTCACAATATTACTTACAGCCTGTCCCCATATCTTAGAAATGGCAAATTTTAAAATAGTGGGAAAATGGGAATTCCTCAAATTTATTTTGTGTTAATCTGATGAATCGCCCAACACTGCAAGACAGTTTGCAGCTTGGTTGCAAGTAAAGAGGCTATTTCCCCAAACAGTCAAGCATTCTGTGTGCAGAAAGATTGAAATAGCTGGGTTAGGATGCTATGAGATTCCAAAATCCATTGACTGAAATGTTTGAGTTGCATCTCAAGGGCCAAATGCTTTGGACCAAGTTATCCAGCCAACATGTTCACCTCATAGAAACATAGAAACATAGAAACATAGAAAATAGGTGCAGGAGTAGGCCATTCGGCCCTTCGAGCCTGCACCACCATTCAATATGATCATGGCTGATCATCCAGCTCAGTAGCCTGTACCTGCCTTCTCTCCATACCCCCTGATCCCTTTAGCAAAAAGGGATCAGGGGGTATGGAGATAAGGTCGGAGAAGTATTGTCTCCCGCTTAAATATAGCCAATGAACTGGCCTCAACTACCCAATTTGCTGATCTGATTTCTAGCAATTTGCCCAAATTTGACCGGGTCATGATTCTTGGTGACTTTAACATTCATGTTTGCTGTCCCACTAAGCCTCTTGTGAGTGAATTTATGCACCTGGTTGAGTCCTTCAATCTGACTCTTCACACCACGGGACCCACTCACAAGTTAGGCCATACTCTCGACCTAGTGTTATCGTCCGGATTCCCAATCTACAACATTGAAACTACTGAGGCCTGTCTATCGGACCACAGCTCTATCATTTTTGACGCATCTCTGCCTTTATCTCCCGCAAAATCTCATCTCCCTGTTCGTTACTCCCGCGACATAAATTCATTGACTGCCAGTAAATTCTCCGAGGCTCTCACAGCTGCCCCCAACATCTGCACTATTGAGGCTTCTCCCCCCCATCTCAGCACTGAGGATCTCACCTCTTTATTTAATATCACTTGCTCTTCCATCCTGGATTCTATCGCACCCCTTAAAATGAAAAAGCCTAAGCCCAAAGGTCAGCCTTGGCTCAATGACACCACCAGAGCCCTAAGAAGGGAGTGCAGAAAATCAGAACGGAGGTGGAAATGGGACAAGCTTCAAATTTCCTTCGAAATTCTGAGAAACAATCTTCTCTAATAACATAACATAACAACACTTTATTGTCACTCGGCACAACACCGAGCGAAATTTCAGCAGTCACACAAAATACAGCAAAAAAGAAAAGAACACAGGACACCCGACCCCAACACAAACATCCATCACAGTGACTCCAAACACCCCCTCACTGTGATGGAGGCAACAAAACTTCCCCTCCCCCCGCACCCACGGACAGGCAGCTCGACCCCTACCGAGGCAACCGACACGCACAGCCCCCGCAAAGGGATGGAAGGCCCCGCGGCCGAGCCGCCCCGGGCACCGAAACGTCCCGCGGCCACACCGGGCGATGTTAAGTCCAACGGCCGAGCCGCACCGGGCACTGAAACGTCCCGCGGCCGAACAGCGCTGACGATGTTAAGTCCAGCGGCCAAGCCGCACCGGGCACTGAAACGTCCCGCGGCCACACCGGGCGATGTTAAGTCCAGCGGCCAAGCCGCACCGGGCATTGAAACGTCCCGCGGCCGATTTCAGGAAGCAGTCTGCTAGAGCACAATACTTCTCCGACCTTATCTCCAAAAACTCTCATAACTCCAAGGTCCTATTTAGCACAATTACCTCTGTCATATGTCCCGCCCCCAGTACCAGCTTAGTTGGGTCCCCTGCTAAGTGCGAAGAATTCGCTAAATTTTTCACCAGCAAAGTTGAGAACATTAGAATGAACATTTCCCCTCCCACCCATGACCTAGCTGTCTCACTAGTCTGTTCATCTAAATTGGACTGTTTCCAACCCGTCACTCTATCCTCCCTTGCAAAGCTTGTCTCCGCTATGAAACCTGCAACCTGCCCCCTTGATCCTGCCCCCACTGCCCTTCTGAAGGATGTCATTGCAATAGCCGGTCCCAGCATCCTCTCTATTATCAACAGTTCTCTGGCCACTGGCACTGTTCCAACCTGTTTTAAGCACTCGGTGGTCCAGCCCCTACTGAAAAAACCTAACCTAGACCCCACCTTGCCTATCAACTACAGACCCATTTCCAAACTGCCATTCCTGTCAAAAGTCCTTGAAAAGGCAATTCTAAACCAATTAGTGCCCTACCTACACCAAAACACCATCCTGGAAAGTTTCCAGTCAGGTTTCAGAGCCCACCACAGCACAGAGTCTGCCTTGTTGAAGGTACACAACGACCTGCTTCTCGCCATCGACACCGGCGACTGTGCAATCCTGCTCCTTCTCGACCTCAGCGCAGCGTTCGATACAGTGGACCACACCATCCTTATTGACCGTCTCCGGTATTGATGGCATTGATGGCACTGCCCTGAGCTGGTTCATTTCCTACCTCAAAGATAGGAGTTTCGCCATCAACATAGGCAGTTATTCCTCTGCTCCAGCTAGCCTCTCCTGCGGAGTTCCACAAGGCTCCATCCTAGGCCCCATTCTCTTCTCTCTATACATGCTCCCCCTTGGCCAAATCATTCAAAGGCACGGCATTTCTTTCCACTGCTATGCCGATGACACTCAGCTTTACCTCGCCCTGAAACCCAACAACCAGTCAAATTTAAACAGCCTCTTACACTGCCTTGAGGACATAAAATGTTGGATGGCACAGAACTTCCTCCAATTAAACGAGAGCAAGTCTGAGGTCATCCTATTCGCCCCCCCCGACTCCATCAAATCGATAACAGGCAGTCTTGGAAGCCTATCCTGCCTAGTCAAACCACATGTCAAAAACCTCGGCGTGATATTTGATTCTGCATTAAAATTTGACAAGCAAGTCAACGCTGTGGTAAAAGCCAGTTTCTTCCAACTTCGTACCATAGCTAAAATCAAACCTTTCCTCCAATTCGACGACACTGAAAAAATCATTCATGCTTTCATTTCCTCCCGCCTAGACAACTGCAACTCCCTATACACTGGGATCAGCCAATCATCCCTGTCCAGCCTGCAACTGGTCCAAAACGCCGCAGCGAGACTCCTGACGGGTACCCGTAAAAGGGACCACATCACGCCGATTCTGGCCTCTCTCCACTGGCTCCCTGTACGGTACAGAATCAACTTCAAGCTCCTCCTATTCACATACAAAGCCCTAAATGGACATCCCCCCCCTACATCAAAAATCTTCTAACCCACCTCTCTAACTCCAGGTCCCTCAGGTCGGCCGACTTGGGGCTACTCACTATCCCGCGGTCTAGGCTTAAGCTCAGGGGTGACCGCGCTTTTGCGGTTGCAGCTCCTAGACTGTGGAACAGCATCCCTCTCCCCATCAGAACTGCCCCCTCCATCGACTCCTTTAAGTCCAGGCTCAAAACCTATTTCTACTCCCTAGCGTTTGAGGCTCATTGAGGAGGCACTGTGAACTGTTTTGTATGTGCTGTTATGTTTGCGTGCTACTGTATGTTTCTTTTTTTTTCTTTTTTTTCCCTTAGTACCTAATCAGATGTACAGCACTTTGGTCAACGTGGGTTGTTTTAAAATGTGCTATACAAATAAAATTGACTTGACTTGACTTGACTTGACCTTCTGTGGCAGAGAATTCCACAGACTCACCACTCTCTGTGTGAAGAAATTTTCTCATCTCGGTCCTAAAAGACTTCCCCCTTATCCTTAAGCTGTGACCCCTGGTTCTGGACTCCCCCAACATCGGGAACAATCTTCCCGCATCTAGCCTCTCCAACCCCTTAAGAATTTAATATGTTTCTATAAGATCCCCCCTCAGTCTTCTAAATTCCAGCGAGTACAAGCCCAGTCTATCCAGTCTTTCCTCATATGGAAGTCCCGCCATCCCAGGGATCAATCTGGTGAATCTCAATTGAGTCACAGAGTCATACAACAGGGAAACAGGCCCTTCGACTCAAACTATGTCGTCCAAGATACTCTATCTATGCTAGTCCCATCTGCCTGCATGTATGGCCCATATTCCTCTAAACTTTTCCTATCCATGTAAATGTCTTAGTTAACCAGCTAATTAAGAGCCTGCTGTAATTTTTGATAACCATCTTAACTATCGACAATACATTAGTGTCGGAAAATAACTGCAGATGCTGCTACAAATCGAAGGTATCACAAAATGCTGGAGTAACTCAGCGGGTCAGACAGCATCTCAGGAGAGAAGGAATGAGTGACGTTTCAGGTCGAGACCTTCAAACTGAAGTTTAGTGACTTAAGTTGCAGTGTCACTTTAGTGTCATCTGCAAACATACATGCTTGTACATTCTCATCCAAATCGTTAGTAGAAACCATAAACAGCAAGGACCCACCACCGATCACTGAGGCACACCACTAGTCACAGGCCTCTTGTCCAAAAAACACCCTCCACCACTCTGCTTCCTTCCATGAAGACAATTTTCTATTCAGGGCCTGTCCCACTTTGGCGAATTTTAGGCGACTGCCGGCGACTGTCAAAGTCGTAGCAGATCGCCAAAAAAAATAACCGTACGACAATGACCACGACAATGCCCGTGACAAGCTAAGACAACCTGCCACATAGGCGACGGCAGGCTGACGAAAACCGGCGACTCAAGGGCCTGTCCCACTTAGGCGATTTTAAGGCGACTGATGGCGACCAGGCTGTCGTCCACAGTTCGCTGGGGTGTCGCTGGCATGATCGTGGGGAATCTTCAAAGAATCGTACTGGATCTCGGCGCGTCACGAAGATTTCATCCGGTTTGAAATTTCTCGGCGACTGCTGGCTTGTCGCCCGGTACCGTAGCTTGTTGCGGGCATTGTCGCATGCTGTCCCCAGGTATGCAAGGTTGTCGCCTGTACTTTTTCATGACATGTCATTCACAGATCCTATTAGCATTCATTTTGACCATTAAAATCGAATGCTGACACACGCGCTGCGCTATGAGAACTCTTTATTTGTTTAGATCAATGAGGCAAGCACATACAGAGGCATTTCACAACGTTTATTAAAGGCCAAAGCTCAGACATAGACAGACACTACTAAAAAGATATACTGAGTTTTACCGCTGTGTTGTTTGTAGGGGAAATGCACACCTGACCAGGACGACAGCAAGGTCCGGCCAGCCCTTTTCACACGTCAATGCCACCTCCGAGCATGACATCCGTGGTCTAAACCCGTCCCCTCAAAAGCAGCTGCAACAGCCAGGTGTGGATTGTGGGCGGAGTCCGCGATGCACACCTGGCTGTTGCAGCTGCTTTTGAGTGGACGGGTTTAGACCACAGATGTCATGCTCGGAGGCGCCATTGACATGTGAAAAGGGCTGGCTGGACCTTGCTGTCCTCATGGTCACGCGTGCATTTCCCCTACAAACAGCATCGCGGTAAAATTCAGTATATCTTTTTAGTAGTGTCTGTCTATGTGTGAGCTTTGGCTTTTAATAAACGTCGTGAAATGCCTGTGGATGTGCTTGCCTCATTGATCTAAATGAATGAATGAAAAGAGTTCTCATAGCACAGCGCGTGTGTCAGCGTTTGATTTTAATGGTCAAAATGAATGCGACGAGAATCTGTGAATGACATGTCATGAAAAAGTACTTAGAAATTCAATAAATTCCGACAGATATTTTTTAAGAAATCAACAAAATCAGCTTTATTCAAAAACAACATATTCCTATGAAAGATGGGTAACTGCATGCAGTTTAAAAAAATAAATAAACGGGCACTTCAAATAAATGCAAAATATACCTAGAAATTTCACTGGACGGACCTTGCTGTCGGTTTGTTCATGTGTGAGTTGTGCTTGTGACACCTCCACATAAGTGCAGGTTTTTGTTGGTGTCTTTGTTGGTCCCTCTCGTAGTGGACGTCCTAGGTAGCGAAGACCGAGTCGCCGGTTTTCGTCAGCTTGCCATCGCCTATGTGGTAGGTTGTCTTAGCTTGTCGCGGGCATTGTCGTGGTCATTGTTGTGGGCATAGCCGTGGACATTGTCGTACGGTTATTTTTTTCGGCGATCTGCTACGACTTTGACAGTCGCCGGCAGTCGCCTAAAAAATCGCTGAAGTGGGACAGGCCCTTAACTCTCCCTGGATCCCATGTGATCTAACCTTCCAGAGCAGCCTACCATGTGGAACCTTATCAAATGCCTTGCTGAAGTCCATATAGACAACATCTTTGGCTTTACCCTCATTAACCTTTTTGGTTACTTCCTCAAAAACCTC
Organism: Rhinoraja longicauda; assembly: GCF_053455715.1. Taxonomy (NCBI): domain Eukaryota; kingdom Metazoa; phylum Chordata; class Chondrichthyes; order Rajiformes; family Arhynchobatidae; genus Rhinoraja; species Rhinoraja longicauda. The sequence continues at coordinate 30,472,889 of NC_135965.1, forward strand.
AATCAGATTCGTAAGAGATGATCTCCCATGTACAAAACCATACTGACTATCTGTAATCAATCATTGTCTATCCAGATGCATATATATCCTATCCCTCAGAATCCTCTCCAGTATCTTACCTATAACATATAACATATATAACAACTACAGCATGGAAACAGGCCTGTCCGGCCCTACCAGTCCACGCCGGCCCTACCAGTCACGCCGACCATTCTCGCTAGTCTCATCTACCTGCACTCAGACCATAACCCTCTAATCCCCTCCTATCCATATACCTATCCAATTTACTCTTAAATAATAAAATCGAGCCAGCCTCCACCACTTCCACCGGAAGCCCATTCCATACAGCCACCACCCTCTGAGTAAAGAAGTTCCCCCTCATGTTACCCCTAAACCTTTGTCCCTCAATTCTGAAGCTATGTCCCCTTGTTGGAATCTTCCCCTCTCTCAAAGGGAAAAGCCTACCCACATCAACTCTGTCCGTCCCTCTCAAAATTTAAAAAACCTCTATCAAATCCCCCCTCAACCTTCTACGCTCCAAAGAATAAAGACCCAACCTGTTCAACCTCTCTCTGTAGCCTAAGTGCTGAAACCCAGGCAACATTCTAGTAAATCTCCTCTGTACCCTCTCCATTTTGTCGACATCCTTCCTATAATTTGGCGACCAGAACTGCACACCATACTCCAGATTCGGCCTCACCAATGCCCTGTACAATTTTAACATTACATCCCAACTTCTATACTCGATGCTCTGATTTATAAAGGCAAGCATACCAAACGCCTTCTTCACCACCCTATCCACATGAGATTCCACCTTCAGGGAACAATGCACAGTTATTCCCAGATCCCTCTGTTCCACTGCATTCCTCAATTCCCTACCATTTACCCTGTACGTCCTATTTTGATTTGTCCTACCAAAATGCAGCACCTCACACTTATCAGCATTAAACTCCATCTGCCATCTTTCAGCCCACCCTTCCAAAAGGCCCAAGTCTCTCTGTAGACCTACCACAGATGTTAGGCTCACTGATCTATAGATCCCAGGCTTTTTCTAGCAACCCCTAATAAATAGAGGCACAACATTAGCCGTCCTCAAGACGTGCCTCACGATGATTCATAAATCTCAGCCAGGGCTCCCACAATTTCTTCGCTAGCTTCCCACAGTGTCCTCATATCTGATCAGGCCTGGGAAATGTATCTACATTCATATGCCCTAGGACTTCCTGTACCTACTTGACCATAAAGATAGAATGTCATTAAAACATCTCCATGACCTGTACCAGGTTCCCTAGCCTTCATATTTTTGTCAGTGGTAAAAACAGAGAAAATACTATTTGAAGACTGGCTATCTCCCACGGCTCCACACATAGATATTGGCTTTGGTTTTTGAGAGGCCCTATCCTTTCCCAAGTTACCCTTTCATTAAATAGTTACCCTCTAGTTACTTCCTCACACCTTCATTTCCTATCAGACACCATCATCTGCAGCCCTTTGTTGTCTTCATCTGTCACCTCCCAACCTATTCCCATCCTTCCCTTCCTTATCCATTTGCCAAACAATCCCTCCTCACCTAGATTCACACATCGATGCCAGATCTTGCCCTATCTTCCCTCTTTACACTGACTGTATCCCCTCTTTCAATCCAGCTGAAGGTCCAGACCCAAAACGTTGACTGTCCATTTCCCTACACAGTTGCTGCCTGATCTGCTGAGTTTTTCCAGCATGTTGTTTGTTGCCTCAGATTTTAGCATCCAAAGTCTTTTCTTTCTTCAGAATTATTCTCAGATGATTTCAAAAGTGATGTCAATGCACAGCCCAGCGATCTCTGCAGGCCAGCTGACAATAGCAGAAAATTCTGGGTACTGTTGTGTGATGTAAACCTTTTCCACGACACTTCCAAATCTTTGTACAAACCTTTGTAGTTTTTCTCTGGGATTGAGAAGAATCAGGCTGGGACTCATCATGCAATGACTGAACAGGCATTTAAGTGAGCAGTTTTGATTAGCTTCCACATTGCTCGAGTCAATAGATTGGTGAGAAATGACTCCTGGCTTCTTAAAACCTGACACTGCCAAAAAATAACCTCACAAGCAGCCCCAGATTCAGGTCTGCAGTTGTGAAGGCTAGGAGGTAGACTGAGGTTCAGCAGAATATAGGTTTGTTGATATTTAAGCCAAAAGTTGTGCAGGGAAAAAACCTCATACACAAATCACTGGGGCACCAGTTGATTTGATGACTGAAGGCAGATGGAGGTATTGAAGGAGATTTCTTTCCTGGGGGATTTAAATCAAGTTCTACCCACTCTCAGAAATAATTTTATGATTTACACTTTACTCACTGACAACAGTAACTACACTATTTAATTAATTGTGTGTGAGCTGCTGTTTGACATTTCTCAGTGATGCAATCAAGTACCATATAAAAGCTTCTGGCATTTCAGCGCCTATAACTTCGAGCCAAAAAAACTCTGAAATAAAAATAATTAGCTTTGACTGGCTCCACTGGTTACATTGAAGTCAACTCCATGACATCTTCATCAATAGGTCCCTCACTCCAGCCTTGGGTCCTGCACTACTATCAAAGGAAGAAGGATTACCTGAGTAACATTCCAGCTATCTTTCATAATATGCTGATTTGGGCATATTTGCCTGTCCTTTCATCACAGGGTTAATATCAGGAGTTCCCCACCTAACACCGCCATCGAGACTCTGCCAGCGCAGTGATTATGAAGTCTAAATAAAAGATCCACAATACTGCCAGCTCCTTTAGGTAAACAAGGTATTGCCAGCATTGCTTACATTGGAATACATTTAAAAATAACTGGATAAATTGTTTTAACTTGTGAGTAGAGGGCATTTCCAAAACACACCATTGATAATCCCATTCAACAATGTGTTCAGTTGTCACAAGGTGTACTGAAAAGTCATTGAATCTATCCTTATGGCAGACCCCTACAGTCCAGAGGTTTGGACATTGTTACTTCTGCTGAGGTTGTATGTGCAAGATAAATAGCTTCAATTTGTTTTGGTGATTTCAGTGGATGATTTCACTGAAGTAAGCGTAAAGGCTCAAGCCCAATGTGAACCTTTCACTTTGTTCACATCAGCTTTCAACAAGAAGCTGAAGCTATGCTTCAGGGTGGATCTAGAAGGTAGACAATTTGGCCTCGTTCCCTGGATCCCAGATCGAGGAAAACAGCGTAGAAATAGGCCCAATGTGTTCTGACTGATCATCAAGAGTCAATGTACACTAATTCCCTTTATCTTCTTACATTCCAATGACTTCTCCACAACTCCAACTCTCAAGCTACATCGGGTCAATTTACAACATTCAATTAACTTACCAAATTAATTACGCATATGCTTGGTATCTGGGAGGAAGCCAGAGCACCTGGGGGAAACTGACACGTCACAGGAAAAGTCTGCAACACCACCCAAACGGCACCAGACAGCAAAACCTGACCTGGATCCCTGAATGGGCCGATCACAGTGCAGGCCGTGTTGAAAATATTCCTGCACAAGTGCCTACACAACTGACAGGAGCCTTCAAGTTACATAACATAACTGGGAATTACATCACAGTTAAATCCCTTTAGGCCTATGCAGTAAATTCAAGTGCAGGTCCCTCAAAAGATCTGTTCAAAGCCTGGGAACCTTCCAAATGCTGTGGTCAGGTCTCCAAAATGAAAACAGATTAGCACCTCTCACCTCAAAACCTTGATACAAGGGATTTCAGCAACAACCAGGCCTAATGTTCTGTGGAGAAAATGTAATGTTGCCAACTTTTCTAGGAAAAACTTGAGACAAGTAACCTTCAACCACAACTTCAAAATACCATCAGTTCATCTTATTAAAAAAATGTTGCCTCAGATCTGCAGGTAATCAACAGTAGTCCAAATAATCTGAACTGATTCCCCAACAAACTCCATTTGATATCTAAATATGGAGCTCAGACAGATGGTTTATGAAATACCGACAAGCTGAGACTTGGTTTGAACTGACTGCTGTGTGGTAAACTCAGTGTGACCCTGAGTTTGACTTAGGGTATGGTCAGTCCATGAAGGTGTGGCCAAGTCAAGTCCCACATCCAGAAACTGGTGCAGTCTTGCCATTACAATCAACTCTCTACACAATACAGCCTTTACATTCAATTTCTGGGATACCATGCCTGCTTTTACTAGAAAGTAGTGGTAAGGTTTTTGCAGTTTTCTATCCTATCTGGAGCCACTCCTTATAGCAGGGTGTCAGGCCAGAAGTGTACCTGCAGTTTGGAAGAGAAAATCCAACAACATCAAAAACAAAGACGTGCAGGTTTGCAGGTTAATAGGCTTGGTATAAATGTAAATTGTCCCCAATGTGTGTAGGATAGTGTTAATGAGCGGGGACCACTGGTCGATGCGGACTCGGTGGGCTGAAGGGCCTGTTTCCACGCTGTATCTCTAAAACTAAAACTAAAATCTAAAGTTTTCAAGAGAGAGGTTTAGCTCTTAGGGTTAACGGAATCAAGCAATATGGGGTAAAAGCAGGAACGGGGTTCTGACTTTGGATGATCAACCATGATCATATTGCTGGCTCGAAGGGCCAAATGGCGTACTCCTGCACCTATTTTCTATGTTTTCTAAAGCATGGTTGGAAACGATATATTCTGGCAACCATATCTGCACCCAAGCTTTCCATTCGAGGACATCCAAGATGCCTCCTTTCTTTCGTAAACATGGCTTCCCCCATGCTGTAATTGATGGATATCTCACCCGTGTCTCCTCGGTGTCCCGTAGTTCTGCTCTTGCACCCCCTCTCCCCTCGACAGAAAAAGGATATTCCCCTAGTACGTACCTCTCACCCCACCAGCCTGGCCATCCAACACATTATTATCTGACATTCTGACACCTTCAATGTGATCCCACTACCAGTTAAATCTTCCCAGCACCATCCCCTTCCGCCTTCTGCAAAGACCGCATCCTCCTCGATTTCTTGGTTCACATCCCTTTCCACCCAAACAACTCCTTTCCAAAGTATTTTTTCCTATGTGATCGCAGAATATATAACACCTGTCTCTATACCTCTTCCCTCACATCCATCCAGCAACCCCAGCAGTCGTTTCAGGTGAGACAGAGGTGCCAGTGCACATCTTCTTACCTTATCAACTGCAGTTGGTGTTCACGATGTAGCCACCTTTACTTTGGCAAGATCTTAACTAAATAATGGTGTAAAGGGTAGAGAGATGCAGCCCAAATCTACAACATGAGGTTATCACATACTCACTGAAACAACTCATTTCAGATTTGCAAGGTGTCTGATTGCTTATATTGCTATCTTAGCAAGTGTGAATTTCTAAAACATGTTTGTTTGCTATACCTTAATATGGTTAAGTACATCTGATAAGCATGTAAATGTGTTCCGAGTGCATCCAATCAGGCCAAGGCCACCAGCATAATCAAGGATGAGTCTTACTCCATTCACTCCCTCTTTTCCTCTCCCATCAGGCAAGAGGTATAGTAGTGTGAAAATGCACACCTCAGATTCAGGGACAGTTTCTTCCCAGCTGTTATCAGGCAACTGAATCATCCTATCTACAACCAGAGAGCGGTCCTGAGTTTCTACCTACCTCATTGAAGTCCATCGGAACATCTTTAATCGGATTTCACTGGACTTTGTCTTGCACTAAACGCTATTCCCTTTATCATGTACACTGTAGATAGCTCGATTATAATCATGTAACATCTTTCCGCCGACTGGTTAGCAAGCACCAAAAGCTTTGCACTGTACCTCGGTACATGTCAATAAACTAAACCAAACGAAGTATATAGGGTTGTTAAAATAAGAATGGATATGAGTTGTCACTTAGACCACTTTTGCACTTGCTCATTGGTATCACTATCTGTTTATTGTTCTCAGACATTCCACCACATGAATGGCTATAGTTGTCCTTCAAAACCTTCACTTCCTTATCTTTAGATATGTCTTACAGAGATTTATTCACCTTTCACGCTCGCCTCCTGTTTTCCAGACACGCTGGCTTTCTTCCAACAATTAACATTCCATTCTCACGTCAGGCAACACCTAACCGCTGCGATTGATGCCTTTTTATGTCCGGAATAGGATTTAGTCAATTTTAACTCTTTCTATTATTAGATGTGCACTTAGTTTGTCTACTGGCCACCCGTAATTTACTTAAACAAGGAAAACAGAGAAAATAGGTGCAGGAGGAGGCCATTTGGCCCTTCGAACCAGCGCCGCCATTCATTTTGATCATGGCTGATCATCCACAATCAGTAACCCATGCCTGCCTTCTCCCCATATATCTTTTCCCCATTCACCAACCCCAAGAGCTCTATCTAACTCTCTTTTAAATTCATCCAGTGAATGGCCTCTACTGCCACTAGTGCAGTAACATCACTTGAATCTTCAACCTGAGAACATAATATTGTAGGTGCTGAACATCATGTATCTGTACACCATGGATGTCTCGATTGTAATCATGTATCGTCTTTCCGCTGACTGATTAACATACAACAAAAGCTTTGCACTGTACACATGACAATAAACTACACTAAACTAAACAAAGTACATGGGGTTCAAGGTTTCAAGGTCAGTTTATTGGTACATGTACCAATTAAGGTACAGTGAAATTTGAGTTACCATACAGCCATACTAAGTGAAAAGCAACAAGACACACAACCACGTAAAAGTTAACATAAACATCCATCCCAGTGGATTCCACATTCCTCACTGTGATGGAAGGCAATAAAGTTCATCTTCCTCTTGTTCTCCCGCGGTCGGGGCAGTCAAACCATCCACAGTCGGGGCCATCAAATCACCCGCAGCCGACGATTGAAGCCCCCATCGGGGTGATCGAAGCTCCCGCGTCGGGGCGGTTGAAACTCCGCGGCATGGAGCTCCCGAATCAGCCTCTTCTTACCAGAGACCGCTGGCTTCACGATGTTAAAGTCCACAGGCCCCGCGGTTGGAGCTTCGATCCCCAGCAGAGGGATCGCAAGTTCCACGATGTTAAAAATCCCGCAGAATCCTGCTGCTTGGAGCGCCGGGTCGGTCTCCAGGAAAGGCCACCAACTCCACGATGTTAGGCCGCAGTGGGGACGGAGATACGACATGGAAATTTTTTTTACATCTCCGTCGAGGTAAGAGATTGAAAATAAGTTTTCCCCAACCCCCAACCCCCAACTCCCCATCCCACACATAAAACAAACAAAGGAACACTGAAACATACTTTTTAACACATACTGAAAATAACAAAAAGAAGAAAGGATAGACAAACTGTTGGCGAGGCAGCCACTGCTGGTGGCGCCACCAGGTTAGGTTAAGTTCAGAGAGAATGGATGCCCCAGATTCCTCCCACGTGGGCTGGTAGATGCCTAACAACGGATCATCTCCTGCACCACCATGGATGTGGTTTTTTTCTGCCTGTGCTTTGCACTAATGTCTTGCTTTTCTGCACAGACCTCTTTCTTTTAAGAAAATGTATGCGTGATTTACGTCTATTTATTTATGTATTATTTATTGTGTGTGTTTTCCTGTGACACTGCTGCAAGGAAGATTTTCATTATAGCTGTACCTATTGTGCATATGATAATGAACTCGACTTGACTTGAAAATGGCTACTGTGCATTACGCTTGGTATAAGTGGGAGAATCAGTGGGGAGTGGGGAAGGGTGGAGTTCAGTAGTATATGAGAGAAGATAGGAAACAGGAAATGAAGTGGCGGAATGAGATTTTACTGGGATTGCTCCAAGAATCAGCATGGACTCGATGGGCCTAATGACCTTGTCCTATGTCCAAGGAAAATACAAAAAAAAACATGAGAATGCTGTAAATATTCAGCAGGTCAGGTAGCATCTGTGGAGGAAAAAGCAGGATTAATGTTGCAGGTTGACAATGTTTCATTAGAAGTTACCTGATTGATCAAGTCAAGGTTATTGTCATAAACATAGGTACGGTTAGGTACAAGTCCAATAAAATGTTGTTTTCAGCTGCATCACATTTTTGTAGACTCAGACAACACATCAAAACATAAATCACTTACAAATTACACATACAATTCCGGAAGGCAGTCAAAAGAAAAAAGACTCTATAAAACCAAGACACAGTTCGTGCAAAACACAAACCACAAATCCATGGTAGTGCAAACGGTGATCCACGGTAGTGCAGGTTGGTTCAAGTGTAGGAAGTAGCTGTTCCTGAACCTGGTGGTGTACAAACACAGATTTCTGCATGACCTACCCGGTGGTAGTAACAGGAAGAGGCCAAGGCCCACATGAGGGTGGTGGTGGGGGGGGGGGGGGATCCTTGATCCATGGTGGGCAGTGCTTCATGCAGAAGCACTCCATGTTCTTCAGGGATGCTGCCTGATCTGCTGAGTTACGCTGGCACTTTGCACATAATTCAGAGTTGGCTCAGAGTCATTGTACTCCCCTGACTATTGCCCCTCTAGACCTGTCCTTGACTGAAATATGGGCACATTTTTATTGCTTTCTACAAGGAAATCCAACTTTTCTTGCCAATAAAAAAGATTGAAAAAAAATAGTCTCAATAGCATTTAAATGATTTCTTGGAAAATTGGCGTAAGATGGGATAAGTGGGTGTAATTATAAGGTGCTGCTTTATGTGACTGCCAGTCAGGGAATCAACAGGACTGTACCTCGTTTGCTGTGTCCAGAAAATAATCATCTCTCTCCCAGACTTACATAGCACCAGATCTGTTAAAGTTTCCAGGCTCCAATGGTCTGTTTACCGTCTCCTAACTGTTTACTGAGCCTCGCCACTTGGCTCCAGCTAGGGAGACCCAAAGATTGATTGCAGACTGATTGGCTTGAACATCAGAGCCTATTTTCTCTATTAAGACTATTAGAATCAATGAGAAGCCAAAAGAAAATATACTGCCTGAAGCGGAGTGGGTCTGCTGTCATCCGAGAGGCCACCAGGGTCACGAGGAGCAATCTTTGAGGTAATCTGAGAGGCTTTGGCCTAAGCTGAAGCTGCAGCAGTGACTCTGCCAAGTTGTTTAATTGTCTTAATCTATCATTTTTCAGATTCTTTTGGAGTATTCATCATGTCCTGGCAGGGTCTGTTCTGTTGATTTGCAACAAAAAAAATGTTAAAAAGAGATATATTATCCAGGATGCAGTTTCCAAAAATTGTCTCCTCAGCAATAAGGGATATTTTGCTGGGACCATTCTAAGGATGGCATTGGGTTAGTAATGCCTGTAGAAGTTAACCTGTTCTGCTGCAGTGTTTAATACAATCGCCTCCGACATTTTAGTTTTAGATTGAAAAGTTGTGTTTGCAGTTGAAGGAGTAGTAGTATTAAAGTCGTGAATTGGCATTCTTTGCAGTATTTGGATTATTTTTTTTGAAACTGTTCTCAGCAGATGGGCCACTTGTCATAATAGAAAGGAAAAGTTGCTAGATCAATAATTCAGCTGTAACTTAGCGGAATGGAGAGAAAGTCGGCACAAAGTCCAACTAGTCACTCATCCGAGGCAAACAGATACAAGGGATATTGGCAGGATTAAGAGTTCAGACCAATGTCTAGAATCCATACAGGAACAATCCCCTTGCGGCTTAAGAACACTTTCAAAATGCTTTACTGACGAGAAAATGTTCCGAACCAGAAAGGTGTAGCACAGATCCACTGGACTGACATCAGGATTCAGAAGGTTAAATTGCTGTAGCTTCTAGTTCCTTGAATGTAGAAGGCCATGATATGATTTGATCAATTATTGAAATAATATGATAGGAAAGATAAAAAAGAAACTGTTTCATCTTGTTGGGAAAACCAAAACATGTGGCCCAATCTTAACATCAGGGTGAGTCTGTTTAGGAGGAACATCGGAAAAGACATTCTCTGCGCAAAGTGTTGTTGACGTCTAGAATTGAAAGATTGTTGATGCTGGAATGATTCTGGTTTTGAAAGTTGAAGCTGGTTTTATTTGAGGTGATAATTTCAAAGGAAACAAATGAACTACAGATAAATGGGACGAATCCAGATCAGCCATAAATGAATGCAGATGAAAGGTCAATCAGCTGACTACTGCTCTTATCCCAATGATCCAAGAAACTCGCCTTTTGATCAATGAGATCTTTGCCGGTGGATTACTTCACATTACCTCCCTTGTTTAATCCCATTTTACAGTTTGCAAATGCTTTTAATAATTATTTTTCTCGTGCGATTATTAAATAGCCTTTTAAATTGACCACACTTGAGAAACATCTTGCAATGGAGAATTCCTCATCCTAAGCTCAACAGCAGGGAAAATAGATGATGCTCTTAGATGCTACGTGGTTCAATGAAGACGTTACACAGCATAGAATTATCTGGAGATTGTGGGCTAGAGAAATCGCAGCAGGAATGCAGCAGGACCAGACATCTCGGGTGTGATTCATTTTAGCATGTCTCACACCTTCCTGGCATTAGCCTTGCCCCATATATCTCCAGTAATGAAGTACTTCTAGTGGTGTCACCACTAAGGCAGCCATTGAATGAAAAGCTCTGTTGCTAGACATTGGAGAGAGAACCCACCGATTGTAAATACTCTGTGTACATTAGAAAGTGTTGGCAGAGGCAGCAGCACTCATTTTACCACATATTGATTTAAATCAGCTCAGAGAGCTGCCACCTGCTGCTCTCATTCATGGACCAGTTTCAGCAGGACTAAGAGCTCATCGTTTTGGTGCGTTGCTTTTCTTGCTATATTGAAGGACACTGCTAACATCGGGAACCCTGACTGGCCACGTTGAATGGTGACTGGAGGATCCTCCAACACTTTCTCATGTCCACAGAGTGTGCATCAACAAGGAGTTGTCTTTCCAGCATCTGGCAACTAAACACCACATTCAATGGCTGCCTTGGTGTGACCCATGGGCAGAATTCCTTTATTGGAGTGCTGGCCACTCAGGGCTGACCACTCAGTTTGGGACCTCATGGCAGGGCGTGTCCATTTGTGATGAGCACACTCCCATAGACTCTGAATGTGCCTTTAAGAACTGTATGGACCATGAGATATGGCATTTGATACATTGCCGTTTCACCATTGCTGTTAGTTAGGTGTGGACCTCCTTCTATGACAAATGGTTCATTGGTAACTCTCTCCTTGTTGCCTATCTTGGTTAACATTAGATAAATGAGCCAACATTGTTGATGATTTTGAGATTTAACATGTTGCTGCTTGAGGAAGATGCAAGGCAGTGATCAAACGGAGAGGAGAACTCACCCACCCTAGGTGGAGCAATGACAGTGGATGTGATAATAAGCTTGAGAAATACAAGGAGTTTCAATTCCTTGCTCTGTATTGGAACAATTGAAGCTGTTCCTCAGAGAAAAATATGGTGTGAAGTTCTCAAGAGAAGAGATGGGACGAAAAAATAAGGCCACATGGGGAAAGAGAAAAAGCAATGTCGTCGCTGGCAGTAAACTATCAATGAATTCTATTATGTAGAGATTGATGAAACCAGGAGGGAAATTTTATCCCAATGCCACCAGAGGTTTACACGAGTTACATGCAACTAGGGACTTGAGATTCAACTTTCAAATAAGTTCAGGCAATGTGTAATTTCCGGATCATTATATGAGTGAGTTAGGCTTCATTGCGGCCCTCCAATGAACTGGTGTTGAAAAATATGAAATAATCTTGCTCAGGACACAATTCTGAGTTGTAGACAGAATTGTGAGCAGTGGTACAGTCATCCTCTTTGTAGCTACGACAAGTGGACAATATGAGGTGTCTGAAAGGAAAGTAGTGGGTGACCTGAGTGCCAAGGGATGCAAGTCATGGCAGCAAAATGCAGGAAGTCTTGAAAAGGATTTAGAACGAAGCTGTGGTGCAATTGCAGGGCAGTACCCTTCTCAGATATCGGATGACAGTATGATTCGGTAATAACTATAATTCATCAATTGAGATTATCAAAGAATATTACTGTGTATTCTTTATTGATAGAATCAACTCGTTGCCGGGGTTGTTGATGGAGGTAGATATGATAGTGGCATTTAAGAGGCTTTTGGACAGGCATATGGGTCTGCAGGGAATGGAGGGATGAGGATTATGCACAGGTAGATAAGAGATGTTCTTTGCATCATGTTTGCACAGACATTGTGGGCCTCAGGGCCTGTTCTTGATCTGTACTGTTCTATAACTCGTCAATTTGCAGTGTTGACATTTCGGGTGATTGCTGGCAAGAGCTGAGCATGTTTACCATGACAGAGCAGCAAGCAAAGTGAATACGACATTACAATACAGGGAGCAAGTGAAAATTAAATAAACTGCAAATGCTGGATAGCTGAAATAGAACGGAAAATTGTGGAAACATTCAGCGGGTCACACAGACAGCTCCAGAAAGGATTTTAAAGATCATATTTGTGTATTTTCAATTCTTGAACCATATTTAAAACAGCCTCACAAATCCTTCAGTAAAGCAGGTGTGCTGGCTACTCTTGTACAAGCCTTCCATTGGCCTTGAGCATCAACGGGTTCTCATAAATTCATGTTCATAAGTTATAGGAGTAGAATTAGGCCATTCGGCCCATCAAGTCTACTCCACCATACAATCGTAGCTGATCTGTCTTTCCCTCTCAACCTCATTTTCCTGCCGTCTCCCTATAACCCCTGACACCCGTACGCGTCGAGAATCTGTCAATCTCTGCCTTAAAAATATCCATTGACGGTCTCCACAGCCGTCTGCAGTGATGACTTCCACAGATTCACTATCCTCAGACAAAGAAATTTCTCTTCATTTCCTTTCTAAAAGCACGTCCTTTTATTTTGAGGCTATAGCTCTGGTCTCTGGTTCGCACTGCATACGGCTGTATCTGGGACATTCAACTCCACTGGCAGAAGCACAATGCAATAAACATATGCCAGATGGGTTTTATATTTCTGTTATCCTTTTCTCTACTACTACATTGAAGAAGAATATTCACTGCCAATTGTATTTACAAGAGACATTTATTTTTAATGGGTGCACTGGAAGTATAATGGACAAGGACTGATTTGTTGTAGAATATTTGACTACTGAATTTAAAAGACCCCAGCTAAATCTTCAGATCTATTGCCCATTCACCTCTTGGGCAACAGCATTGACTCTGAAAAACATAACCTTAAGATCATTAAGTCGCAAGGCAAAGATAGACTTAGTGTTCAGCTCGTTCAACTTCAACCAGGGTAGGAGCATGGTATAACGCTAGTGGAGTTTCTAACTAGTCACACAATCAGCATCTGTTAGCTGATCTGTAAAGGAGCTGGACAGATACAAGGTGAAAAGAATCCCAATGCTGGAGAGCTTTGCAAAATGATGCTCCAAAGTTTACTGTGGTCCATTCCAAAATAACGACATTTGGATGAGTAACATTTTCATCACTCCCATCTCTCTTGATACATGTTGGCTCTGAATTTATTCACTTCCCAAGTAGCCAGCCATGCCCTCTGGTCGTATGGACAAGGTGAAACTACTTGTCATGGCCCACATTATCCAACCCCTGTAGAATCCTAAAAACAACAAGACGCAGTGAAATCATTTCTCAATCATCTCATTTCCTGTGACAGCATGCCGCGTTTATGTAACCCTCAATCTTAAAAAGCTAGTTGTTGGATTTAATGAATCCACAGGTTGTGGCGACACCCTGTGACCCAATCACTGCGCAGGTTCTGTAAACTAAAGTGTCAGAAAGTCAGCCAAATAGCTAATGCCGGGGTTTAATCAAAGTACCTGTTGACAACTGATGTTGATGGTTGAACAGATTAATGGGTTTGGATTTGCTGACATGCAAACAGGTAATAAACAGCTGGGCCATTTACGAGCAAGAACCCGAAATAAATTCATGTTGACAGCAGAGTTCTATTAAAGTTATCTTGCAAGTAGTCCCTTTTGGCAGGAGCTCTGAGCGACTGATTTGATTCAAATCCCTCCTACCTACCAGCAAGCTGCAATTCATTTGCTCCATGATCCTATATTACAAATATTTAGAATTGATCCTTTCTGCTTTTGGAAGTTCTTCAGTAGAAAGTGTATTTGATTCCAATAGTTCTTGATGACTACTCTTTCATTTCAAAATCTATATTTGTTTGGGCTTTACCCTCATGTGAAAACCTTTCCTTCAATCCAGTATCACTGCTCACACCTCTCAATTTCTCTTTGTTTAAAAGATAAGGCAGTACTTTTTCTCCACGTTTCAATGGTGTTTGGCTGGTGTGTCACCATCAGGGCCCTTCTGTTGATAGTATGATTTTCAAAAGACAGACCCATTTAGTTTCATTTTGACATCTTACTTTTGATTTAGCAAATGCAACATGTGTTAATGGATAGAAATTGGAGCGTGTCAGTTTCTTACAGTTTATTACACATGGGATGTCAGCTCTAGACTAAGGGAGTAAGATGATCGACAGATGATTTCACTGCTTTTTCATAGATTCCAAAGGGATTGGATAAGTAGACCATGACAAATAGCTTCACCTTGTCCCACAGGACTTTAGGGCATGCTGGCACTTGGGAAATGCATTCATTCAACATTGGGAGAGGTGAGGTATTTTGTGAGTGCTGTTCACTCAAATGCTGATATTCTGGAATGGAGTATATGAATCATTGAGACCTGACATATGACAAGAATAGCATTTGGACTCCAGCAAACACTCCTACCTCGAGGCATAGAGTCTTAGAGTGATACAGTGTGAAAACAGGCCCATCGGCCCAACTCGCCCACACCAGCCAACAATGTCCCAGCTACACTAGTCCCACTTGCCTGCGCTTGGTCCATATCCCTCCAAACCTGTCCCATCCATGTACCTGTCTAACTGTTTCTCAACTACCTCCTCTGGCAGGTTATTCCATACACCCACCACCCTTTGTGTGAAAAAGTTATACCTCGGATTCCTATTAAATCTTTTCCCCTTCACCTTGAATCTATGTCCTCTGGTCCTCGATTCCCCTACTCTGGGCAAAAGACTGTGCATCTACCCGATCTATTCCTCTCATGATTTTGTATACCTCTATAACATCACCCCTCATCCTCCTGCGCTGCATGGAATAGAGTCTGAGCCTACTCAACCTCTCCCTACAGCTCACACCCTCTAGTCCTGGCAACATCCTCGTAAATCTTTTCTGAACCCTTTCAAGCTTGACAATATCTTTCCTATAACATGGTGCCCAGAACTGAACACAAGATTCTAAATGCGGTCTCACCGACATTTTATACAACTGCAACATGACCTCCCAACTACTATACTCAATACTCTGACTGATGAAGGCCAAAGTGCTAAAAGCCTTTTTGACCACCTTATCTACCTGCGACTCGACCTTCAAGGAACCACGCACCTGTACTTCTAGATCCCTCTGCTCTACAACACTACCCAGAGACCAATCATTTACTGTGTAGGTCCTGCCCTTGTTCGACGTCCCAAACTGCAACACCTCACACTTCTCTGTATTAAATTCCATCAACCATTCCTCCGCCCACCTGGCCCATCGATCCAGATCCTGCTGCAATCGTTCACAACCATCTTCACTATCTGCAAAACCACTAACTTTTGTATCATCAGCAAACTTGCTAATCTTGACCTGTATGTTCTCATCCAAATCATTGATGTAGATGACAAACAGTTACGGTCCCAGCACCGAACCTTGAGGCACACCACTAGTCACAGGCCTCCAGTCTGAGAAGCAACCTTCCACCTTTACCCCTCTGCTTCCATCCATGGAGCCAATTTGCTATCCATTCAGCTATCTCTCCTTGGATCCCATGCGATCTAACCTTGCAGAGCAGCCTACCATGCGGAACCTTGTCGAACACCTTACTGAAGTCCATGTATACAACATCTACAGCTCTGCCCTCATCAAACTTTTTGGTCACATCTTCAAAAAAATTAATCAAATTTGTGAGACACGACCTCCCACGTACAAAACCTGCATGAACAAGTTCTTACACTGCCCCTCTTTTTAATCCCCGAAAGTAACCAGTCATGATGGTCAGCTGTTTATGGTAGCTTCTCCATGACTTCTGCAGGAATCTGAGGGGCAAATTGTCACATAATGGGTAATGGATATATGGAAGGAACTGTCAGAGGAAGTAATTGAGGCAGATGATGCATTGGTGATCATTTTCCAATGTTCTATAGATTCTGGATCAGTTCCTGTGGATTGGACGGTAGCTAATGTTATCCCACTTTTTAAGAAAGGGGGGAGAGAGAAAGCAGGGAATCATAGACCAGTTAGCCTGACATCGGTGGTGGGGAAGATGCTGGAGTCAATTATTAAAGATATAATAGCGGCGCATTTGGATAGCCGTAACAGGATTGGTTCAAGTCAGCATGGATTTACGAAGGGGAAATCATGCTTGACTGATCCTGGAGTTTTTTGAGGATGTAACAAGTAAAAAGGATAAGGGAGAGCCAGTGGATGTAGTGTATCTGGACTTTCAGAAAGCCTTTGATAAGGTCCCACACAGGAGATTACTGGGCAAAATTAGAGCACATGGTTTTGGGAGTAGGGTATTGACATGGATAGAAAATTCCGGAAAACCGGAAAAAAAGAGTAGAAATTAACGGGTCCCTTTCAGAAAGGCAGGTAGTGACTGGTGGGGTGCCACAGGGCTCGGTGCTGGGACCGCAGCTATTTTCAATATATATTAATGATTTAGATGAAGGAATTAAAAGTAACTTGAGCAAATTTGCAGATGGCACAAAGCTGGGTGGCAGTGTGAACTGTGAAGAGGATGCAATGAGGATGCAGGGTGACTTGGATAGGTTGGGTGAGTGGGCAGATGCATGGCAGATGCAGTATAATGTGGGTAAATGTGAGGTTATCCACTTTGGTGGCAAGAACAAGAAGGCAGTTTATTATCTGAATGGTGTCAGATTAGGAAAAGGGGAAGTGCAACAAGACCTGGGTGTCTTTGTACATCAGTCACTGAAAGTAAGCATTCAGGTATAGCAGGCAGTAAAGAAAGCTAATGGCATGTTGGCCTTCAGAATGAGAGGATTTGAGTGTAGGAGCAAAGAGGTGCAATTGTGCAGGGCCCTGGTGAGACCACACCTGGAGTATTGTGTGCAGTTTTGGTCTCCTAATCTTAGGAAGGACATTCTTACTATTGAGGGAGTGCAGCGTAAGTTCATGAGGTTAATTCCCGGGATGGCGGGACTGTCCTATGATGAAAGAATGGAACAACTGGGCTGATGGTTCCCCGAAAGATGGAACACTTCTGTCCAAGTGGCTTATCATATGTCCTGCCTGTTGGTGTCCAATAGCACCTTGAGGTGAGACTGGAATGCAGCAGAGAGGGAAATTAAGCATCAGAATCCAAAAATTATAAGTATTCGATGGTGAAGCAGTTACTGCTCCTTAACTTGTGTAGGAAGAAACTGCAGATGCTGGTTTAAACCAAAGATAAACACGAAAAGCTGGAGTAACTCAGCGGGGCAGGCATTCCTTCTGGATAGAAAGGATGGGTGATGTTTTGAGTCGAGACCCTTCTTCAACTCCTTAACTTACCGCGGTGGGACCAAAGTGAGGATGTGACTGGGTGCTTGCATAAATGGGGGAATTTGAATGGGAGAGGGTTAAAGAGTTTTGAGCCAGTTTTATATTCAATCTGTCCTTCAGTATCACAGGAAGAGGTGTGTTTGCCAGGACCACAGTGATACAGTATGTTCTGTCTAGCAAGAGTTTCAGGCGCCACTCTGAGGATATCTCCTGTGCTGATCTCATCAGTGCTATCAGTAAGCTGCTGAGAGGAATCTCCCATCCCATCACCAGGATGGCAGACCCCTCCCCCAGTCACTCCACATTCTTTACAAATACTGACCTCGCCAGCTAGCGCATTACTGGTGGCCGCCGTTCAAGACTCCAGCTTGTTAGTATGAACAGTTCGCTTTCAGACTTCGCAGTCATTTCACCATTGCCGAAGTTTAAAAGGGTAGAAGGAAATAAAAGGGGTTATATCTTGATGGGGGCTGAACAGCAGCACACACAAGGCAGGTAGCTTACAAACATCTGCCAGCACTAAAGCTATAGTGCAAAAATATGAATGAACATCAGTATTTATCTCAGGATGTAGCTGGGCATTGGGCATCAGGATGCTAAATTACTTAATAATGTTTTAAAATTAGTAGTTACAGTTAGTATCACTGGATGCTTAGTTTAGTTTAGTTTTGTTTAGTTAGAGACACAGTACGGAAACAGGCCCTTCGGCCCACCGAGTCCGCATTGACCAGCGATCACCCTGTACACTACACTACCCTACAAACTATGCACATTTTTTTCCGGTCAATTATACTATAAATCTATACGTCTTTGGAGTGTGGGATAAAAAAACGGAGCAGCCGGAGAAACCCACATGGTCACAGGGAGAACGTACAAACTCCATACAGACAGCACCCGTAGTCAGAATCAAACCCGGGTCTCTGGCGCTGTAAGGCAGCATCTCTACTGCTACGCCACTGATGCTAGTCAAGAAGTTAGACAGATGGAGTTAGATGAACTTGCACTAGTAGAGTCTATACATGTCCCTCCATCTGTCTAACGTAGCACCATAGAGTGCCGAGAATACTGAATCACGGGATGAAGGAAAAGGATGGACATAAATGGGTTGTCAGTAAAGTACGGTATTGAAGATATAAATTCGTGTGTAACCACGTGAAGAAGCTGGGATTACCCAGTAGAGACATTATTAGTACAAGGGGGAAGCTTGGGTTAATTAATGAGTATCGTGACGGAACAGAGTACATGTAGCATGTACAGAAAAGCCATCCGAATAAATTATTGGGGAGAATGTTAGTGTCTTACCGATTGAGTATAGATTTAGAGAGTGATAGAGAATGCTGGCAGTGACTTATTCATGAAGAATGCTTTAAATGAGGTGGAAATAAAAACCCTAAAATCCATTAGTGTTTCATATAGTTTTGGTGGAGTTCATCAGAAGAACTGAGATCTAGTGAGTCGACTAGTTGTGCTGAATCCAGGTCAGCATTTTTGCCATTCTAATGTGCTTGTTAACTTCTAAGTTACTATCCAGATGGTGGAGTGCTCCTGTGCTAATCAAGGCTGACATTGTAATGGGAGAGCTGGAAGAGGGGTGGGGATTTGTTACATCAGGAATCCTATTCTCAGGGAGCCTCTGAAATACCAATGGAAGTGGGAGCCAGCTATGAATTCAAGTGACAATCACGATCTGAAAAAGTATATTCCCAAATCTTATTACACCATAAAGCAAGGTCATTCGTCATATCAAGTGGCTCACAATGAATCCCATTCTCCCACTATTTTTCAGTGGAAGAATGTTTTGGGATCAGTGATCAAAATTCTGAAGAGGGGTCCCGACCCAAAACATCACGCTATATTTTTCTCCAGAGATGCTGCCTGACCCGCTGAGATACTCCAGCACTTTGTGTCTATCTTCCATAAGTTTTAAGATAGATACAAAAAAAGGATAAGTCCAGACCTTGGGGGAAGTACTAAATTGAGGTAAGAAGAGAACACTATTATTAGGCAGGATCTAGGGAGAGTAAATTTGGAACAGCTGTTGTTGGGTATGTCCACATCAGACACGTGGTGTCGCTTAAAGACAGGCTGATCCGAGTTCAGAACCAACATGTTCCTGTATGGATAAAGATGACAAGCTAAGGGAACCCTGGGTGTCCGAAGAGGTTGTAAATTTAGTCACAAATAAAAATAAATCATATGTACGATGCAGGAAGATGAAATCAGATAGGGCCTTTGAGGAATATAAAACAAGCAGGAAAGAACTCAACAAGCTAATTAGAAAGGCAAAAAGGGGCCATGAAATGTCATTGGCAAGTTAGATTAAAGAGAATCTCAAGGCTTTTTATACATACATTAAAAACAAATGGATAACCAGGGGGAGATGTGGGCAAAGTCATATAGGAGTATTTTGCTTCAGTATCCACCAAGGAGATAGAGGAGAGTGAAATCAGTGTGGGGTATACAAATATGCAAGGACAGTCTGAGATCAAGAAGGAAGTGGTATTGGGTCACTTAAAAACATAAAAATGAATACATTCCCCGGGTCTTGCTGGGACCTATCCCAGGATTATTGAGAGAGGCAAGAGAGGAGATTGAAGGGGTCTTGATGAAGTTCCTATCTCGCCACAGGTGAGGTCCCAGGGGATTGGAGAGTAGCCAATTTTGTTTCTTTGTTTAAGTAGGGCAATGGAGATAATCTGGAAAATCATAGGCTGGTATGACTGATGCAGTGGAAGGGATATTTCAGGATAGATTTTACTCAGATTTGGAAAGTACAGCACAGGAAGAGGCCCTTCCCACAGTTGAACATATTGGGATAATTAGGGACAGTTGGCATGGCTTTGTCTGCAGTAGATCATGAGACATGTTCCCAATGTTGGGGGAGTCCAGAACAAGGGGCCACAGTTTAAGAATAAGGGGTAGGCCATTTAGAACTGAGATGAGGAAAAACGTTTTCAGTCAGAGAGTAGTGAAACTGTGGAATTCTCTGCCTCAGAAGGCAGTGGAGGCCAATTCTCTGAATGTATTCAAGAGAGAGCTGGATAGAGCTCTTAAGGATAGCGGAGTCAGGGGGTATGGGGAAAAGGCAGGAAAGGGGTAATGATTGAAAATGATCAGTCATGATCACAATGAATGGCGGTGTTGGCTCAAAGGGCCGAATGGCCTCCTCCTGCACCTATTGTCTATTGTCTATATGAATTGTATTGAGATTTTTGAAGTATGATGAAGGTGTTGAAGAGAAAAGAGCGGTGGATGTTGTCTACATGGATTTGAGAAAGGCATTTGATAATTTTCCACAGTGCCAGGGACCTGGGTTCGATCCTGACCATGGGTGCTGTCTGCACGGAGTTTGAATGTTCTACCTATGACCACGTGGGTTTTCTCTGGTGCTCTGGTTTCACCCCACAGATGGACAGGTTTGTAGGTTAATTGGCTTTGGTAAAATGTGTAAATTGTCCCAAGTGTGTAGGATAATGTTAGTGTACGGGGTGATCGCTGGTCAATGCGAACTCGGTGGACAGAAGGACCTGTTTCCGCGATGTATCTCTAAAGTCTAAAGTTAAAAAAAGCAACTCTGAAGTCTAAAGTAAAGTCTAAAGGAAGTAGTTGAGGCAGGTACTATAACAACATTAAAAGACAGGTACATGGAAAGGAATGGTTTAAAGTGATACGGACCAAATGTGAACAGGTGGGACCAGCGTAGAAGGGGTAAATTGGTCAGCTTGGACAAGTTGCGTCAAAGGGTCTTTTGTTTGTGCTATCTGACTCTATGACTGTAGGACAACACCTCAAGTCAGCGTTGTACCCAGATCTCCGATTCTGCTATGAACCACCTCACTTGGTTCTATTTGTGGGAGAGGAGAATTTGGGGAATGGACGACTCTTCTTGACATTTGTGCCTGACTCTCTCAGCCTTCAGATCTACTGAGATTATGGCGATTAGGAATTAGCCTTTGACTGGGGCTAGTAACAGAATCCCTGTGCAGATTCATCTAAGGCTGCGATGCATCCCTTGGGATTTCAGGTATCCAAGGCAATTATGTGCATCAGAAGCTATTTTGTTTTAGTGCACAGTTTGGTCATTACCATAGGACTGAGTGATAGGTCTGAGAAAGAGAGGAAAATTGTAAAGTAGGA
Source organism: Rhinoraja longicauda (assembly GCF_053455715.1). Classification (NCBI taxonomy): domain Eukaryota; kingdom Metazoa; phylum Chordata; class Chondrichthyes; order Rajiformes; family Arhynchobatidae; genus Rhinoraja; species Rhinoraja longicauda. The sequence goes on from NC_135965.1 coordinate 30,494,506, forward strand.
AGCTGGGAAACAATCTTGACCTCTGCTGCTATCTGTGTGGAGTTTGCATGTTCTCTCTATAACGGCATGGGTTGCCTAGTTTCCGCTCACATCTCTCAGACAATCCAGTTTGAATGAATGCATACCTACAGACGTTTCCAAGATTTATTAAATTTTACATAGAGCCCGGTAAGTGGGGTTGGAGCATTAATGGAGTGTGTGTTACATGGCTTGTCACTTCAGAATACCAACATTAACATGTATACACAGGTACTTTGGAGAGTTGTTTAACATTTCACTCATCACTGCAACATTACTCTCCATTCTGTCCTCTGTTTCTCATTCACACCAGTTGTTCAGGGTGAAAACACAATCTAAACAAATGTGTCACTGATTAGTTGACACATTGACCCTTATTTCCCTCCCACTTTTACTCCTCAGTTACTTTCTCTACCATAGAGTACCTGCTTATCCAAGAGCAAGACCCCCCAGCTGAAGTTTTTCACTTACCGTTTGAGTTTAGTTCATTGTCACATGTATCGAGGTACAGTGAAAGGCTTTTGTGGCATGCTAACCAGTCAGCAGAAAGACAAGACTTGATTACAATCGAGTCATCGACAGTATACAGCTACAATATAAAGTAAATATTGTACCGTTCAGGTGCTCAACACATGGCAAGATACATGGTCCACTCATTCACACTCCAGGAAAAACCTAGGGAATAGCACAGGTAAACACAACAGGGATAACACAGAATAAAGGACAATTTCTCTTTTCTTCACCCTGTCATGAATTTGTCTTGTGTGAGTGAAGAATCATTGGGTACTCTCACCCATCTTACAGACATTGTGAAAAAGACACAAATTGCTAGAGTAACTCAACGGGTCAGGCAGCATCAGTTTAAGGGAAAATGCGACCCAAAATGTCATCTATCCATATTCTTCAGAAATGCTGCCTGATCTGTTGAGTTATTCCAGCAATTTGTGTCTTTTCTTGTAACCAGCATCTACAGTTCCTTGTATTACATTTTCAGACATTGTGGGTGTGCAACTTGCTACAGTAATATAAGAAAATAACTGCAGATGCTGGTACAAATCGAAGGTATTTATTCACAAAATGCTGGAGTAACTCAGCAGGTCAGGCAGCATCTCGGGAGAGAAGGAATGGGTGACGTTTTGGGTTGAGTCTGAAGAAGGGTCTCGACCCGAAACGTCACCCATTCCTTCTCTCCCGAGATGCTGCCTGACTTGCTACAGTAATAACTTGGCAACTTGCTCGCAATCAGCACACGTATTGGACAATTGTCCAACCAATTTCTTATGTGTCCCAGATGGCCACCTAGAACACTTTGTTAATCCATAGGTGTTTGGCTGCTTAATGCTTATTGAAGGATTCTCTCCATAAATATATGAATTCTTCTGGAGCTGTGTTTATTGGTTTTAAAATAAATCTTTCTGTGACGTCTGACCAAGCAGGGTCCACCACTGACTTCATTGGGATCTCCACCTTGCTCCTGACAATTATGCCCTCTTCAGAAACATATCGCTCCCACCCCACTCCCAGAACATGCTGGAGGGTTGCTGCAGGTGGCAGTCAAGTTCAGAACTGAGCTTTTTCATTGGGTAGTAGCCGTGATCAGAACCAGCACCTCATCTAGAATATGGTCTAGGAGCACACTAAGGTTACCATGGAACCTCTCAGTTTGGGCAGGTGGAAGGAGAATGGGTCCACAGGACAGTTCAGTCCATATTAGAGGAGCTAGTGAGAGCCAGAAATTCAGTGCCACACTCATGGCATCGACACCGCGGGGATTGCAAACCAATCATCAAATGCTTGTGCTTGCATCAGTCACTCATTAAGATCACTGGCAAATGGGCTCAACCCACATGGGCATTTGGTCACTGTCTTATAAAATATATGATAGAAATTTATTGAGAGAGAGAGATAATATGCTGATGTGGAGTGACCTAGGATTTGGAAACCAGTTAAGAAAATTAGTTCTTACATGTGACAAGTGTGTGACTTTAAGTAATTCTTGCGCTGACTATATTTGTGGATGGTCCATACATGTTTCTAGCCACTGGAAATTAACAGTAGTAATATCATTCAATGTCAAGAGTCGTAGATTGGATGCTGGAAATGCTCATTGAATGACAATGGTGTTGCCAGTATGTAATTTGCCACTTATCAGCCTATGCCTGAGTGCTGTCCAAGTCTTGCTCCATGCAGGCATGGCCATTTCATTTGCTGAAGAGTTGTGAATGGAAATTGATCAGTGCTATGGTCATCAAACAGGCACACTTCTGACATTTTGATGGGAGGAAGATCATTGAACAAATAGCTGAGGATAGCTGATCCCAAGGCATTTCTCTGAGGAAGCCCTTTAGTGATGTCCTAGGGATGAAATCACCTACAGAGAAAATGATTCTACAGACCTACAGAGTTTCCCATGGTCCATTCACTTCAGCTTCTCCAAGTCAATGGAAAGTCAAGTCAACTCCAATGGAATGTTGGCCTTCAAAACAAGAAGAGTTGAGTATAGGAGCAAAGAGGTCCTTCTACAGTTGTACAGGGCCCTATTGAGACCACACCTGGAGTAATGTGTGCAGTTTTGGTCTCCAAATTTGAGGAAGGATATTCTTGCTATTGAGGGCGTGCAGCGTAGGTTTACTAGGTTAATTCCCGGAATGGTGGGACTGTCATATGTTGAAAGACTGGAGAGACTAGGCTTATATACACTGGAATTTAGAAGGATGAGAGGGGATCTTATTGAAACATATAAGATTATTAAGGGGTTGGACATGCTAGAGGCAGGAAACATGCTCCCAATGTTGGGGGAGTCCAGAACCAGGGGGCACAATTTAAGAATAAGGGGTAGGCCATTTAGAACAGAGATGAAGAAAAACTTTTCAGTCAGAGAGTTGTAAATCTGTGGAATTCTCTGCCTCAGAAGGCAGTGGAGGCCAGTTCTCTGAATGCTTTCATAAAAAGAGCTAGATAGAGCTCTTAAGGATAGTGGAGTCAGGAGGTATGGGGAGAAGGCAGGACTGGGGTACTGATTGAGAATGATCAACCGTGATCAAATTGAATGGTGGTGCTGGCTCGAAGGGCCGAATGGCCTACTCCTGCACCTATTGTCTATTGTCTATTGTCTTTTGATGCCTCATTCAATCTGACTTTCCCCTGCAACTGCAGGAGATGCAACACCTGTGCCTTTACCTCCCCCCTTGACTCCGTCCAAGGACCCAGCAGTCTTTTTAGGTGAGGCAGAGGTTCACTTGCACCTCCTCCATCCTCATCTACTGTATCCACTGTTCCAGGTGTCAACTCCTGTATATCGGCGAGACCAAGCGCAGGCTCGGCGATCATTTCGCTGAACACCTCCGCTCAGTCCGCCTAAGCCTACCTGATCTCCCGGTTGCACAGCACTTTAACTCCCCCTCCCAATCTCACCTTTCTGTCCTGGGTCTCCTCCATTGTCAGAGTGAGGCCCAGCACAAATGGAGGAACAACACCTCATATTTTGCTTGGGTAGCTTACACCCCAGCGGTATGAACATTGACTTCTCTAACTTCAAGTAGCCCTTGCTTTCCCTCTCTCTCCAACCCCTCCCCTTCCCAGTTCTCCCACCAGTCTTACTGTCTCCAACTACATTCTATCTCTGTTCCACCCACTCCCCTGACATCTGTCTGAAGAAGGGTCTCGACCCAAAACGTCACCCATTCCTACTCTCCAGAGGTGCTGCTTGTCCCGCTGAGATACTCCAGCATTTTGTGTCTACCTTCAATCCAAAGCTATCTTGATGTTGAGAGCTACTGTCACTTTAACCCTGCAATTAAGACTATTTGGACAAAAGCTAAGATAAGATTTTAAGTAAGGGAACCTGGCAAAACCAAAATTGGATGGTTTTGAGCATATTAATGATGAGAAAGCACTGCTTAAAACTGTCAACAATGTGCTCCATCGTGTTGTTGATGTTGAAGCATTTACTGATTGGGTGGTAATGTGGTTGGCTTGTGCTTTTTGTAGGCAGGACACACCTGGACACTTTTCCTCACTGTTAGCTATATACCAGTGTTGTAACTGTATTGGAACAGCAATAATTCTCTAACTCAAGTCTTTAACACTGCAATTGGAATGTGTGGCCTTTGGTGTATCCATTGCTTTCAGCTGCCTTTTAATCTTTTTAATATCATATTGGGTGAATAGAATAATTTGAAGCTGCCTTTGCAAAGTTGCAGGCCTCAGGAGGAAGCCTTGTCTCTGGCATTCACTTGGTCTGCCATCAATGAAGATGGGAATGGTTTGAGGTCTCCTTCTGGTAGCTGCTTAATTGCCCAGCACTATTCATTGCTGCATGTGAACAGGTTGTTGTCATTTGCTCTGTTGGTTGTAGAATTATTCTGCACTGCCTACCACAAGTTGATTTTGGTGTTCATTATCCACGTGGTCCTGTGCTGCGGTTTCATCAGGTTGGCAACACATTTTTTGGTTCTCCTGGTGGTGATCTGAACTCACCTTTCTGCACAGTGTACCGAATGGGGACTGATTCCTTAGCTTGACAGTGATGGTAGAGTAGGGGAAATGCCAAGCCATGAAGTTACAAATAGTGGTAGGGATATAATTATTCTGCTGCTGCAGATGGCCCACTATACTTCATGGAAGCCTAGCTTTGATCTGCCGGATATGTTCTGGTTCTATTCATATTTAACATGAGAATAATGCCGCACAATATGACAGAGAGTGCACTTAGCATTAAGATAAGAGAGGTCTCCACAAATACTATGTAATGGTCCCTCCTTATCAACAGAGACACCAGCAGCAAACATATTGGTGAGATGGGTGGTCCTTTAAGCCGAAATATGTAGACAGTGGTGACTCTGTGAAATTCTATGCCTCAGAGGTTAGATTACTGGAGGTTGGACTACTGGAGGTATTTAAAGAAGTGTTTGATTAGTATGGGTGCCAGGGGTTATGGGGAGAAGGCAGGAGAATAGGGTTGAGAGGGAATGACAGATCAACCATGATTGAATGGCGGAGCAGTCTTGATGGGCCGAAAAACCTAATTCTGCTCCTATAACATACGAAGTGACACATATATTTTTGAAGATTCAGGGACTGAGGGCAATGCGGAACTGGCACAGAAGAGGAATTGTGGTCTCAGGCAGATCAGGCATGATTATAGGGAAATGACAGGGCAGGCTTGAATGGCCTACTCCTGCTCTTTGATAAGTTCAAGTAGAGTTATCCCTTGTGGTGTTTCATTCATCACCTGCAGATCCAGTCTGTCAGCTTTATTCTTCTGGAATCAGCAAGCTCATTCACCACACTGACCTCACTGTCTGTGGCCTCCTCCATTGGCACTGTGAAGTCACATGCAAACTGGAAGAACAGCACCTCATCTTCCACTTGGGAAGCACACACCCCAATGGTATTAATGTTGAATTCTCCTACTTTAACTAACAGCACCCTTATCCCCTCTTTCAGTCCCGTGCTCCCATCCACACTCTGGTGCACTCCATTTCTCCACTGCCTCCCAAAAATCCCCTCCTCCTCAAAGTCCTTTCCCCTCCTTTGTGGACTCATTCACCCAACCCCAAGTCCCCTATTTCCATTTTTCTACCCATTCTTTCCGCTGTCCCCTGTCCCCTGCCCCCTGTCCCCTGTCATCTACATTTGTCCCTTCAGCTTTACAATTCACACTTCCTCTCCTTATCTGACACCCTTTTATCTCGTTTTCACCTCTGACCTTTGTCACCTACTCTACTTATCTGCCAATCAAATTCCCCTCACCTGTATCCACCTATCACTTGCCAGGATCTCGCCCAACCCACCCCTCTTTTCCAGCTTTCCTCCCCTCCTATTATTAGTTTGAAGAAGAGACCGACCTGAAGCGTCAACTGTCTATTACCTCCCCTGACATGCATCTGCAGTTTCTTCTGTCTGCAGCTCAGTTGCTGGTGACACACTACCATGTTACTTTTGGTGGTGGCGGCCCTCAATACTTATTGTGCCTTTGCTATTCTTAATGCCTTGTCAAGCGTTGTTCAACCTGCAGGAGTATTGATTCACTGGTTGAACAGCTGTCCTTGGTCATGAGACCTGGAATCAGTGTTGAGGATTGCCCACCACACTATCCTCCTTTGCTGGCACACTGGTAGGCCTGGCCTGCAGGGTGAGCAGGACAACACTCGAAGGATGGTGAAGGAGGTATCTGGGAAATGGCCAGATTCTGTGAATTCTACTGCAGCATCTGATGACAAGTCTCCGTTATGTCTCTTTCACTTGAGGCATGTCCCAGATATTTGTGGGGACAATTGGTCTCTGCAGCTTTCCAATGTCTTAATCCAGTGTCCATCAGACCTGTGTGGTTGAAGGGGTTCATTTTTATTTTGTTTTTGTTTACCCTTTACAGATACAGCAGGGAAACAGGCCCTTCGACCCACCGAGTCTGTGCTGACCAGTGATCACCCGCGCACTAGTTCTATCCTATACACTGATAATTTACAGAATCTAATTAACCTACAAACCTGCACCTTTTTGGGAATATGGGAGAGCACCGGAGCACCCGGAAAAAAACCCCACGTGGTCATAGGGAAAATGTACAAACTCCGTATAGACAGCATTCGTGGTCAGGATTGAACCCGGGTCTCTGGCTCCGTCAAGCAGCAACTCTACCGCTGCGCCACTGTGCCGCCCATGATTTTAATGTTATGTTTCATCTGCGTGGCTTGCTTGGCCATTTCAGGGTACAGTTCACATAGTGTGACCCTCACATTGGTCACACTGGCTAATATCCTTCTCTGAGGTGAACCAGATTTTTTTCACAGTAGTTCCTTCGTCACCTCTACTGATATAACCAATTATTCCAGTTTCCTTCATTTTAAATGCCCCCTGCTGCCATGGCAAATTTAAACCGGTGTCTCAGCAAACCTGGTCTGTGAGTGTTAGTACAGAAATGAAATCGCAACACTATTGAACTGCTCTGGAATGAGAAATGTTTTTTGGATGTTTTCATTATCTATATACTAAAACTCTCGTTTGTTATCTTGTTTGTGACTGAACTTCAGCCAAAACGGTACACGATAGCACAACAATTTTAGGCCCATCTTACTCACCGTTGTCACTTTAATGATAATGTAAGTAGTTTTATTGAAATCGGTGTTATATTTTTTATGTTATTCACATTTTAAAGTTTAAAAGGAGGGGAGGAGGGAGGGAGGGGGGAAGGGGGGAGAAGGGAGAGGGGAGGGGGGGTTGAGGAGAGAGGGGAGGGAGGAAGGACAGGGTGCTGCGGAAGAGGGGGAGAGGGGAGGGAGGGGAGAGGGGAGGGGGGAGAGGGGCAGGGAGGGGGGAGAGGGGCGGGGAGGGGGAGGAGGGGGGAGAGGGGCAGGGAGGGGGGAGAGGGGAGGGGGGCGAGGGGCGGGGATGGGGAGGGGGGAGGAGAGGTTGCTGCACCAATGCAGGAGAGGATTGGGCCCAATGGGTCCACTTGGTCCAGTAAAATATTAAAAATCTGAAAGTGAGTTCAAGGCTGCAATCTCATGAAGACGTTTTTATGTTTGTATTCAAATCATTGGATATCTGGGAATGAATTATAGGAGAATGGCGAGGTATTGGTGTTATTGCTATTGTATCAAAGGTTATGGGGAGAAGGCAGGAGAATATGGTTGAGAGAGATAAATAGATCAGCCACGATTGAATGGTGGAGCAGATTCGATGGGCTAAATGACCCAATTCTGCTCCTGTGTATTATGGTTTTATGGTTTTATCTTTTAATCCCATGGGTAAGCAATAACATTTAGTTAGCGGTTTGAAATATCATTTAACAGGATTCTTACTTTTGTCATGCATGTCACATATACCTTACTTTTCAGAATGATATTTATTAACACTTTATAAACTCTACAGAAAAAAAGCAGTTTAAACCAGGATGTGAATGTCAGCCAAACAGTTTGCAGAATCACTGGTACTCCTCAGCAACCTGTAATGAAATCTACCAAACTCATTAGCGGGCGATCAAATCTGCATATCACCATGGCAACCAGACCAGCCTTACTCTGATAAATTGGATGGTTGAGAATCTTGTTGGAAGTTTGTTTGGTTCAGGAGCTCTTGACTGATCTGCAATCGTCCCCTCTTACTTCCCCCATCTTCACTAAAACCTAATCATGACCCTGTTCCTATTTGTTCATAAATTCATAAGCTCTAGAAACAGAATAAGGCCCATCGGCTACTCCGCCATTCAATCATGGCTGATCTATCTTTCCCACAACCCCATTCTCTTGCCTTCGCCCCATAATCCCTGACATCCGTACTAATCAAGAGTCTGTCAATCTCTGCCTTAATAATATGCATTGACGGCCTCCACAGCCATCGGTGGCAATGAATTCCATGGATTCACCACCCTCTGACTAAAGAAATTACTTCTCATCTTTCTACAGGTGTGTCCTATTATTCTGAGCCTATGGCCTCTGGTCCTAGACTCTCCCACAAGTTTAAACATCCTCTCAACTTTCCCTCTATCCAGATTGGTTAAGCCAAATCCCGTTGAAGTAAACGCCCGGGGCCTTCAGTTGAAACAATGCAAAGCCCAGCAAGTTTACCTGTACTTTAAAGAATAAAACTGGGCTACGAACATTTCCCTCCATGCCTGACTCAGGAGTATTAATGTTGTTCATGGGTTGTGAATAAGACATACAATGGGCAGTGCATAGCTCTGTGATCAGTCTCCTCCATGCGCTCTTCCACCTTGAGCATACAGGCACTGAGGGAATGTAGTCACCCACATATAATTTCAACCTTTCCTATTCTTTGCCTCCATTCCACTCTCTTTCCACCACTACTGATCTCAGGCCACAGTTGTCCAGAGGCAAGGAGAGGAACAATCATCCATTTTTGTCCCATCAAGTAAATAATGTCACTAACTTCCTTACAACATAGCAGGTCATTTACCCCATTTTGTCATCTCTCCTGTCAACCTCGTTCCCCCACTTATTTTTCTGTAATCTATTTCATCATTGATGCGCATAAATATTTCACCCTCTCCCCAGTTTCTACCCAGAAACCTACACCAGGGGTAGTTTACAGCAACCAACAAGTCCGTCTTTTGATTGTGGGAAGAAGCTGGTGCATCTGAAGGAAACCCACATGGTCAAAGGGGGAAATCACTAGGAAAGGATGGATGTGGGACAGTACAGCTTTCAGTCACCATGGGTGAATGCACCACCTTGTTGTATTCCACACGCATATGACAAAGATTAATGGCGTGCCTAGTTTTGCAAAGATGGAGCCCATATTTTAAAGACAGATCCTGGTCACAAACAATTTGCTAGCCTATTTTAATAAGTAAACAACATCCTGAAAAGAGCTTTGAAAACAATTGGAGCTATGTTGCTGACAGGTTGGTTACTGAGGGAAGATAATGTCAATTAAAATACATGTAAAGAAAGATTTTCCAGGACACCCCAGATATCCTGGGCAGAAAATGCCAGCTGAGGACTTGCTGCTCCATGCCTGCTCATCATTCTTGGCCCTCGGCACCGCTGGAGTAAATTCTTGGCTGTGGTGACGTGGAGGGGTCGGAGTAGTTGGAGAGGCCTGAGACCGGGAGATGGAGGAAGCAGAGAGAGAGGGGCGAGGAGCAGCCGAGCACCCGATGCAACAGCAGGCTCTACGTGCCGAGCAAGATCCCTGTGAAATCCGAGCCACTTTGAATGGTGATGGTGGAACCCGATCTGTTGTCAGCAAAGATGGAGATGTACTGCATGGCCTGTGGAGAGAAGAGAGTCGTGAGCATTTGGGACTCCATCCTACAGCAGTGGGACCATGTGTTGCAGATACCACATGGTCCAAACCCTCAATTCACAGTCAGGCTGAACTAGAACAAGGACAAATAACACCTCAAGGTGAACTAAATAGAAAATTATGATTGTTTATGGAATTTTGTAGGGCCATCCACTGATATTAAAGAGTTGGAACGAATATTTAATTGAGTGTGAAATGTCTCGTTTTGGAAAGTTAGGTTGAGGGGTAACATGAATTAAAGGGCAGAAGGACGCAGACCTGGGTTTTGTGTGCATAATTCTTCATTAGTGGCAGGTTAGGTGGACAAACGTGACCTGCAAAATATAATTGGGATCCTTGGAAACATAATGCAAAGAATGCAGAATAGATTTATCAGAATGTCAAATACAAGTTATGTGCAAAGATAGAAAAGGTGAGATTATTCTTAGAGTGGAGAAGGTTAAGGGGAAATTTAATAGAAATGTTCAAAATTATTGAGAAAGAAAGATTTTTTTCTCCAGTCACCATCTCCAGTAGATATATGATAATCATTAAAAGCACATGGATGGAGATAAATCAAGATTTTTAATGTTGTGATCCATTATGCACTTGTGAATGGGCTGAGGAAGCAGATACAACAGTGACCACAGGGGATTAGACAATATATTTGTAAAAGAAAATAAATGTGAGAGAAAAAAATGTTTGTTCCTCTCACAGAGCTGGCAAGGCATGATGGCTGAATGGCCTTTTTCTGTGGGAGTGCAACTTTGTCAGTAATAAGACATTAATTACCAGCTAATCTGTTGTATTGTTGAAAGTATCTAAAATATATGCACTTCAGCGACATCTCTATACTAAAACTCTCGTTTGTTTGTTTGTTTGTTCCAGAACTACAGCCAAAATGGTTCATGATAACGTGACAATTTTAGGCCCACCTTACTCAGCGTCATTCCTTTGGTGTTAATGGAAGAAGTTTCATTGAAATCGGTGTTATATATTTAAAGTTATTCACATTTTAAAGTTTAAATCTATCTAGGGAGGAAGGGGGAGGGAGGGAGGGAGGGGGAGGAGGGAGGATAAGGGGGGTTGAAGGGGATGGAGTGGGGGGGAGGGGAAGGAGGGAGGGGGAAGGGGGGGAGGGGGTGTGGGGGGGAGGAGGAAGGGGGGTGGAGAGAGGAGAGGGGTAGGAGAGAGTGCTGCACCAATGCAGGAGAGGTTTGAGCCCTACGGGTCTACTTGGTCTCGTGTAAAGTAAAAGAGAACCATTCATATCTCAGTTTTTTTGCACACCTTATGCAAGCTTCAGCATCAGCTTATAATACGGTGAAGGGAAATGACGCCATTCTGTTACTCCACAGCTAGAGTGGGAATTAAGGTCTCAGTACCAGCTTCTCTACATATAGAATATTCACCAGACAAAAAGGCAAAATACAGTTTTATCCAGTATTGTATAGATTGCCATGTAACGATGTTCACTGATGTGTACATAGAGTCAACTCTTTATTAACTGTGCAGTTCGGCTGCATCGCTGTGCCACCTCCTGTGCGAATACAGTACACAGACGCATGGAAACCGGTCATTCTCTCTGTCATAGAATGGTCAGATGTGCTTCCATGCCCACTGCTGCACAGGTACAGTACCCAAAAGACTTACATGTATTAATGAGTAAATTAGAAAAGGCAGATGGCTGACAAATCCTAACAATACGAGTGGGTGATGTTTTTCATAGAAGACTCTTCTTTGCTGCATATAATTTCAATCTTTGGTGAAGAAGGCTTTTGGTAAGTTTTCCTTCATCAGTCAGGGAATTGAGTATACAAGGTGGAACATTATGTTACAGTTATACAAGATGTGGGTGAGGTTGCATTTGGAATATTGTGTTCAGTTTTGATCATCTTGCTGTGGGAAAGATGACATTCAGCTGAAAAAATGGAGGCGAAAATCTGACACCGTGAAAAATAAGATATGCAACCTTTTCTCATCAGACAGCTTTGCAGCAAAAATGTTCCACTAACAGTTTGGTGTTACTGATATTGCAGATATTTAACTAGTCTCGTGCATTAACCTTGGCCATTTGATATCACTCTCCCAAAAATGGCAGAGACCCAATATTGTGCTAGATGTTTAGCCAGAGGAGAAATACAGAAGCATCCCTAAACTTGTGGAGAAAGTTCCACGTGGCAAAGGTTACATTCCCTTCATGTTTTCACGTTTTATACAATGCTGCTCAGTCATAAGACAGGTTATCTTGTGGTATCTAAGTAGATCTATCTAATAGTGATGGAATGTGGAGAAGCACTATATTGCAGTCTGATCAAATCACAGCCCAAAATACTGTGCTGATTGAAATCTTACTTAAATACATTCTACTCTTTCTGTCACACATCATTAAAGCTTACAAGCTACATGCAGGGTCAGAACAGAGACTAAAACCCATCCTGGTAACTGTGGCTTAATCATTTACACTGAAAGACCATGTTTTGAGGAGCCAGTCTGAGACCTCCTTTTAAACACATTGCTGTTCAAATCAGTATCCCAGGTCAATGACTGTATCCTCTGCTATGTAAATACTCAAATCTTGAATGAAAAATATTCGTTTGGCATCGGTTGTGACTCAGTGGGCAAACTCATCTCTGTTTCTTAGATTAGTTTAGTTCAGTTTAGAGATAGAGCGCAGAACCAGGCCTTTCAGCCCACCGAGTCTGCACCAACCAGCGACCCCCACCTATTAATGCTACCCTACACACACTAGGGACAGTTTGACATTTATACCGTCAATAAATCTACAAACCAGTATATCTTTGGAGAGTGGGAGAAAACTCACGCGGTCACAGGGAGAACGTACAAACTCCATACAGACAACACCTGTAGACTTGATCGAACCCGTGTCTCTGGCACTGCAAACGCTGTAAGGCAGCAACTCCACCGCTGTGCCACCGTGCTGCCATAGTCGAATGATTATGAGATCAGATCCAAAGATCTGAGCACAAAATCCGGGCTAGTATCCCAGGGCAGTATCAAGTGAGTGTTCAATTGTCAGTAATGCTATCTTTCAAAGTGTGAAACTCGCAAAATATTTCTACAAAGGACAAAGTTGTTGCTCCAAGTATCATGGCTCATATTCACCCTCCATTACTAAAAACAAAGATTAGCTTGTTGTTATTTCAAGGAGGGACCCAGTGGGGGGTCACCGAGAACTAAGAGGGACCCAACGGCCACATGCGATAGTGGGCCTGATTCGCCGCGAGAAGATAAGATTGTACTAAGACCTTTAAAATTTTGTTGGTGCCAGAAACGTGACAACTCTTTGTGTACTGCCTAGATGAAGTGTGCTGTTTGAAGTTACCAGGTTGTATGCAAAAACAAAGAATTTCACTTTACCTAGGTACATATGGCAATAAGGCATCATTGAATTGAATTATTGAATCTTTCTGTTTCCCAATTGAATCTGTCTAATTTTAATCTGTTGATGCATCATCATTAGTATCTGTGGGGCATTGACTTCCCCTAATTGTATGGAGTCATCTTCTACTTAAAATGAATGAATTCCCAACATCTACTGGGCCTGAAATTTGGGGTTCACTTGAGGAGGATTAGTAGTCCGCTGAGTTGGAGCCTTTGCAGTCAGCTCCATGGTATTGCAATGCAAGAAAATTCATAAGTAAATGAAAAAATGGAAGCACCAGAGTTCTTGCAAAAAGACTGCACATCAGGTAAAAAGCATGAAAAAGAGTTTAAAAGAATGATTCAAGTTGCCAACACCAATTTAATGGGGCTGTAAACCCATTTAGTACTGCAAAGTGAAACAAAGATGCTGATATGATTGGCGTATCAGAAGGAACTTCAGATGTTGGTTTATACTGAAGTTTGACATAAAGTGCTGGAGTAACTCAGCGGGTCAGGCAGCATCTCTGGAGAAAAAGGATGGATGACGTTTCGGGTCAGAGGGTTGTGGAAGAAGGGTTCGGACCCAAAATATCACCCATCCTTTTTCACCAGAGATGCTGCCCGACCCGTTAAATTACACCAGCAGTTTGTGCCTCTCTTCGTGCTGAGATGATTGACAACAACACAATTTGGGTAATAAAAGCAACAAGCCTATATATCTCATTGACAGTGAAGGCACAAAGACAACTTTCTTTGGTTAAGTCTTCTGACTCAGTTGGGTTGGTGGGGGTGTGAGAGAATCTTCTCTGCGTTAAATGTGTACTGTAGGCTCTTTGGTCTAGCAGTCATTGATTGTGGCAGTGCCTAATGAGATATAAATGACAACATAATTTCAAAGGAATGTCGGATTGATATTCAAAAAGAAAGAATACAAAAGGATATAAAAGATGGAGAAATAGGATTACGATTAATAGCGCCAAAAGAAAAACAAAAATTAGTGGAGGAGCAATGAGCCAGATTGCTCTCGTCTGGTTACAAACTCTATGACTCCAAGTCTTCCTCTGTGTTTTGGTTTGGATGTTGGAGAGCACTTTGGGATTGAATTTCTAAATGAGAAATTCATAACTGGACATTAAAATTCTTTAGCTTAAAAATAAAATAACTATTTCATTAAAAAGAAAAAGTATGGATGGCTCATTCCTGAATTTTGCCAATAGTATACATTTATCACCAACATCAGGGATTATCTTACACTCTTCTCAATAAAGGACCCCATGTAACATGGGAGAGTCTACCGACTTTCGGACAAAAGAAGCTGGAAATGTTTTTTTGCATTTCATTTATGTTCTCCAGCCTTACACCCTATTAGAGCCATTCTTTTGTAACTCTTCTATCCCTTTCCCTATCTACCCTCTTTCCCAGCCTCCATATTTGCTTACAACCAGTTAAGCTTTTCATGATCCAAGCAAGTCACTAACTGTGCCTGACTGCTGAGTATTTCCTACGTAAACTGTTAATGTGTTAAGATAATATAATAGACAATAGACAATAGACAATAGGTGCAGGAGTAGGCCATTTAGCCCTTCGAGCCAGCACCACCATTCAATGTGATCATGGCTGATTATTCTCAATCAGTACCCCGTTCCTGCCTTCTCCCCATACCCCCTGACTCCGCTATCTTTAAGAGCTCTATCTAGCTCTCTCTTGAAAGCATCCAGAGAATTGGCCTCCACTGCCTTCTGAGGCAGAGGATTCCACAGATTTACAACTCTCTGACTGAAAAAGTTTTTTCTCATCTCCGTTCTAAATGGCCTACCCCTTATTCTTAAACTGTGGCCCCTGGTTCTGGACTCCCCCAACATTGGGAACATGTTTCCTGCCTCTAACGTGTCCAATCCCTTAATAATCTTATATGTTTCAATAAGATCCCCTCTCATCCTAAATTCCAGTGTATACAAGCCTAGGCGCTGCAGTCTTTTAACATACGACAGTGCCGTCATTCCGGGAATTAACCTAATGAACCTCCGCTGCACGCCCTCAATAGCAAGAATATCCTTCCTCAAATTTGGAGAGCAAAACTGCACACAGTACTCCAGGTGCGGTCTCACTAGGGCCCTGTACAACTGCAGAAGGACCTTTTTGCTCCTGTACTCAACTCCTCTTGTTATGAAGGCCAACATTCCATTGGCTTTCTTCACTGCCTGCTGTACCAGCATACTGATACCAGTCCCAGCACTTTGATTCATGTGGAACAACACTGGTCACAGTTCTCCAATCAAAAAAACACTCCTCTACCATCACCCTCTGTTTTCTATGACCAAGCCATTTTTGGATCAAATTTACTAACTCATCATGAATCCCTTGTGACTTAATCTTATGGATCAGTGTACGATGACAGATCTTGTCAAATGCTTTACCAAAATCTATGTGGAACAACATCCACTGCCCTTCCCTCATCAATCATTTTTCTCGCTTCCTCAAAATATTCCATCAAATTTGTGAGAATGGAGGCAGGACCACACCTCACAAACAAAGCTATGCTGACTATTCGTAATACGTCTATGTTTTTCCAAATGCATGGAAATCTTCTTCAATAATTTCCCTACCGCAGACGTAAGGCTCACCAATCTTTTATTTCCTCATTTGTTACTGTTGCCATCCTTAAGCAAAGGAACAACATTGGCTATTCTCCAGTCTTCTGGCACCTCATCCATTACTAAAGAGGATTACCTCAGTCAAAGCCCCAGTAATCTCCTCCCTATCTTCCCTCAGTGTCCTGGGATCATCCCAATACACCCTGAGGGCGTATGCATCTTAATGTTCTTCAACACACTCAACACTTCCTCTTTCTTAAAGTTGACATGTCCTAATCTCAAATAGGTTTCAAGGCACAGAGGCTCGCTTGTCTTGAACGTAGTAATTCAATAAAAATTGTCAATATCACACTTGTATTTTAGTAATGTTGCAAAGTGAAATAAGGAGCCAATTCTCTATTCCCAAGGACCATCAACTTTTACCAAGTGTTAATCTCACACATTTATAGGTATGTTAAGGAATACAGAATAGATGATTGCATTGTTACTTTCAACCGTTACCCTCACTCCTTAAGACTCAAAATAAACTATCCCTTTTGTTTTATTTGTGCCCTATATTTCCAAAGCTAACAAGGAATTGATCTAGAAAAGTAGTCTTCTTTTGCCTGCCCAGATTGATACTCTTCTTGGGAAAGCTCAGGCACCATAAGCAATCTATTTGGCCACATGGGTCAGTAGAGCTTATTTAATCCTGCCCTCTTCTGGAGCCTTTGGTTGATTCGCCAAGTGGATCAAGACAATTTTTAGACAACTATTTTAACAGAACACCTGTGGGCAGCAGCAGTTACATGGTTTTGGTCAGAAGTGTGCATTTATCAGTCATACCTTCTGGGAATAACTTACACTTATCATAATAGGGAAAGTTGTCTAACATTGGAGAATGAGGCGAGAAAATAATTGCTTGGCTGATAAAGCAAAGATTAAGATCAGTCATAAACTACTTGCATTGTTGAGCAGGCTCAGGAATTGAATGATCTATTCCTGTTCTTACATATGAATCATGAATCCTTGGAACATTTAAAACATTTTTTTTCCAACTGTATTAATATTAAATCAATTTACACCGACATGTAAGACCATGGTATAAGTAATTGTTTTGAGATAGGAAGGTATTCACTGTCCTGGCTATTCAGCTGGAGGTGAAATTCCTGAAATGAATCTGTAATTTAATTATCACGAGAATAAATTAAACCAGAATAAACCAGACAAGTAATGTTCATCAGACAGTGCCTCCGTTTTTCTCTTTCATTATGACCAAACGCATTGTAAATTATTTGAAATGAAATATAAAGTAAGTTTGTGGTAGGAAGGAACTGCAGATGCTGGTTTAAACCAAAGATAGACACAAAATGCTGGAGTAACTCAGTGGGTCAGGCAGCATCTCTGGATAACAGGAATAGGTGACTTTTCGGGTCGAGACTCGAAATGTCACCCATTCCTTCTATCTAGAGATGGTGTCTGTCTCGCTAAGTTTCTCTAGCATTTTGTGTCTATCTATAGAGTAGGTTTGTCTGGAATACGAGAAAAACAAGACCAAGTTTGTGTGCCCCATCACTTGTCATATGGAAAAGGGAGAGGAGGAGATTGGGTGGTGTGGAGAATATATAGAGAAAGGGGGAAAGATTAAAATTGGAACAGGTAAAGGTTTGGTTAGAAGGCCACAAATTTATTGGAGATTGGGAAAGTGGTGAAATTGAGGAGCAGTGAGGACCAGAGCAGGTAATAGTGCTTAAATGTGGGAAAAGGGGAGATTACTGTGAGAGGGAGGGGATTGAGGTGGAAAAGATTGTGATTTGATGGTGACCACAAAGAAGAAAATTAGAGGGATAGAAAAAAAACAGGGTTTGGTGGAGATATGAAGGTCAAGAAGCTGAGATAAAGGATAGAGGAGGAATAATTGAGTGGGAGTTGAGAGGAGATATGATTTGGAAGGAAATGAGATTAGGACTGTTGAAGATTGGGGATGTTTCTGACTCCATATTCAAGAAAGACAAATTCTTCATTTTCTTATCATTCATTTAGAAGTCTTTTGTGAACACTTTAATGATGACAGGTTTTGCTGCTCCGTAAATGGGTGACTGGCTCCAGTATCAACCAGTCTGGGAAGATGCCTCAGAGTGGCACTAAATCCTAGATATGTTAAAATGGGTGCTTCGAGCCTCTGCAGGAAATCCTTATATCAGAGTGGAATTAAGTAATTCATCTTGGCCAATACAATGGACATTTTAGTGTTTGCTTTGAGCTGATCTATTTTTCAATTTATCTTATATGTATTGTATATACACACAAAGGATCAGAAAGTGAGATGCAGAATTACCATTTAAGAAAATAATCAATTGTTCCATGTTTCCCTTTGTGCACAGGCACATGAGCCAATACTGAAGTACACGCGAGCTATACATACCCAATAAGAATGTATTACTGGAGTTATAATCTGATAGGTTGTGCAGATTTTTTAAATTTACAAATCCCTGATTATTGCTCTGATTGACACAGGTCATGAGAAACAGATTTCACAACTGAAGGAGTGTTCCAGTTTCAGTCTCTTACCTGCAGGTAGAGGGCACCACTGACAAACATGGTAAATATATGACTGTTGCTACCCAGGCCATTGACAGTTTCCAAAGATCTGTAAGAAAGACAAAGAGATTGTTTCATATTATTTACAAAAATTTTGGAAGAGTATTTTTAATTGAATCTATTAAACTCGGATTAAGCTACCCAGAAATGGTAGGTTCCTGGAGACGGTTGTAGATCAGAGAGACCTATGGGGTCTGGTTCCCTGAAAGTGAAGACCCAGATAAGACAGGATGGTAAAGATGTGTAGGAAAGAACTGCAGATGCTGATTTAAATCGAAGGTAGACACAAAATGCTGGAGTAACTCAGCGGGACAGGCATCATCTCTGGAAAGAAGGAATGGGTGACATTTCGGGTATGGACCCTTCTTCAGACTGAAGAAGGGTCTCGACCCGAAGTGTCACCCATTCCTTCTCTCCAGAGATGCTGCCTGTCCTGCTGACTTACTCCAGGATGGTAAAGAAAGTGTTTGACATGTTGGCCTTCATCAGTCAGAGCACCAAGTAGAGGAGTTGAAACATCATGTTGCAACTGCACAAATCATTGGTGAGCCCACATTTGGAATATTATGTATAGTTCTGATCACCCAGCAATGGGAAGGATGTCATTAAGCAGGAAAGCATGCAGAAAAAAATCATAGTGATGTTTTTGAGACTGTAAAGCTAGACACATAAGGAGAGACTGGGGAAGTTGGGTGGTTTTTCCCTGAGGATTGATCTTATAGAGGGACATAAAACCATGAGGGCTGTTGATAAGGCGGACGGTCACAGAATGTTTCCCTATGATATAGTAATTTATTATTGTCATTTGGTAATATTTAGCATTTTATATTGTTTGTAATCCCATTGCATTACAATACAGTGTAATTTTTGGTATAATATAGCAATGTATAGTTTTAAAACAATGTTTATGGTGAGACTATACGTGCATCATAACTATTTTCTGGTTATAATGCTTGTACATTGCTGACATTAATATTGTAGAACTTTAAATATTACCATACCAACATTATATGGTTGTAATGCAAAATGTTTGTAGTTAAGCATGTTCCTTTTCTACTAATATTGAGTGTTTGAAAAAAATAAACACACATGACTGTAATATAGCAATATTGTAAAAATATGATTCTCCTCAAACTTCTCTGCGTCTACATTTCCTCCTTTGAGAAGGTCCTTAAAACCTACTTTCTAAGTCACATCCTTAAATAATTCACCTAATGTCTTCTAACGTGGCTTTGAGTCAGATCTATTTTGAATGTAGAAAGCACTGTAGAATGCAAAACCTGGTTAAATGCAAAATACAAATGAAACTGTTGTTATTATTGCTCCTTGCAGTGTACTATATATGGGCGTACTCTCCAAGGGTGTTCGAATCCCAGCAAGGCAAATTGTGATGCTGTTCAACAATACTATAACATATTGGAATGAATTCCCAAATGGGAATTAATAGCTAGCTTTATATATAAAGAGATATGTTTAGCTTAGCAATCGCAGGAGTTTGTTTCACACTCATTCTTTTCCTCCAGTTGTTGCTTGTCCAGACAGGAAAATGCAGAACTACATCAGGGATAAGAGCACCAAAAGACTGCAGGGCCAATCATTGCTGGTGAAAGAGGCTCCGTTTTAGCTCTCAGACAGGACTGAGCTTTGTTTGAATTTTTGATGCAGACAGCAAAAGGGATGAGAGGAAGATGCAAAGATTATCATCTGTCCACAGTAACTGCAGATCCTGTAAATAGATCTCATTCAGATCATTCAAACACAAACATGGGGACTGTGAGCTGTTCTTCCACCCCCAGGTTCTGGGAATCCATCCGAGGACAAAAAAGAACCCCTTTCTAGTTATTTTTGAAAATACTAAGCCCAGTCAGATAAGGGGAAATCAGACATGGGAGTTAAATCTCACTCCATTTCAATTGCGAAATACCTGATGTTATTTACATGAACTTTCATAAGGATTTCAATAAGGCTCCGCACAAAAACATTGTTAATATAAAAAGAAAAATATTGGGAAATGGAGGTAACATTTTCATGTGGATCAAGGATTGATTAGTGGATAGAAGTAGAGGGGGGATGCATACTCCATTGGTCAAAATGTGACTTACAGTGTCCACAGGGATTGCACACTTCCACTTTTCACTCTATTTATCAATGATATTGTTGAAGAAATGGAGAATCATGTATTTACATTTTCTGATAACACTAATATACAAAGCACAGCAATCAAATTTGATAGATTAGATAGGTGTAGCAATGGAGAACCACGTATCTAAATTTCCTGATAACACCAAGATACATAGCAAAACAATCAATGTTGATAGGTGTAGATAACTGTAAATAGAATTTGGTAGATTGAGCAGGCAAGTTTGTTGCAGATGGATGATAGTTTAGGCAAGTATGAGATAATTTGCTTTTGTCTTAAAGGTAAAATCAGAACATTTTCTTAGTAATGAAAAGCTAGGAATTGTGGAGAGGAAAAGGTTCCAAGGTCTAGTGCAAAATCGTTAAAAGGAACAGTGAACAGATACAATGTAAGGCAAAGTGATGTTGACCTTTATCTCACGTGGACAAGAACGGAACAGAATGGTAATTATATATAGTCATGCAGATGCTAATCAGTGTATCAAGTTCAGCAGTTTGCATCACGCCAACGGAAATGTATACCAAATTGGATGCAGAAGAGGTTTATGTCAATAATGTTGAGGCTAAAGGGGATGAATTTAACAAACAACTTTTATTAACTATGCTTCTATTTTCTTGGGTATAGGCGTGATCTAATTAGGTAAATCGAATAAGACTTTTCATCCAGCAGTTGAGTCAAGAGCAAAAGAACAAATAATTAGTACTTTAGAAGTGTCAGTGGTAGAGTTGCTGCCTTACAGCGTCAGAGTCCCAGGTTCAATCCTAACTACAGATGCTGTTTGTACGGAGTTTAGACATTCTCCTTGTGACCATGTGCGTTTTCTCCGGGTGCTCCGGTTTCTTCTCACATTCGAAAGGCATACAGGTTTGTAGGTTAAATGGCTTCGGTAAAAATTGTGACTTTTCCCTGTTGTGTAGGATAGTGCTAGTGTACAAGGTGATCGCTGGTCAGCACAGACTCGGTGGGCCGAAGGGCCTGTTTCCCCGCTGCAGCTCTAAAAAAAAACGATTTCTCAGGGAAGATCACAACCTGAACATTTGTCCACGGAGAGAATTTTCACAATCTCGGAACTTATCGCCACAACTCAGGTTTTCAGTCGGTCAGTCGTTTGAGGGACAGGCCAAAGATGGGCTTGCATTGGAGTAAAATTTGTAATTATTTCATTGAATGGCAGATAATTGAGGGACTGGATAGCAAACTCCTCTTCTTTTTATGCACACATATAGAGAGTATTTTCCAGTTGTTTTATAGACGTACATAATAGCAGCAGAATGCTAGTGTACGGTGGTAATGGAGTAGCGTTATATTGCAGTAATGAAGTAGAAGGTGTGCAACATCGTTGATTTATTAATCTATAAAATGCAAAGCAGTATTTCCAGGAGGCAACAGCATGTCTGCACCGACATGTTCCACTGAATGGCACCTTAGGGTGAAATTAATCTCCAAGGATCACATAAAACAGGTTACTAATGAATGTCCATTTTATCATCATCCAATGTGCCTCCATTCAAATTATAGAACAGAAAATTGTGTGGGGCTGTTTAACTGACTGGCGAGTCATGATTGTACCTGCAGTTGCCTTTCAAGATCAGGTTCATACTCCTCTTAGTTCCAATTATCTTGATATGTGACCATTGATGTCAGAAAGGAGCTCAACATACAGTAACAGTAAAAAAAAAAAAACTAATCAGAAAAGGTAAAAACTAAAAGTAAAACTAAAAAAAGCTAAAAAAAAAAAAAGTGGAGATCTGGTGAAAATGTTGGAAATACTCAGCAGGTTAGGCAGCACACATGGAATGAGTAAGTTAACTTTCAGATCCATGCCTTTTCATTTTGAACAATTAGCCAAAATATGTCTGTAAATTGGAGGAGACCTCCTTGAAGCTATCTTGAGATATTGGTTGGAGCAGCTGAGAATGTTATTGTCAACTACCAGTATTTACTTGCTGTTGGCTGATTGTCAAACTGGATGGATGGTTTATGCTATCTGGATGGTGTGCTGCTAGTTCTGCAGACATTTCCAGAATTTATTAAATTATGAAATGTAATGTAGCTTACCCAGGAGACAGCAGTATGTAATGTAGGATATCTAGAACATGTCAGTGTATCTAATGAAAGTTTATCAATCTGACACTTTTAACCTGTTTCTCTCTTCACAGAAGCTACTTGACCTTGTGAATATTTGTCGTAAAAATCAATTGCATTGATCGTCATAGAGCCACAGAACGCTGAAACACTCCCATTGATCCACCTGGTCCATGCCGACCAAGATGCCAACCAACAGAAGTCCCATTTGGCCACATTAGACTCAGATCCCTCTCAACCTTTCCTATTTTTGAGGAATTGATGCAACTTAGCACAACCTTCAATCCCTTTACTTCCCTCTTGACCACAGGTTCTTTAATTTGTTAAATGTAATCAAGGGAGGCTTTGATAGAATAGTCTGGGAGAGGTTACTCTTCTTGGCTGGAATGTCTCAGGATAAATGGTCAGCGACTGAGGTAAAGGGAAACCTCTTCAATTGGAAAGTACTCAATATTGTAGAATTCTCTACCCTAAAGGGTTTGGTTGTTGAGTGTCCAAGACTGAGAGCAACAGATTTTGAGATATTAAGATTTGTGGTGATGGTGCGGGAAAATTGAGTTGAGATTGAAGGTCAGCCTTGATCCTTACCGAACAGCTAAGGTTTGAGAAAGCATGTGGACCATTCCTTTTTTTTCAATTTACTGGCTTGCCTGTATACTTCTAGTGACGGGTTCCTATTCCATATCTGTTCACATCAATCTAGTTATGCTTGGAATTGCTTGTTGTTCTATTACTAGATTGTGTTTGATGGTCCCATGGCAACAGTGGATTATCACACTTACATATTGTGCTGACATAGAGATTCAATGCAGATGAGTATTCGGATATTATCTTGAGGCCTATTGTGCCTTCTTCTCTGAGGCTCCCTGTGTTCTGAAAAAAGAAAGGAAACACACTGGTACCAGGGGAAACATGAAGTTCCTTGGATCAGATGTGGGGCTAGAAACATAGAAACAGAAAACAGGGGCAGTAGTCCATTCGGCCCTTTGAGTCAGCACCGCCATTCAATATGATTATGGCTGATCATCCAAAATTAGTACCCCTTTCCTGCTTTTCCCTATATCCCTTGATCCCATTAGCCCTAAGAGCTAAATCTCACTCTCTCTTGAAACGCTGGCTACTCATATCATGCCTTCCATGGCAAAGTCGTAACTGCCATACAGGACTGAAGTGACCTGCTGAAGCTCCTACCAATTGCCCTGCTGTAGGATATGAAGGGATAATTCCTGGAATCCCAGCTGAGAGCTCAGGAGAGAAAATCTGCAATATTACCCAGTCTAGCCTATTTGCCAGTCAGGACTCACCTTAATTTCCATTTTAGCTAAGGGGTGATTAGAGATGGAGATTATCAGTGATGTCCATATCTGATATGAAAAATACTTGTTTAGCCCATGCAAAACTCCAAATTTACCACTTGGGTTCTGCAAATTCATCCCAAATAGCCTGTTTCCCATTTTCCTGAAGATGCCATGGAGAAGTTCTGCTCATCTGCCAATGAAGAATGTGTTGATTTTCTGGTCTACCTTTCTTCCAGCAGTTGGCAGTATAAGGTTCTGTCCGGAAGCAATTCTGTCTTATCTCTATGGCAGGAATCTGATAGGCAGAAGTAAAAGTTGCTAAATTCCTGAAGCCTCCTCGTTTTAGCTCATCACAAAATGTATAGGTAATCACGTGACTTCTTCATTACCTGCATCCACAATCTATCAAGAGGGTGCTCAGGGGAAATGTGGAGATCCCATCTACGTTTTACTATAAATCAAAGTCAAGGGATAGTCATTGAGCAGGTGGCTACATCAAGAGAGTCAAGAGTTAAGGTGTTTAATTGTCATACCGGCAAGTACCAAATTCTTATTCACTGCAGCTTTACAGGTGTATTAATGTAGTAACGCAAAAATAAATATACAGTAATCAATAATACAATAAATTCATAATCAGTAATACAAGGTTAGCAGATCATAATAGTATGAAACTAAAGTCTGTAGTGCAACCAAAACAAAATCCACAGTAGATCATAGTTGTTGAGGTTGGGATATGGTTAGTGTTCTGCAGTGATGATGTCCCACCATCCTTACATTCTCCTTCCTCCATCAAATGAGAATTTTCTAGTTATTTTGTACCTGAACTGACAAAAGGGTGATGTTTCCCTTGTGGTCAGAAGGCTGGAGACATTGTGCAGTGCATGCTTATCCCTTCTGCATCTTGGCTGGTGATTCAGAAGAAAAAAAGGAACAAGGTAAACAGATGGCCTGATCATTGATCGCTTCAGCACCATTGATGCCCTATTCCCAGAATGGCCAGCATGTGCTGTCTTCCATTGAGCTTCAAACATACAAGCGCACTTGTCCCTATTAGACTCGTTATTGCCCAATCCATATTCTACATCTTTTGTACACAGAATCATAAAAATTTGACCGCAAATTATAGGTTAGAGTGATGCAAATGTCAAGGTTGAATAGCTACCATGCACTATAGGCCTGTGAGTGTAACTGTAACAGTTGTCGATATGAGATTGACTTCACAGTCTGAAAGTAAAGCAATTATTTGAATTTTGGGGCAAAATATTAGTTGATCATTGGCAGTGATGATAAATATTGCGCAATAAACTGTAATTGGGACTCAGTACAGTCATTCTTCTCGCAATCATATTACTATTTCACTTTTGATGAAAGTCTTGAAATATAATTCTTCACTTCTGATATTGATAAATTATGCCATTTTAAGTGGTTCATATTTGCCTTGATTGTTAAACTTCCTATATTACATTCATGTTTTTCCATCAAGATTGT
Source organism: Rhinoraja longicauda (assembly GCF_053455715.1). NCBI lineage: Eukaryota > Metazoa > Chordata > Chondrichthyes > Rajiformes > Arhynchobatidae > Rhinoraja > Rhinoraja longicauda. Next base: position 30,519,843 of record NC_135965.1, read on the forward strand.
TAACCCCTATCGCAATTTAATGGCATTGCCTCTTTACCAAACCTCCTTCTCTTCCTACTCCCTTGTGCAAAGGCTCACCAGTTTTTCACGGCAATTAGGGATAAACAGTAAATGTTTGTCTTAGAAACATAGAAACATAGAAAATAGGTGCAGGAGTAGGCCAATCGGCCCTTCGAGCCAGCACCGCCATTCAAAATGGCAACTCCCTTTTATATCTCTTTTTGGAGATAAAATTGGGGGAGATGCAAACTTGCTTTACCCATTTTATACAACTCTTCTCGAAATTGAAATCTACTCCAGTAGTTCTGCACTCTACAGTAAACTCATCCACCCTTACAGATTAGTTAATCCCCGATAACATTATGTGTCCTTACCGATATGGAGGTTGGCGGAGAACTGGTAAAAACCTGCCACTGGGGCCACGTATTGGCCGCTGGTCAGATTCAGGCCAATTCCTCGTAGGAACACACCGTTCTTCTCAGGCTAAGAGTAAACAAATGTATTAAATAACATAGCCAGACTCAGCTTCAACATTTCTCCAGTAATAATTCATACTAAGCAACTTTTAAAGATGAAGACTCCAGAATGCATACTCTGCAAAATCTTGTAACAATATCTTAATTACTTGAATGAAGATATGAAAACACTACAAATTAATATAGTTAATCTGCAGAGCATCATATCAACACCTTAAAAGTTCACTGATGTTACAAAGAGAAATCCTACACCAAACACAACCAGAATTCACCTGGAATGTGCACAGTGGATTAGCTGGAGATCTTCTTTCTATCTGCCTGGGTTGAATTGCTGTTCAGATCCCAGGTTAAATTGTGCAGCATGACAATCAGAGACGTGAGTCTGCCAGTGTGATGTATACCACACTTTTCATTTGTCGTGCCCATCCCCACAACGACTTCCCTAATGACCTTTGTGTGTTGGGTACCAAGCTTTCCTGCTAAATAACTACTGACCTGAAATAATGGGTCTGTGTCATACTAGAATCAGGCCAGAGGGGGCAATACCCATCTCACTCCAACAATTATGGATTCTGAATCACCCATTTATACCCCATCAATTATTCAGGAATTTAATAGTGAAAATATACGTTCTTATTTATATTGTTCACTAACGTTGGAGTAAAGAGTTATGATAGCCCTTTACATTGAAAATGCACTCACGATATGGAAGTTCTGCAGCTCTCTCAGACTTTTTCTGCTCATCACAAGGTCATCCTTTAGCTTGCAGTGAAAGGCTGCTTCCAGTCTGTGATATTGGCCCATCTCTCCTGGTAACAGGGGATGATAGGTAAGACTGTCCTGAATCACTGGACATTCTTGGCACTTTTCCTGCAAAGCAATTCTATTTCTTTCTTCAACAGCTTCTGCAGAAATAAAATTAAACTGGTTGAAGAAGGATATTACTTCTTTATTCATACTAATTCTAAATACTGTAGAATTTTTCTGCTGCTAGTTTTTTGCTTTGTTTTTCCATTCCCTGACCCTTCTATAATCTTTCTTCCCATGTACTGTTCCCAGCAGAGAAGCTCTGTGGTAGGTCTGTGATGATTTTCATTGACACTCACGTCTGTCAGGTGCCATTATGCATGGAAGGATATATTTAAATGTATTAGCAATGCTCATCTGGGAAATGCCAAGCCAGAAACTATATAAAATAAATAGGTGCATAGAATTAGTAGATGCCATTAAATACTAAACAAGGTGAAACAAGGAACTAAAATGATGTTGATACACATTCCAGTCCAGACAGCTTTAATGCAGAGAGCAATGCCAGCCAACATCTCACCTCTTTAATAGATATGTGTGTGGAAACATGATATCACGCCAAGGTTGGGTGGGGCGTGGGGGGTCTGAAGCTCATTCTGAGCACTCCAAAACCCCTTCATATTTAAGAATGGGATCAGGAACTGATGTGATATAACATACATGGGTGCAAATCAAGAACTGGGGATTATATAAAATAGTTCTTGGTTGAATTGACACAGAAGATTGGTTTGCTTACTTCTGTGCCAAATACATGAATAATTCTATAAATAGCAATGGATGTCATAAAGTAAAGGTGAATATAGTTGATACTGAAATGAAAATTAATGGATTGTATTAGAAGTTATCAGGAGCATTAAATGAACCAGTAATATAAATTTAACAGCATAATAAATATGTTGATGTCCTACAGACTGAGAGGTAACAGATTGTGTGCTATATAAGGTGCATTAGAGTGAGGATTGTGGCATATATTAAACACAGTATGTGAGCCAGTTAGATATATAACAGTAAAGGTTTCAGCGTGTAATAGTTAAACAGTGCAAGGAAGGTAAAGGGCACACTGAAATTAATCAATCTGTAACCTAATTGAAGATTAACCACTGTCCGTTAAAGATTTATTATTGTCTCCTTAATTACGTTGTATACCATTTATCCATATTAAACCAAATCCTATTTTTGCTTTCAGAAACTCTTTTGATCAAAACATAAATCTGCGATCCCACATCTTTGCAATTGAATTCCTAGATTAGTACTTTTGCACGTTTTGGCCTTTGCAATTACATCCCTTATTCTAATTATCTATTCTTTAGGTATTTCTATTTCTTCATTTCATTGAAAATGATATAGTTTATTTCCATTCTCATCATCTCAGATTAAGTGTAAGGGGATGAATTGTTTTGGGGGTTTAATTAGGAGATTGGCTCTTAGGGGGTATTAAGGTGGGACCTCGGTGTATAAATTCATAGTTCCCTGAAGGTGGCAGGACCAGGAGACAGATTGATGAAGAATGTACACAGGACGTAGCCTTCATTAGCCAGGGAACAGAATATAAGAGCTTGGAGGTCATGGGACAACTTTGAAAAAAAATTGATTAGGTCATAGCTGCAATATGGTGGACTTCTGGCTGCCAGTCTATAGGAAGGATGTGAATGGAAAGAAGAAGGATGCAAAGGAGATTCGTCAGGATGTTGCATGAGATGGAGAGACTGGATGGGCAGGGTTTGTTTTCCTTGGAGCAGAGGACATTGAGGGGGGGGGGGGTGACCTGATAGAGGAGCGCATGTCGAATGGAGAGTGGGAAATATTTCCTTATTGCAGAGACATTGGAAATCATAGAGCACATTTGAAAATGAGGAGTCGGAGAATTACTGAGGATCTGAAGGAAATTAAACTTTCCCAGGGAATGATTACAATCAGGAAAATACGTCCTGGTGGAGTGGTGAAGCAGAGGCTTTTACAACACTTAAAAAGTATCTGGATGAACACTTGAATTCCTAAGGTACAGGCTACACAGTAGGTGCTGGTAAAGGAGATTATATAGAATGGGCATTTAATGGTTAGCATGGGTATGATGGGCTATAGGACCTGCTTCTATAAAGTATGATTCTGTCACTCTAGATCAGTGGTTAAAAATTAGAAACAAGGAACTGCAGATATAGGTTTACAAAAGAAAACACAAAGTGCTGGAGTAACTCAGCGGGTCAAGCAGCATCCCTGGAGAACATGGATAGGTGACGTTTCAGGTCTGAAGAAGTGCCCCAACCCAAAATGTCACGTATCCATGTTCTCCAGAAATGCTGCCTGACCCGTTGAGTTACTCCAGCACTTTGTGTCTTCAATGGTTAACAAATGCATTAGTTCAATAAGACTGACATAAAAAGATGTTGCAGTCTGTCCCTAATGCTCTACAGATGTGGAGTAATAGAGCATGGAAGCAGGCCCTTTGGCCCAACTTGCCTACCAAGCTGCCCCTTCTACACCAGTCCTACCTGCCTGCGTTTGGGCCATATCCCTCTAAACCTTCCCTGTCCAGGTATCTCTGCAATTGTGAGATTTTCATTTGTACACATCACCAAATGGATGCATGAAGGACAGTCTTTTCCCATTAATGTTGAGTAAGTACGTAACCAACAAATTTGTGCACCTGGATAGACTCTAGTAGTGGCATTGCAGTGTTTAAAGAATGAATAAACAACATGTCATTGCCATTTGACATTTGCAATCACCAACCCTGACCCCTATTGCAGACTTTAGAGCTGGCATTGCTAGGCATTGGTGAACATACGACAGACCAGGGAAAAAGTTAGAAACGTAGAGGTTTCCTGGAGGGTGAGGTCACATTGGCAGTTCTGCAAACCCAGGTGAAAAGTATAACATAGCCGTCTATAAGTAAAGTGATGAGCACATACTCAGAGGTGCATGAAGGAAATGAGGAGTATAAGGACTCTGTGTGCAGCCTAGAACATTGGAACACAAGAAAACAGGAGTAGGCCACTTAGCCCGTCAAGCCTCTCCCACCATCCAATACGATCATGGCTAATCTACTGCAGGCCTCATCTTGACCAGTTAAGCATAGTCGGGTTGCATCTAAGCTTGGCTTGGGCACACCTCTGCCCAAGAACACAAGAAATTGCAGAGAATTGTAGATTTATCTCAGTCCAACACACAGACCAGACGCCCCACCATTGAGTCCATCTGCACTTCACACTGCCTCGGAAAAACAGCCAACATAATCAAAAACGTCCTACTCCTGTCATTCTTTCTTCTCCCTGCTCCCATCCAGCAAATGGGCGTGGATTGGAGGGCAGCGTGAAAGTTGGTGGTAAAGTTTAAGGTTGGAACAAGGAGTGTTCAATGTAATCAACCAAAAGGCAGGGATAGCTGGGTCCCATGCAACAGCTTCTGGCTACCCATTTAACGAAGAAAGTGAGAGGAGTGAAAAAAGACGTTGAGGAGACATTCCACCAAGTGAGGGGGAGTATTAGTTGATGGGAACCGAGTGTGTCTCTGTTGTATGAGGAAGCAGAGGGCACAGAGGCTTTCCGGGTGGGAAAGGGGGGGGTAAATAAACTGGACGTCCCTGGAAAAGATGAGACAGTAGGATTAAAAGTTGTTGAAGTGGTGTTTCTGCCATTGTTTCAGCTTATTCCTGTCCCATCAAACTCATCTACAAATATCTCGATTCTATCTTGCCCCTGTTACACAGTCACTTCTGACCTACATCCAAGGCAACTTATTCACTCTTCACCAATTCAACAACTGTCTTTTTGTTTGTTACGTTCCAGAGAAAATAAAGGCCTGGATATGCATGTCAGTGAGAGAGGAGTGGTGATGTGATCGATGATGGTAGCTATTTTCCATTTGGAGATGATATTGTGTTAGAAAACAGCCTCATTTTTGGTCATTTTGATCATCATCAGTCCTTATTGTACTTACAACCATCATCAGTGTTAATGAACTGTCATCAGTGTTGAATGATAAAATTATCAAATTTGCCATTACCTTTCAGCATCTCTTTGAATTCTTTCAGGAGCACTTCCTGTGTGACAACAGCCCCTGGAGGTCCCTGAGGTCCTGGAGGACCTGGTGGACCTGGAAGACCATGCTGGAAAGAGCAAATATAAAGACCTGTTAGGGTGACAAATCTTAAGGTTTAAAGCCCTCTGTGTGAAGGAATTTGCCATCTCAACCCAACATGGTCAGCACCTTATTCCGAGGCTGTGCCTCCGGTGCTGGACTGACTTTAATGTGTCTGAATCCAAAGTTTAGTTTAGCTTAGTTTAGTTAAGTTGAGAGATACAGCACGGAAACAGGCCCACCAAGTCCGCGCGTGACCAGCGATCTCCGTATATTAGCACTATCCTACACACTAGAGACAGTTTACAATTTTTACTGAAGCCAATTGACCTACAAACCTGTACATCTTTGGAGTGTTGGTGGAAACCGAAGCATCCAGAGAAACCCACGCGGTCACACGGAGAACATACAAATTCCGTACAGACAGCATCCGTAGTCAGATTGAACCAGGGTCTCTGGTGCTGTAAGGCAGCAAGTCTACCACTGCGCCACCGTGTGTCGATTGATACTGTGGTTCATTTGGTTTTATTCTACCACCTCTAGTTCTTATGAAACTATTCTGTACTCCAGGAGGGACCATCACGTAGACCCATTTCAAAGTTAACCATAGGAATGGGAGTTATGTTCATCCGAGATCAGGCAATGGCATTAAGCTTCCTTCTCTGTTGGATATTCATGAGCCCGATAGGTTATTAAAACAGCGGTGTTGTTGTCATTCCAATTATTGCCATTTAAAAAAAATACGATTCCAGGTAACTTCACAAACTGAGTTCAAATTCCCATATTTAGATTAGAATTCATATAATTACTGGAATAGACCTTTGGATTACTAAACTAGTAGCCATGCCATGTGCCTACAGACTCTGAAGAGCAGGGGAGGTTTAGTTTAGCTTATTGTAAGGCACAGTGAAAATCTTTTGTTGTGTGCTAACCAGTCAGCAGAAAGACAATACATGATTACAATCGAGCCATTTACAGTGTACAGATGCATGATAAAGGAATAACGTTTAGTGCAAGGTAAAGCCAGTAAAGTCTGATCAAAGATAGTCTGATGGTCACCAATGAGGTAGATAGTAGTTCAGAACTGCTCCCTGGTTGTGGTAAGCTGGGAAGAAACTGCCTGATAACAGCTGGGAAGAAGCTGTCCCTGAATCTGGAGGAGTGCATTTTCACACTTCCATACCTTTTGTCCGATGGGAGAAGGGAGAAGTGGGAGTGGCCAGGGTGCGACTCGGCCTTGATTATGCTGCTGGCCTTGCTGAGGCAGCGTGAGGTATAAATGGAACAAATGGAAGGGAGGTTTGTTTGTGTGATGGTCTGGGCTGCGTCCACAATTTGCTGCAATTTCTTGCGGTCTTGGATGGATCTGTTCCCAAACCAAGCTGAGGTTGCAAATATATAGATGATTCAAACCATGGAGGGATTGGAAAACAAGAGAGAGAATGTCAAAACTGCAGCAATGTCAGACTGAGAACCAAAATAAGTGAAAGAGAACAGAGTGTCTCTTCTGAAGTTGGACAGCATTCTCTATTTTTAATACAAGAACACTCAGCAATTTTTCTGAGATTTAAAGAAATCTCAGATGAATCCCCACTTTTTTGTGCAACTTAACTTGCTACCAACATTGATCTATACATTTCAGTACTTCAGCTTGGTACTCATGATGCTTTTGAATGTTGCCATTGTGACAGTTGAGATTGATTAAATTGGGTTAGTAACTGCGGGATGATGTAAGTACAGGATGTAGACCCTCATCAATCTACACGTCTATCATTTCTAAATTCTCAACATCTCATTCATTGCTGGATGTCAATTAGGTTTATCCCACTGAAAATGACTCCTTGAAAGCTGAGGATAACTTGATGTGAGCAGCATATGTGCTATGACTCACGGAGTCATGCAGAACATACAACACAGTGGTGCAGCGGTAGACCTGCTTCCATACACCGCCAGAGTCCCAGGTTCGATCCTGACTACGGGTACTGTCTGTACGGAGTTTGTACGTTCTCCCCGTGACTGAGTGGGTTTTCCCCTGGCGCTCCGGTTTCCTCCCACACTCCAAAGACGTGCAGGTTTGTCGGTTAATTGGCTTCTGTAAATTGTCCTAGTGTGTAGGATAGTGCTGCTGCATGGGGATTGCTGCTCGACATAGGCTCGGTGGGCCGAAGGGCCTGTTTTGGCGCTGTGTCTCTAAACTAAACTAAACAGAACAGAAAGAGGTTGTTTGGCCCACCGAGTCCACACCTGCTATCAAGCACCCATTAATTCTGTGCAAACTCATTTACAAAAAAAATGTCCTCACTTCTAATCAATTCTCATATTCTATCATTAATCTATGGACTAGAGGCAATTTACAATGCTCAGTTAACCTGCCAACCTGCATGTTTTTGGGACATGGGAGGAAACGAGAGTAAATGCACAAGATCACGGAGAATGTGCTAACCCCACTCAGACAGCATTGCCGCCTGGCCCTCGCTCTGGTGCTGAGGCAGTAGCTCTCACATAATCAAATCATCATTTCAGATAGTCCACACAAAGGTCCCTCCTAGACACAGGGGTGGTTCCTAGTAAAGGATGTATCTGAGTAACTCATCACTCTCAATAATTAATTATTTTTGCATTTCCCGTGTCGTCACTCATGAACTATCTCTGACTGCTCTTCCTTTTCTAGATCCCTCTCTCCATCTCAGGATGGACATGCCACTGCCATCTTCTATAAATCCACTGACTCCCACAGCTACCACAAATGTACATCCTCCTGCTCTCCCTCGTGCAAAGATGCTATTCCTTTTTACTCTATCCCACCCCACCCCCTTTCTGCAGGGACTACTTCCTTTGTGACTACCTGGTCCACTTATCCCTCTATGTCCCCCAACCTTGCCCCAGCGACTGTAGGAGGTGGAACACACCTATCCCTACATCTCCTTTCAGGGACCTAAGCAGCCCTTCCAAATCACCTGCACATTTTACCAACCAAGTCTACTGCATTTGGTGCTCATTCTGTGGCTTCCTCCACATTGGTGAACCTCAGTGTACATTAAGTGACTATTTGCAGAGCCCCCATGCTCACTGCACAACGTAATCTTGGCCTTTCCATTGCATTAATTGCAACTCACCTTCCCATCCCACACCTACCTGTTTGCCCTTGTCCTTTCCTATTGCTACAGAGTGCAAAATGGAAGTGCAACATCTTATATTCTGCTTGGGTAGCTTAAAACCTAATAGTATGAACAATTACTTTTTCAATTTCAGACAACCCAGTTCTAGATCGCACCTCCCCACACATTCTCCAGCCCACCGAGTTTTCTTCTCCCTTCTCTCTGACTTTACCTTTCCCATCCCCTCAACCCTCATCAGTCCATCAACCCATCACCATCTGATTTTTCTTATCACCTTCCAGCATTTATCTCACCCTACCCCCAATCATCTTTTGCATTCCTATATATTATAACTGTTTGTTCATCCTCCTCAGTCCTGTGTCTCAACCTGAAATCTCAACTTACACCTTTTGCCTCCACAGACGCTATTTGACCCGCTGAGCTCTTCCGGCATCCTGTTTTTAATTTTTGTTTTGCTGCAAGTAAAATTGTTCCACTGTCTGTATATATGGAAATTAAACACTCTTGACTCTTGAGATTCCAGCATCTATTGTTTCACCATTGGGGATGTGTCTTTGCCTGTGTTGGCTTCATGGTAACTCCCTCTATGAACTTTCCCTCCATTTTACACTGCACCTTTAAAAACCTCAATTTTCACCTTCTTGTTCACAGTCTTGAAACCCACTGCTCATTTCAACTTCTGTGGCTTGGTGTTCACTTTTGATAAATGAAGCAACTTGGGGTTTTTAATCCAAGTTAAGGGCACCTAACCCTCAAGGCAATCGGATACACAAGTCAACTGATGAAACTGCAGATGTTGGGATAGAGATATCAGGTGTGCAAATGCATAAACTTTAGGCAGCAGTGGAATTCAGAAGGTGGCTCTGGGTGCACAAATTATAGCACCCAAATTGTTCTTGTTAGTTTGGTCTAGGCTGGCAGTTGGATCTAACCAGGTGTTGGTTTGTGACTATAAGCCCAATCTATTACACCCACTCATAAATTCTACAGTGATATTACCTTCTCAAGCAACCAAACTTCACTGATTAACACTTAGACCTTTTACTCTCACACACCATCACCCTATGCATTTTCAGGGTGACTCTGAGTGGTTCTCTGTATATTAAGTTGTGTTCACATTATAAACAGTGGACATTCAGATTTCAAATGAGTTCACCCCAATTCCTCTTAGATATGCAAGTGTTTCTGGCACATTACCACCTCTTTGTCTCACCCAATGCCCTTGCAACGATTACCTGTGTTTTTCGTGCTTTCCCTTTATTCTTCTTCCTTTCATTGACACCCTTCTCTGAGTGCTCTACAAACAGAAGCCAGCTATCGCGTGGGTCCACCGGCAAATCCAGTAGCTGCTGAAGAGAAGGTGAAAAATGAGGCTGGAATTCAGATCCCGAGAAAAAAATACGACTCGTGGAATATAGTCATCAATTGGCAGGGATTGCAAAAGCTTTTAGAGAGCAGAGAATGAGCTAATTCAGGCAACATTTGGCAATGTGCCCTGCGGAACTTGAAACATATTTTGTTACTATTTTAATATGAGCAATATTTACTACTCACATTCTTAGACGAGGTACAGGGGGGTTAAATAAAGAGAGAGAGGCTCTCTCAATTCTGGACCAACAGGCACACTCGAGAAAGATGTACAAAGGAATAAGGGATGCGTGAAAAACATTAAGTATTCCCCGGTCTAATGAGGAATGTATTAGATTCAGAGTAAAGTTCTCTCTGGTTAACAAATATTGGACATCAATAAACATTCTGGTGTATTTAAAAACTAAAGGTTTCATGCAATGTAACAGGTCTGGAAATCTTTGAAGCATATTCCAAATGTTAGACAAGCTGGACTTTCATTATAAAGCTTTGTCAGTATCTGGATCACAATATCACCCAGTCCCAGAGAAGGAAAAGACAGTGTGCGACCCTTTGTATCACCCAGTCCCAGAGTGTGGAGCCTTTTCCGCATGCTAAAGTACTGAATGCAAATGTTGAAGATTAAGGATGTTTGTGTGTTGACTGTGGATTTTTTAACTGATTACCAAACATACATTTAAATTTTGGTTCTAATTTCTTTATTACTCATGAATATTGTTGAGCACAGGTGGGAAGTTTCCAGAGGGAAGAAGGGTTGGATGTGACAATGAAAACCCACTTAGCCCAGCCCATTGCTTGGTGTGAATGAATAAGCTTTATTGTTTTCTTTGTTGCTTTTTTTTCCTGCTTACATTTCGGTCATTTAAAACGTTATGAATCATTTCAGAAAGAGCAGGGGGAAAGCATAGGGAGATTTATTAAGAGGAATTGTTGGCACTTCATGGCAAATTGGAATTTGTGAGACTTTGCCGCTCACTCAGAAGCAGTTGGAATATGTCTGTTTGTGCGAGGCCAAGAACTCAACATTGTAAATATGGGCATGAGGCATCAACAGCGGGTTGGTAAATTGGCACTTGAGATTGGAACACTTTGGATGCATTACACTAGCTCTTTCACGTATCACTTTCAGCACTGCTTTCACACAATACTCTTTTTCAGTCCTGAACTTGAGAATCTCTGTTATGTATGAAATGAAATCATCTGTGCTCTGGCTGAATACTTTATTTTTCTCTCCCCTGCATGCATTTTTGAAGCAAATGCCTACAATGGAATTTCTCTCTCTCCCTGCCCCCTCACCACTCCCAGCCCGAGACATCTTGAGCTAAAAATACCATCCGCCTCTACCCTTCAGATCTGTGCCTACAGGTAGCTTCAGATATCTTGAGGATACAGTATAAGTAAAGGTTTATGGAGTAACTCAACGGACACGCAGCATCTCTGGAGAAAAAGGATAGGTAATGTTTCGGAACCCTTCTTCAGACTGAAAGTAGGGGGATGGGGTGGGGTAGCTGGAGTCGAACTAGCATCTTCAGTTCTTTGTTTCTACAAGTAAAAAAATTATTCTGGCTGAGAATCCTGTACATATGAGGAAGGTGTTTTTATTTCAATGTTACCAAGATTTCAGCATCAAAGTCCAAGTTCTTTTCAACTACATTAAGTGAATAATAGTCATATAATAATTGTGAACACGTGCTTGATTGGCAATAAAGGAGATTGTGCAGTTAAGCCACTTTATAGGACATAATGCCACTAGTCCTTCTAATGGGTTTAAAATAACATGGTTATTTCATGAGTTTAGTACCACTGGAAAACTGTTGCATTCTCAACATTAGATGTCCTGTCCATAATGTTTATCTTTTATATGAATTATCAACCATCCATTTACAAAATCTACGATTGAAGTCAGTTATACTTTTGAATTTTCTTCTTAGATACAATATATGCTATATGACCTGCACAATTGAAACTATTTTCTCCTTATATTTTGCCACATTTATGTGCCTCATTTCATCTAAGCGTGCAGGTACAGCAGGCAGTGAAGAAAGCTAATGGCATATTGGCCTTCATAATGAGAGCATTTGAGTATAGGAGTAAAGAGATCCTTCTCCAGTTGTAGAGGGCCTTGGTGAGACTACATCTGGAGTATAATGTGCAGTTTTGGTCTCCTAATTTGAGGAAGGACATCCTTGCTATTGAGGCAGTGCAGCATAAGTTCACAAGGTTAATCCCCGGGATGGCGGGACTGTCGTATGAGGAAAGATTGGAAAGACTGGGCTTGTATTATCATATCATATCATATATATACAGCCGGAAACAGGCCTTTTCGGCCCTCCAAGTCCGTGCCGCCCAGCGATCCCCGTACATTAACACTATCCTACACCCACTAGGGACAATTTTTACATTTACCCAGCCAATTAACCTACATACCTGTACGTCTTTGGAGTGTGGGAGGAAACCGAAGATCTCGGAGAAAACCCACGCAGGTCACGGGGAGAACGTACAAACTCCTTACAGTGCAGCACCCGTAGTCAGGATCGAACCTGAGTCGCCGGCGCTGCATTCGCTGTAAAGCAGCAACTCTACCGCTGCGCTACCGTGCCTGGAGTTTCACTGGAGTTTAAAAGGATGAGAGGGAATCTTATAGAGACGTATAAAATTATAAAAGGACTGGAAGCAGGAAAAATGTTCCCAATGTTGGGGGAGTGGAAGGGGTTGGGTGGAAGAGGTAATTGCTGTCTAACTAAAATAAATACATTATTAAATCAGCTCATGAAGAATTTAGTTCTCCAGTGATTGAAAGAAAATGAAGATGGACTCTTTGAGTGACCATTGGTGGGTGCCAAGGTAGGACAGGAAGATGCAGGAATGAACATAACGATGCCTCCTGAATTCTCACCAGATTTGGCTAAAACAAAAAAAGAGTATCATTTCAAAACAACATACAGCATATGCTAGAATCTTGAACTAAAAACTAAAAACAGAGCGATGGAATGACCATTTCACGAGAGGAATAAAGACCTCGTCTTAACCCCAGTTCCTCTCAGATCTACATGTGTTTCTGGCACATGTGTAAATCAGACTAATCCTTTGTTTTCCCACTGAGGTTGTTCCAACAATAAAATTGGATTGGGCACTTTAGGCACAGAGGATTGCTACCAGGTCAGCCATACACTAGATGTCACTATTCACATAGCACCTATTTCCACCTGTTTTGACATGAAGTGGAACTCATCGCTCCATATTACAACCACGATGGAATCGTCTCTCTTGAACTGTGCTAGTTTGTTGCTTCACTCAGCATTGAAAGGAACACAAACTGACATCAGGGAGACTGCATGTCAAGACTGACCGCAAGCTGCTGAACTACTAATTCTAGGAATGTCTCAGTTGTGATGCTGCTAATAACATTAAATTACTCGAGTTGTCATGATGGACTTGGCTGGCTATGCTCAGGATAAATTGGAGCCTTGGGCAGGAGGAAAATACATGCCAACTGCAATGAGCCCACTCTCATAGTCCTCAGCCCACATCCTCTGGGACCTCTCTGATATATTCACTGGTTCAATTTTTCTAATGCAATCATCACAGGTAGTAACATTCTGCAGAAAATCCTTGAACTGCTCCCCCTTCATTCATCCTTATGGTCTCCATCAGCCTTATAAACAATAGGATCCAGGAGTTCTTATGATTTTGTCAGGTTTCCTGCTACTACAGCGCACAGGATGTCCCTTCTGACATCTACCTCATTGACTTATGTGTTCCTTGTCATGTGATTACTGCTGCCTGGCTACTACAGGGCGAGGGGAGGAAGGGCATGGATTATAAATTGAATATGGACCCATGGAAAACTATGTCAGTCTTGTTTTAATGTACCTGTTTGGGTGTAAAATGCAATAATGCTATTCCAGATGACTGGAGTCTTTTGCAGTTCTTAGAGGCTTTATTTTGTATTATTCCGATTGGCATTGATATTTCACTGTACCTATATTTCTAGGCGATGGAACCTAAACAGCAAGTAGGGAGGTTGGGGATAGCATCAAGCAGGAAATTAGGGATGCGTGTAGCAAAGGTACAGCAGTTATCATGGGTGACTTTAATCTACATATTGATTGGGCCAACCAAATTGGTAGCAGCGCTGAGGAGGAGGATTTCCTAGAATGTATACGGGATGGTTTTTTAAACCAATATGTAGAAGAACTGACGAGAGGGCAGGCCATTCTAGTCTGGGTATTGTGTGCTGAGGAAGGATTAGGTAGTGATCATGTTGTGCAAAGCCCCTTGGGCAACAGTGACCATAATATGGTGTAATTCTGCATTAGGATAGAGAGTGACACGGTTAATTCAGAGACTAGGGTTCCTGAATTTAAAGAAAGGAGACTTTGAAGGAGTGGGACGGGAATTGGCTAGGATTGACTGACAAATTATACTTAAAGGGTTGACGGTGGAGATGCAATGGCAAAGATTTAAAGACTGCTTGGATGAACTCCAAAAATTGTTCATCCCTGTCTGGCGAGAAAATAAACCAGAGAAGGCGGCTCAACCGCAGCTAATGAGGGAAATCAAGGAAAGTGTTAAATCCAAGGAGGAGGCATATAAAGTGGCCAGAAGGAGCAGCAAACTTGGAGAAATTTAGAACTCAACACAGGAGGACAAAGGGGTTAATTAAGAGGGGGGGGGGAAAAGAGCATGAAAGAAAGCTTGCAGGAAATATAAAAACTAACTGTAAAAGCTTCTTTAGATATGTAAAAAGGAAAAGATTAGTGAAGACAAATGTAAGCCCCTTACAATCAGAGACAGGTGAATTTATAATGGGGAAAAAAGGAAATGGCAGAACAGTTCTGTCTTCACTAAGGAAGACACAAACAATCTCCCAGAAATATTAGGGTACTGAGGACTTAGTGGGAGGGAGGAACTGAAGGGAATCCACATTAGTCAGGAATGGTGTTAGTTAAAATGTTGGGACTGAAGGCAGGTAAATCCCCATGGCCTGATGGTCTGCATCCCAGAGTACTCAAGGCCCTAGAAATCGTGGATGCATTGGTGATCATTTTCCAATGTTCTTTCAACTCTGGATCAGTTCCTGTGGGCTGGACGGTAGCCAATGTAATTCCACTTTTTAAGAAAGGAGAGAGAAAACAGGGAATTATAGACCAGTTAGCCTTACTTCGGTAGTGGGGAAGATGCTTGAGTTGATTATTAAAGATGTTATAGCAGTGCATTTGGAAACCAATGACAGGATCGGTCCAAGTCAGCATGGATTTATGAAGGGGAAATCATGCTTGACTAATCTGGAATTTTTTGAGGATGTAACAAGTAGAATGGATAAGGGAGGGCCAGTGGATGTGGTATATCTGGACTTTCAAAACACCTTTGACAAGGTCCCACACAAGAGATTAGTGTACAAAATTAGAACACATGGTATTGGGGGTAATGTATTGACATGGGTAGAGAACTGGTTGGCAGGCAGGAAGCAAAGAGTAGGAATTAATGGGTCCTTTTCAGACTGGCAGGCAGTGACTAGTGGGATCCTGCAAGGCTCAGTGCTGGGACCCATTATTTACTATATATACAGTATTAACGATTTAGACAAGGGAATTAACTGTGACATCTCCGGATGACACAAAGCTGAGTGGCAGTGTAAGCTGCGATGAGGATGCTCTGAGGCTGCAGGGTGACATGGATAGGTTGAGTGAGTGGGCAGATGCAGTATAATAAGAGATATATAAGAAAATAACTGCAGATGCTGGTACAAATCGATTTATTCACAAAATGCTGGAGTAACTCAGCAGGTCAGGCAGCATCTCGGGAGAGAAGGAATGGGTGACGTTTCGGGTCGAGACCCTTCTTCAGACTGATGTCGGGGGTGGGACAAAGGAAGGATATGGGTGGAGACAGGAAGATAGAGGGAGATCTGGGAAGGAGGAGGGGAAGGGAGGGACAGAGGAGCTATCTGAAGTTGGAGAAGTCGACGTTCATACCACCGGGCCGCAAACTGCCCAGGCGAAATATGAGGTGCTGCTCCTCCAACTTCCGGCGGGCCTCACCATGGCACTGGAGGAGGCCCATGACAGAGAGGTCAGACTGGGAATGGGAGGGGGAGTTAAAGTGCTGGGCCACCGGGAGATCAGTTGCGTTAATGCGGACCGAGCGCAGGTGTTCAGCGAAGCGATCGCCGAGCCTGCGCTTGGTTTCGCCGATATAGATAAGTTGACATCTAGAGCAGCGGATGCAATAGATGAGGTTGGAGGAGGTGCAGGTGAACCTCTGTCTCACCTGGAAAGAATGTTTGGGTCCTTTGATGGAGTTGAGGGGGGAGGTAAAGGGACAGGTGTTGCATCTCGTGCGGTTGCAAGGGAAAGTGCCCGGGGTTAGGGTGGTTTGGGTAGGAAGGGACGAGTGGACCAGGGAGTTGCGGAGGGAACGGTCTTAAATGTGGATAAATGTGAGGTTATCCACTTTGGTAGCAAGAACAGGAAGGCAGATTATTATCTGAAAGGTGTCAGATTAGGAAAAGAGGAGGTGCAACGAGACATGGGTGTGCTTGTACATCTATCACTGAAAGTAAGCATGCAGGTACAACAGAAAGCTAATGGCATGTTGGCCTTCATTGCGAGAGGATTTGAGTTTAATAGCAAGGAGGTTCTACTGCAGTTGTACATGGCCCTGCTGAGACCACACCTGGAGTATTGTGTGCAATTTTGGTCTCCTAATTTGAGGAAGGACATTATTTCTATTGAGGGAGTGCAGCATAGGTTCACCAGGTTAATTCCCGGGATGGCAGGACTGACATATGATGAAAGAATGGGTTGACTGGGCTTGTATTCACTGGAATTTAGAAGGATGAGAGGGGATCTTAATGATAATATATTCCTTTATTTGTCCCACACCGGGGAAATTTACAGTGTTACAGCAGCAAAGTGGACAGCAGGAGAGCAAGAGATCATTCGTTATAAATAAATTGTCATCAGTTCTCTGTGTGTCTCAGCTGTTATTGTTGACTCGTCTGTTGGGAGCAGTGCTGGTTGTGCAGTCTCACAGCAGGGGGAAGGAAAGACCTCCTTTACCTCTCCTTCACGCACTTGGGGTGAAGGAGTCTGTCACTGAAGGAGCTACTCAGTGCAGTGACAGTGTCCTGCATGGGTTGGGAATCGTTGTCCAGCAGCGATGTTAACTTTGCCATCATCCTCCTCTCTCCCACCACCTGCACTGAGTCGAGGGGGCAACCCAGGACAGAGCTGGCCTTCCTGACCAGCTTGTCAAGTCTCTTCCCTTCCGCCGCTGAGATGCTGCTGCTCCAGCAGACCACTCCATAGAAAATGGCTGATGCAACCACTGTGTTGTAGAAGGTCCTTAGGAGTGCCCCCTGCACTCCAAAGGACCTGAGTCTCCTTAGCAGGTAAAGTCTGCTCTGGACCTTTCTGTATAGCGCATCGGTGTTTTCGGTCCAGTCCAATTTATTATTGAGGTAGACACCCAGGTACTTATAAGAATCCACCCTCTCGATGTCCATTCCCTGAATGTTCACCGGTGTCGGGGGGACCTGGCTGCGCCTGCGGAAATCTACCACCATCTCCCTGGTTTTCCCCACGTTGATCCGCGTATGGAAACATATGAAATTCTTAAAGGATTGGACAGACTAGATGCAGGAAAAATGGTCCCGATGTTGGGGGAGTTCAGAACCAGGGGCCACATTTTAGGAATAAAGGGTAGGCCATTTAGGACTGAGATGAGGAAAAACGTATTCACCCAGAGAGTTGTGAATCTGTGTTAAATTCTCTGCCACTGAAGACAGTGGAGGCCAATTCATTGGATGTTTTCAAGAGAGAGTTAGATTTAGCTTTAGGGCTAACGGAATCAATGGGATATGGGGAAAAAGCAGGAACGGGGTACTGATTTTAAATGATCAGCCATGATCATATTGAATGGCAGTGCTGGCTCGAAGGACCAAATGGCCTGCTCCTGCACCAATTTTCTATGTTTCTATGTTTAAACATGTGGAGTGTCGGAACATAGGATCAAGCAACATAAAGCCTAGCAACATAAAACATAGTAACACAGAACTTGCTTCCATGACAATTAAACACGACAAAACTTTCAAAAATGACAATTAAACATTCTTGACTCTTGAT
This sequence comes from Rhinoraja longicauda, assembly GCF_053455715.1. NCBI lineage: Eukaryota > Metazoa > Chordata > Chondrichthyes > Rajiformes > Arhynchobatidae > Rhinoraja > Rhinoraja longicauda. Next base: position 30,537,819 of record NC_135965.1, read on the forward strand.
TTAATTTAGAAACCTAGAAACAAAAAAAATCACGAGCAATAAAATAGGAGCTAAAAATCTAACCTAGCAAAATAATTCCAAGGCACACAGAACCTAACAATATATAGCCAAGCAATGTGGAGCCCAGAAAATAGAACATAGCCAGACAGAACCACACTGATTATTTTGACAGTGAAAGTAAAATTATAGAACTTAAAAAAATAAAACTTAGAAAATATATAAAGCTAAACATCGACATGTATCCCAGCAACATAGATCCCAGAAATGCACCAACATAGAACCTCACAATATAAAACTTAAAAATACGGAAACTTGGAAAAGTAAATCTGAAAATCCTAGAACCACAAAATATGCAAGCCATAAAAATAAAAGAATTGAAACATTATAACTATCAACATTGAGCCTAGCAACGTAAAACCTAGAAAAAAAACCATTGCATCATTGATCTAGGCATCTTCCTAGGCAATCCCCTGGGATCGAGGATGACTTGCATCTACTACAGTTCATTGGCTTTTTGAATAGTGGATCAGGTAAACTCTAAGAAAGGTGAGACAGGAGGCTTGACAGGGTGATTATTTTGGGAGGTGAAGCACATTTATGCTGGGTTTCTGTGCAGGACAAACTCCAGCCCATGATAAATGTTTCTTCACCATTTTAAGTGGTGACAGGCTAGAGATTCACAGGAGTCAGGGACGTTATATTTTCCCACGCTGAATTTAATAAAATTGTTGAATTGTATCGTTTCTCCACCAGTAAATCTCCTGCTGTGACAGAGCTCAGAGAGGATTCAGGATCTATGTCTGGAGATGTGATGCATGTGGTCTGCACATTGGAACTGATCGAATGTAGTGTAGGTTCAATGATGAGAATGTTCCCTTATCCTGCCAGTGGATTTGGATAACTTTGTCCTGGGAATGGAAGTTTTTCATCAGTCAAAGGCTATGCTCATGCACTGAAGACGATGGTTATTTTCATCTTTGATATCTGGCTGTCTTGTTGGTCCTGTAAAATGGTCCATGTTTTCTTGGGTCTTGTCATGGCCCTTTATTATCAGATGCGAGTATTGAAGCAGGCTTGTAGAAAACATCTGTTTTACACATGTTGAGCATAAGGCCCATTCTCCTGTGTGTTTCAGTGAGGGTGTCAATGATGACTTGAAGTCCGGCCCTTGAAAATGTGTGTACACAAATTGCACACTGGAAGTCAATAACTGAAATTGGAGTTGGTTTGGAGTGGAAACAACATGGATTGAACGATTTCCCCTTTGTCCTATAGGAAGCCTATAAGGGTTGAGGTATGGCAATGGAGCTAGAAAGATTGAGAGAACTTGGAGTTTAATTTAGATAAATATGAGGTGTTGAACTTGAGGAAGTCGAAGCAGGTTAGGACCTTCACATTGAACATTAGGGCCTTGGAGAATGTTGTAGAAAAGAGGGATATAGGAGTACAAGTACATAATTTCCTGAAAATGGATTAAGAGGTGGATAGCGCGGTGAAGAAGCCTTTTGGCAGATTGACCTTCATCAGACAGGGAATTGAGTTCAGACGTCATATTATAGTTGTACAAGACGCTGATGAATCCACACTTGGAGTATTATATTCAGTTTTAGTCACCATACGAAAGATGCTGTTAAACTGGAAAAGGTGCAGAGAAGATTTATGATGTTGCCAGGACTCACAGACCTGAGCTTTAGGGAAAAAATGTGCACTTTATTCCTTAGAAAGCAGAAGGTTGAGTGAGGAGTGGTCTTATAGAGGTATATAAAACCATGAGGGGAATAGATAGGGCAAATGCACAGAGTATTTTACCCAAATAGGGAGATCAAGAACTGGAGGGCATAGGCTTAAAGTATGAGGGGAAAGATTTAATAGGGACCTGAAGAGCAATTCTTTCACTCAGCAGGTGGTGGATATATGGAACAGGCTGCCAGAGGCTGTACATCATTGATCTAGTGCCGCCGCCAGGGCAACAGGCCTTTAAGGCCAAGATATGACATGATGCTTTTAAGACCTTGATACTTGAAAGCTACAAGATGGCTCCAGAAACGTGGCCATTATTTGTGTACTGCCGCAGAAGAAATCTATTCAATCGTTGCACTCTTTTACTTATGTACGATAGTGTTTATGTATAGTATGATTTTCGTGGATTATACGCAAACAAGGCATTGAACTGTATCTAGGTACCAGTGAAAATACAGGTAATAACAAGATTTTTAAGACAGGTACATAGATTGGAAAGGTTTAGAGGGTATATTGGCCAAATGCAGGTAAATGGGACGACTTTAGATAGGACAAGCTGGGCCAAAAGACCTGTTCTCATGCTGTGCGACTCTATGACTCTGAGTGCTAGGGGGATGACTCAGCTTTGCTTAACATGAGTTTGCACTGAAGTTTGCTCAGTTGCGGGCAGTTGAAATCATGTAGCAGTATAGAAATGGGTTGAATCTCCGAAGGCCAAATTTGCTTAGTCCCTCTCAAAGGATGCATCCAAAGTCTTTTGTGTGGTGGTTGTTGCTGCATTTCTTTTGGAGTTGTCACATAAGGATCATATGGCGGCGCTGCCCTAGCAGCTGCGGCTTACCTGCAGTCCATTTGTCTTTGTGTTTTTGTTGTTTTTGTTGTCTTAATTGTAGTTGTGATGTGGTGTTTTGGTGTTGTGTACTATGTGTGGGTGTGGGGGGGGAGGGGGGGAACTGTAACATTGTAAATATGTATCCCTTCCGAACGGAGACCCGACCTTTGTTTTCTGGGCCGTGTCTCTGTTCCTGCTGCGGCCTACCATCGGCCCAACTCCTGGAGCTGGCGGCCTCCAGGGCTCTGGTTCGCAGAGCCCGCGGACCAGACTCACCATCAGCGGAGCCGGCCGTTCTCGGAGGCTGCGGGAGCGGCTGCGACTCGCCTTAGGCTCGGGCCGCGTGGATGCCGACATCGGGAGCTCCGGCATCGGCAGCGTGTTCGCCCGCCCCGGATTGCGGGGCTTGGGTCGGCCCGCCGCGGATATTTCACCGTCCGGCGCGGCCTGAAATAGGCCACGGAATTTTCTCTGCTCGGCGGGGGCTTCAATGTCGGGAGCCCCGACCGCCCCGACTTGCAGCGGGGCTTGGGTCGGCCCGTTGCGGACATTTCACCGTCCGGCGCAGCCTGGAACATGGCAACGACAACAGCCTGACCGCAGGAGAAGACGGCAGGGGAAGAGAAAAAGACATTCTGGTCTTCCATCACAGTGAGGAGGGACTGGAGGAGACTCACTGTGATGGATGTTTCTTTTTGGGGGGTTTTGTGTTGGTTGGGGTTGTGTAATTTGCTTATTTTATTGCTCTTATTGTTGGACTGTGGGTGACGAAATTTCGTCCAAAAAACTTGTTTTTTGGATGACAAATAAAGATATCTTGAATCTTGAATCTTGAATCTTGAATATGACACTGTATCGCTGAATGGTCTGAATCCACACTGTGATCCAGAGGGCAACTGATTCATCTACTGAGAAAATTTCACAAAATGCTGGAGTAACTCAGCAGGTCAGGCAGCATCTCAGGAGAGAAGGAATGGGTGACGTTTCGGGTCGAGACCCTTCTTCAGACCCGAAACGTCACACATTCCTTCTCTCCTGAGATGTTGCCTGACCTGCTGAGTTACTCCAGCATTTTGTGAAATAAATACCTTCGATTTGTACCAGCATCTGCAGTTATTTTCTTACATCCACTGAGAAAAGGTCAATTCGAGATCACTGTCTTTGAACTACCCTGACAGTAGGATGATCCCCTGTAATTTATCTAGTAAGTATTAATTATTACAAATCTCACGGCACATCTATCAAAATGTGGGGTGTGAGGCTATAAATCTATGGTGTACAATGGCCATCCCATAGTAGTAAGTCACATACAGGCAGCTTTCACTCCTCAGTATGAAGCTCATGGCCATAGAAACTAGAACATAAAATGCCTCAGCATTAAACCAAGAGAAACAGGACCAAACAGCATGGTGCTTAACAACATTATAACTCTATAACATACTGTCGAGCCTAAAAACCCACATAGAAACTTTATACACAGTACCAAGTAACATTGAAGCTAACAATATAAAACTTTGAAGTAACTAATCTTCTGATGTACAATCTGGCAACATAGAATTTTGTGGCACTAAACACAGAATGGCAATGTTGAGTGGTCTCTGGAAAAATGTAACACATAAGTCTAGAAATGCACAACTTAGTAAGAGGTCCAATAGCACAGGACCTAGCAAAACAGAACTTAGCCACAAAGAATCTCAAAAACTACGTCCAAGTAATGCTCCATGTTTGTCATTTCTATGTTGCTATATTTGTTACTGCACAGTCCTACTAGTTTTGTTGATACTGTGTTTTCCTCAATCTTTGCAATGTAAATATATAAAAATATAACCTAGCAACAAAAGCACCAGACGTAATGAAATTGGAAACATAGAACAGAGAAACATTCAACCTAACAATCTAGATCAGAGCAGCAGAGAAGACAACATTGTTGAAAGTTGTAAAATGAATGTAAGAAGACAGTAACTATGAACATAAAAACAAATTTCATAAAAATTGAAATAATGAGCGCCAGCTACTTCTCTCAATGTAGAAAATTGAAGCATGGAAGATTGCAATAACTTTATTAGATTCACTCCATCTGTTATAGATAAGTGGCTGACAGCACTGGATGTACAGTATCAAAGGCTGAGGTGCAACCTGACAGAAATATGTTGATAGATAATAATATTATTTCCCATATACAACTTATTGGGCAGCACAGTGGTGCAGCGGTAGAGTTGCTGCCTTACAGCACCAGAGACCCGGGTTCGATCCTGACTACATGTGCTGTCTAGAGTTTGTACGTTCTCCCTGTGACTGCGTGAGTTTTCACCAGGTAATCCGGTTTCCTCCCACACTCCAAAGGCATACAGGTTTGTAGGTTAATTGGCCTCTATAAATTGTAAATTGTCCCTAGTGTGTAGGATAGTGCTGGTGTACAGGGTGTTCACTGGTTGGTGCAGACTCGGTGGACCAAAGGACCTGTTTCCATGCTGTATCTCTCAAATCTAAAACATTACGTCCCAACTTCCACAATCAAAATGACAAGAGGGCATGGGTTTATGGTGAGAGGTAGCAAGTTCAGAGCTGATCTACGAGGAAATTTTGGTTGGTGTCTGGGGATGTGGTGGATGCAGATACTCTCACGACTTGGGTTGACTTGTCTGTGGAACGATTCTTTCTCTTAAGACATCAGTCCCCAGATGTTCATGATAATTTTGTGAGCATGTTTCGGATGAATAACTTTGCTGTGTCCAAATAAGGTATCATGGGCACTGGCAGATATGTTTACTCTGATTTTGCTTAATTGCAGCATTGTGTCAGCGGAATGGTTTATTAAGCCATTTCAGATACAGTTAACGTCAACCACATTCCTTTTAATTTAGTGTATTTAATTAGTTGTATTTATATTTCCTGGCTGCCAACGTATAATTTGATCTAGCCTCCTATTCATGCCAGACCAGAGTCTGGAGCCTAGAAACCTAGAACCTTGAGATCTAGAACGCGGATCCTAAAATATTCAAAGATAGATCCTAGATATGCAGAACATAGAAACGTAACTTCAAACCACAGAAACATAGTTCTGGACATGGAACAACGTTGGATGTAAAGAAACATTGAACCACATACCGTAGAACCAAATGAATTGATCAATGAATTAATCTTAGGATTAAAAAACTCAAAATCCAGAACTGTTGACATTTATTGCATACACAACATACATGTCGAAGACATTTCTTTTCTGTTGGTAACTAATGCTTTGTTAGAATAATTAAAAGCCATTTCCACTGGCCTGTTTTCTTCACATTGTCCTATAGCAACTTCTTGAAAGACCTTCTTTTCCCTTAAAAGATGGAATGGCAGTTGCCTTTTTCAATGCTTTCCATGTTTCTGCAAATTCCAAACAAAAAGCTCTCTGTTTCAAATGGTCTTGAAAAATTTGTAATGACTGAAATATTTTTGCAGACCATGACACCAGTCCCTTTGATTACTTAGATGGTCAACCCATATGTTATTTTGCTCTCAACTTTCTAAACTAGAATAATACGTTTCTTTGTGAGATATTTTACGAGAAGCCATAATGTAATTAATGGTGAAGGCCACACAAACGCAGAAGCCACAGTGTCTGAAGAAGGGTCCCGATTCGAAACGTTGTCTATCCATGTGCTCAAAAGATGCTTGACTCCAGCACTTTGTGCTTTATGCCATGCAGACAAACTCTGCTTCCCGAACTTGAATTCGAAGGCACATCTAAGGATAGAATTGAAGGAAAAGGACGGGTTCATCATTTTCACCCCTTGCTCAGATGTCATATCTGAATGATGCATCTTTCTCATCTTCCATCTCTTAAATGGGTGCACTCACGGCATGGACCATACCTCTGGCCTGCATTGTCAATACGTGTCAATGCTATTCTGGGTACATATTGTTGGCACCCAGGTTTGCCAACTTCACAGGGGGTTAATGGAAATGACTGATTTTCTGATGTGTGAATAATTTATTTTGCTTCAGACAAGTGTAATCTTATTTTCCCCTGCAGTGCTATCCGAGCTATGCGGTTAGGTAAACATACTGGCGCCAGGGCCGAGGGGCACCAATTCATTGAATACAATAACAGCAATGTAATCCGCCAATGGAAATGTCGAAAGTAAAATATTCCATTTCATTTTATAAATGTACTAAATTAGGGCACTGGCAAAATTATTATAGGCATAGCTTAAAGAGGTATGACATACCTGGGACACAATTTTCCAAAGTCTAAAAGACTTAGAAAGACAGATGTACGTGTTCAAGTAAATGACACATGCCATAATGTAATGAATATAGCTCCAAAGGTATATTCAAAACAACACATTTTCAATTCATGAGAGTGACTTTGTGTTTGAAGCAAACTGACAAATGTCAAGTTCTGTATGATTGGCAGAAGGAGAGGGCACTGAATTAAAAGAATCAATTTACTCCTGTTTCATACTGTGTAGTTTGTATGTGTCTTGGTGTCAGCTTCTGTATTTGAAATGTATACATGGGCAAAAGGGAATGATTCACTCATATAGTACTCTACAGTTTGTGTGTGTCTCAGTGTCAGATTCCGTGCACAGATAGTATACACTGAGTAAAAGGGAATGAGTCACACCTGTATAATACAACACGGTTTGTGTGTAACTCTCCACTCCTGTCATTATGCAATGCACACTGGGTGAAAGGGGATGATTCATTGACATCCAGTGGCTTGTGTGTATTTCAGTGTCAACTGCTGCCCATAAACAGGGCTCATACCTGTCTGGCGTGAACAATTCCCTATTTCATAACCGCGTGTGTTGGAGGTATTCCTCCCATCATTATCCTGCCTAAGATCACCAGAATTTGACCCCAAAATAATCAATTGAACCGTTCAAATATTCTGTTGTTGCTTTTACAGTGGGCACCTACTGCCAAAGGAGCAGCAGACTTTGTGAGGTACATTGATTGCAATAGCTTAGTAGTTCAGTTACTGAACTAGTTCCCAGAGGTTTTGGTCTATTGATAGAGGGTTGTGAGTTTGAATGCTACATTGATCTCTGGGAAATTGAAAGTCAAGTAGTAAATTTTTTTTTAAACTACAATTAAAAAAATTAGCACCAGTGAAGGTATAAAACCAGTTATACAAATCCATCTGTTTTCCATCCAGAGAAGGAAACCTACTGTCCTTCCCTGGTCTGGCCGACACATGACAACTCTGTGGTTAATTCCTAAACGCCTTCTGAACGTGAGAATGGAAAATAAATGATAGCCTTGCAATCAATGCTGATGTTCAATGAACAAATAAATGGGGAAAATAATTTATGTTTCTAACCGACCTTTGTACAGCAAAACATCTAAACATGCTAGTATCACTTAATTATACAAAACTGTACATGATGTAGATTACAGTAAATGGGTTAAATGAATTAGCTAAATTATACAGTTCATTGCTGGAAGTTATGAGGTCATCTACAACATCAAAGATAGAGGAATAACCCAAAGATGATAAGAAACTGTCTTAGCACCATGGAGAATGTTAGGGGTCCACTTACTGAAACCAGTTGAACTGGTAAACAAGTACACAAAAACAATCATAGGGTTGATCAAATACATGGGAGTCAAGCCACAGATTTACAGCATTGGTCATCTCAGGGCAACGTACATCAGGAAGGTTACATAGGTCTTGGAGGAGGTGTAGCATAGGCTTAGTGGAATGATTTCAAGATTAATTTGGCCTTTATCCTCTTTAAAACAAACTATTAAGAAATTATCTAATTGAGGTGGTTCAGGTGATTAAAGGATCTGATGTGACAGAGGGAAAAAGATTCTCGGGGATGTCTTGAAAAAGGGAGCATAGTGTTAAAATTGGATTGTTCGGTGTGATTTCTCATATAACAGAAAATGAAAATCTGTTGACACCACTTCAACTAATCCAAAACTAAGATTGATTTATCTAGTAGAGCATACTGTTCCACCATAAAGCATAGCAAAGTACAGCACAGGAGCAGCCCTTCAGCCCACAGTATTTGTGATGTACATGATGCATCTGCCTGATCTCATCTGCCTGTACATGACCCATATCCTTCTAATCCTTGCACTTCCATGTGCCGATCTAAAACCCTATTAAATACCACTATTGTATCTGCCTCCACCACCACCAGGGCGGCACGGTGGCGCAGCGGTAGAGTTGCTGCCTTACAGCGAATGCAGCGCCGGAGACTCAGGTTCGATCCTGACTATGGGTGCTGTACTGTACGGAGTTTGTACGTTCTCCCCGTGACCTGCGTGGGTTTTCTCCGAGATCTTCGGTTTCCTCCCACACTCCAAAGACGTATAGGTTTGTAGGTTAAATATATATATTTTTAAAATTAAATAAATAAATAAATTGTCCCTAGTGGGTGCAGGATAGTGTTAATGTGCGGGGATCGCTGGGCGGCGCGGACCCGGTGGGCCGAAGGGCCTGTTTCTGTGCTGTATTTCTAAATCTAAATCTAAAAAAATTAATGGCAATGCATTCCAGGCACCCATCACTCTCTGTGTAAAAAATTTGTCCCGCACATCGCCATTAAACTTTCCCCCTCTCACCTTATAGTTATGCCCTCTGGTGTTGGACATTTCCATCATGGGAAAAAGGTTCTGACTGTTTACCCTCTCTATGCCGTGATTTTAATTTAATGATGGTACTGACTCGAAGGGCTAGATGGCCTATTCATTGCTGGCCTCCTCTGTTACTCCATTATACATTGCAATAAAATCTATTTTGCCCATGGCCCACTTGCTATCCAATTCCAATGCCTGTGTACATTCCCAAGCCAAACAGTGTTCCTCCTTTTTGGTATGTCTCAGACCTTAGGTTTTCTTCACCATCCCACCTAAAATTAGTCAGGAGAGAGGGATGAGTTCTGTCACACACAAATTATTCAATGAACGGGTTAAGATGAATCAATGAATGGGTCTGGAACCTAGCTAGCTCCATGAAATCTTATTATACGCAAACTTTCAGAATAAGAACAAAGATTTCCTTACACATTGAGAGATCTAATCTTGTATATGATAGTGAGTCCTCACATTGGCTTTGCTTCAGATAAAAACCCCTTTGATCTCTATCTGCCACAGCATGTTTTCGTGATACTGGGTATAGGGCATGGAGTTAAGGAAGAATAAAGGGGTGTCATCATGCCAACAGTCACCAAATCTAGGTAAATATTGGACATAATCAAAACACTTCTTCAGTTCAAAGGAAAAGCTTACTGATAATGAACAGGATGAGTAATACAGAATCAAATTCTCACAGGTCAGCTACAACATGATTTAGATGCAAACGAAAAGCTCCCTCTGCAGTGTCCTATTAAATATTCCCAATGATGCACAATATGGGTGTGATACAGAGCATGACATTCCCTACACAATAACATCAAATACTCCAAATGCAGCTTGCATAAACTTAAAGACATTGGGGTCACGATAGACTAGAATCAATTCAATCAAAAAGATGACCAATGCTTTTTGGGGCAAACATTTCAAGTCATAGCTCTAGGAGTTTCTCAGAAAGTTCCCTATGAGCTTGAAAAATGAATTTTCCTCCATTATGTGGATGGATTTGGGAATGAACACGGCATTCAGTTCCATAACACAATGACCTTCTCATTTAGATGCGGCTCAAATAACAATCACTCATTGGCTGGCAAATGTAGAGTGACACTGGTACCACTAATGGCAGGAAGTGGCCTTCACCAATATGGCAGAGTCGAAGATTGACATTCAGTGCCGTCTGTATCGCTAAATCCTTCCACCATCAATATCCCACGAGTTATAATTGATCAAAAAAATAATAAGATCAGCCACATAACTGTAGTGGCAACAAGAGTAAGTCAGAAACTATGTGCCCTGCAGTGTGATTCACGTCCTAAATACCCAAAGCCTTTCATCATCTAAATATCGCAACACAAGAGTGTGATGCAATACTGTCCACTTGCTCAAGCAATGCACAAGAAGCATAAGAAAACAGTTAACATGATTGATACTACTCTGTTCACTATTTTGAACATTCACTCCTTCCACAACCAACTCCTGTTGGCTACAGTGTTTATGACATACACAGTGCACTCAGCAAGAACTTTTAAATTGTACCGCCCAAATCCAAGCCCACTTCCAGCTGAAGGACAAGATTATCATTGACATTATCACTGCCCATTGCGTATCAAACAACATCCTGACTCATTCTCACTAATTCTTCTTCTGCCTACCACCGGGAGCACTTTGGGGATATGTTCAGTACAAGAGTTCAAGAAGGTGATTCTTCACTACTTTTTGAGAGGAAATTAGGTGTAGGCAATAAATACAGTACAAACCAGGATCCACATATCTGTCGAGAACAAATATGTTCCATTGTAATAATGTGAATCATCCCCAGCACCAATAGATATATGAAATAATGCATATCTGTTGAAAGGTCATCAACCTTGCTTCCACGGGGAGCATTTGAAGTGAATAGTATAGATGCATTTAAGAAGAGGTTGGACATGCAAATGAGGGAGAATATTGAGTTACACTGATAGACTGAGATGAGTGAAACTGAAAGCAAGCTTGAGTGGAATATAAATACAAACATCGGCTGAGACTAATTATGTAACAAAAATAGAAAATGCTGGAAAAACTTAGCAGGGCAACAAGGATCTGAAAAATGAACAATTTCCTGCCTGACCCGCTGAGTTTTCCATAATTTATTTATTTGTGTTACAGGATGTCATCATCTGCAGGTTTATTTCTTTGATTTTATTTTTCCACACTATTTCAGTGCCATAAATCCAATGTTAACTCTGTTCCTCTCTCCATAGAGGCTGTCTGAATCACTGGGTGTTTCCAGCTTTTTTCTGTTTCTATTTCAAATTTCCAGCAATTATTTTTTTTCTACTTTTTATTACATGTTTAGTCAACTGTACTATTGAATTTTACTATGCTGAACGTGCATTGATAACTTTGAGTGAGAGCCAGTGCATTTTATAGTTTCTATCAGAGTTTCACTCCTGAGATTCTTCTTTAAACTAAAGTTGTTACTTCAAATGACTGGTAAGATTTACAGTTGGTTTGGCATTGGGTAAAGCTGGGTGGAAGAGAATGCCAGGATTCAGGAATCTCTAAACCACTAATTCAAGAAGAACACTTACTGGAATTATTGCTGGTCCAAATGATGGAATTCAGGTGAACTGATACTGTAACTTATCAGTACAATAACATTTATATTATTGTAAATAGCAAGTGCCATGGCAGCAACCATTGAAACCCAACCTTTGCTTTATTATTTGTACAGTTCTCATTAAATTATGCAGATGTCGGTCCTGAGACTCGGGAGGTCTGATTCCAAAGAGTATTCCACAAAGATCTCAGATTTCAGCTCAACATCACAATCAACTCAATTCAAAAACCATTATATACATCACAGGACACAGTAGCTTTGGCATTGTCACAATAATCAGTCAGCTGTGACTATCCTAGAACCCAGAATTGACCAGACAGTCTGGCTGTTTTGTGATGTACAGTCTGACAGCTGAAGAATTTGGGCAATAATCAAAAGACCGTCGTGAAATTTACACTTTCCAGTGAAATTCCACTCTTGGTTATTTTAATAGAGCCCACTTAGCATGTAATCAATGCTGCTTAAGCAATGGCTTGCTAATATTTTTGTTTTTGCTCTCTGTGTGATGTTAATGTTTGTAAGATTCCAATCATTGGCATTGCCAACTAACCTGAGAAGATGATGGGTGGCCCTGTTATTTTGAACTGCTGTAGGCCTTGTAGTGATGTTTTTACACAATGGTGCAAGATGAGGAGTTTCAGGATTTTGGCACAGCACTGATAACAAAGAAATAGTGATTTATACCCAAGATGTTGTACTTAATGACCTTAAGTATGAATCCCTAAGAAAATGTGTTCTGTATTTGAATTCAATGCAGAGAGGGTGAGAGATGCCTTCAAATCCCATAGCATTCCATGTAAGTTTTGGCCAAGAAATTGTAACCAGAGAAGCAGCTGTTTGTGGGAGTGTTAGGTGTTGAAAATTTATTAAATAGACATCTGAGGCCAGCCAAGAGGTGATTTATTGTGAAATATCACTCCCTATTTTTGCTTCCTGAGTTAGGGATTAATTTAAGGCTACTGGAAAAAGAAAGTAACGTTATAAATGAATAACTTAAACATAAATACATAATAAATAAAATTTATAATAACTGATTTACTAGACATGTTCACAAATTAAATATCTGCATACCTACATGAAATTGAAGTAAGCCACATGACCCATTGAATCTGTGCCCCATCTCCCCACTTATTTCCTTGCTACCCATTCTCTCCCATGCCCGTTAAAAGCCTTCCCCCCTCCCCTGATTTTCCCACCCACACCAAGAATAATTTACAGCGCCTATTTAACCTAACAACTATCATGCCTTGGGAATGTGGGAACAATCAGGAACACCCTTGAAAAGCCCATGGAGGTAGGGTCGAACCTGGGGTTCCTGGATGTGTGAGGTAATAGCACTACTTGCAGCACCACACATAGAGGTGTCATAATGTCATAGAGTCATACAGCATGGAAACAGGCCCCTTTGACCAAACTCATCCATGCTCTCCAAGATGCCCCATCTCAACTAGTCCCATTTGCTCTCTAAACTTTTCCTATCCTTGTACCTGTGTCTAAGTATCTTTTAAATGTTGCTGTGATACCTGCCTCGACTACCTTCTCTGGCAGCTCCTACCCACCACCCTTTGAATGAAAGGGTTGTCCCTTAGGTTCCTATTAAATCTTCCCCTCTCACCTTAAACCCAAGTTCTCTGGTTCTTGAACCCTGGGTAAAGGACTCAGGGCAATTTGTTTCTGAAATCCATTTGGACTAAGAGCCTTGTTTACTAATGCAATACATATTGAATGCACGTCATATGGGAGACTTGGAAGTTCTCTCAGAAATTACTGTTGTGAGGGAAACAGAGATTGCCCTACCTGGTCTTACATTGATCCATTTTACCTACCTCTCATGTTTGGGAGGCTGTGTTGTTAATATCAGCATTGTCAGCATTTGCAAGGCTGGTCACTTGACCTTCCCCACTGAGATGTGATTAAAGCAGTTCAGAATTGGCCACTGGGCTAATTGGAGTTTGGCAGGATTGCTGATGTATCAAGCACTGCATGTTGTGGCTGCAACTAAGAAAGAATTGGAGGGGAGGTCAGAGCATCCGAGCCATTAAGCCCCAGAGTTTATTTCATTTGAAAAGTCTGCTGTCTCGGTATTAACGGCAATGGATTTCCTTCTCTTTGAAGGGGGCAGGGTAGGGATGGGGAAACCAAGCTTCTTCCAACATGTACCAAATTCCGACAGGACAACAATGTGGGTAGGATGTTTTTTCCCTGGATAGGAGCTGTCACAGTATCACAGTCTTAAGGTGAACGTTTGTAATTTTGTTGGCACCAGAAATGTGGCGACTCTTGTGTACTGCCTAGGTGAGGTCTGCTGTATGATTTTACTGTGTGTATGGAGAACAAAGCATTTCACTGTACCTAGGTACATGTGACAATAAAGTATCATTAAATCATTGAACTGAATAATTGAATACAGGCTAAGACATTTTGGTAGAGACAATGAACACTTAGAGTGTAGTGAATTATGAAGTTTACCACAAAAAGTAATGGAGGCCAATTTATTGAAATTTAGGGAGGAGATAGATAGATTTTAAGACACAAGGTATTAAGGAGCACGGGGAGATACCCGGAACATGAAAGAGAAGTTGGAATGTCGGCATTGTTTTGAATGGCGGAATTGCCAATTCCTGCTCCAATTTTCTAAGTTATTAGAAAATTTAAATTTCTATATTTCAAACTAAAACTGAAAGAACCCATGTGAAACTGATACCACTTATTCCTCACACTACAGATAATCCAGCTATTCTGAAAACCCTTGGTTTCTCCGTTCCTTCCCAACAACCCATCAGTGGGAGACTATTAGCATTTTTAATTGTAACTTCTTGTCCTATTTTTAACATAAATGAGCATAATTAACACGTCTGTGATGACATGCTCACACCATGCAAGGTAAGACAAATGTTTAAGTGACAGTAGAATCTTAAATGAATTTTTGGTTGAGACATTTGGGGTGTTAAGTAGGGTGGAATTTAGGATCACATGGAAGCACTAGTTAGAGTAATTGCTTCACTAAAGCCATGGGTGCTGGGGAGCACAGGACTCAGTGCAAAGCTGCTGCTCTCTCAAAGTGGAACTACCTTGAATATTTTTTAGCATGTATTCTTTACGTTAACACGCACAGAGCATTGCATTAAAATATTAATCAATTAATTTACTTTAACTTTAATTGCTCTTATTAATTGCAATTAAATGCTCTTATTAATTGCAATTAAAAGATGATCATTATAAAATAATGCAAAGAGACTGAGAGGGTTTACAGTTATTGGCTGATACGCATTATTTACTTGGACTTGGAGAAGCTAATTTCAAATACAAAAACGCACTCATCAGGACAGGCAGCATCTGTAGAGAGAGAAACAGAGTCAGCTTTTCGGGTCAGTGATATCTCGTCAGAATTCTGAAGGAAGGTGGTTGACCTAGAGGGAGAAGCCAAGGGGCAGACACATCTTGAGGTAATTTCAACAGAGGAAAGTATGAGAGCTGGATGTTTTAATTGGACAAACAAGGAAAAGCCTTTTCACATAAAGGCTACAAGTCATGTCAATTCAAGTTTATTGTTCTATGCTCAAGTATGTGAGGTACACGTACAATGAAAAGTTTGCTTGCAGAAGCATCACTGACATGTAAACTCAGACAACATGCACAACATAAAAACATACATAAATTATACACGGCAGTGAATAGAGAAAGACTGCAAAGCAAGATTGGTGCAAAAACACAATAAAAAACTAATCCATGATAGTGCAAAAAGTGGTCGAAAGTATTCGTTGCTGAGGTAGGGTTAGTATTGTGCTGATTGTTTTAAGAATCTGATGGTTTTAGAAAAGTAGCTGCAGCTGAACCTGGTGGTGTGAGACATCAGGCTTCTGTACTACCTGCCTGACGGTAGCAGCCAAAAAGGGGACATAGTCTGGATGGTGAGGTTCTTAATGGTGATGCCACCATCTTGAGGCAGCGCCTTGTGTAAATCCTTTAGATGGAATGAGGATTGTGCCTGTGATGGACTGGGCGGAGTCCACCACTCTATGCAGCTTCTTCTGTACCCATGCATTGGAATTGCCAGGCTAGGTGGAAAAGCAGCCAGCCTAGATACTTTGTACAGTGTATCTGTTGGCATTTGTTGGAGTATTCAGAGACACGCTGAATCTCTTTAAACTTCTAGTTCTTCTTCGTGATCACATCTAAGTGCTGGACCCAGAACAGATCATCCGAGATGTTAATGCCCAAGAATTTGAAGCTGCCTCCTCTCTCCACCACCGACCCACCAATGAAAACTGGAGCGTAGTCTCCCATCCTCCCGTTACTGAAATCAGTGATAAGTACCTTGATTTTGTTGTTCAGGAGGCCCTGAGGAGCGAGCACCTGTGTTGATGATCAGTGAGGATGAGATATTGTTACCGATCCACACTGATTGAGGTCTGCCGACCGGAAAGTCAAGGATCAATAATGCTGATGGGAGTGTCAGGAATGAAGAGGGATCTGCTGTATATGTAAACCAATTTCTCAAAGAGGCAAACTGAGAAAGCATATGGGTTCAGAAGGTGGATAAACAGAGATATGGAATACAACAGTAGAGAAGATATGATGAACCATATAAAACGTTGGGTCTGATTGATGACATCACAGTGTGCAGCACAATTCTTCACAAAACAAAGGCAAAAATGTCCACCGGGTTTTGGCTGCCCAGTGACTGGTGACAACAGTTCCATCGTCAAAGTGTCAGTTCATAATCAAAGTGAAAGACTATGCCCTCTACTCAAACTTAACTTCACTGCCATCACAAAGTTCAGCATTATCTCTTGGGAGGTGGTCACTGCACCAGTGGCAACATCAGGTTTATTGGGCATGGCAGAGGCTGGGCCTTGTATGACAGGAGACTTGCCTCCTAGTTAGTAACATATACTCCAGTAAATGCAAGGTTCAGTCAACAGTGCAATTAAATAATCGTCACTGCTATTGATTTTTTGGAAAAAGTTGTGCTGAACACTGCAATATCATCAGTCACACCTCCCAGCTCATAATGAAAGCACATTGACCATAAGACATAGACCATAAGACATAGGAGCAGAATTAGGCCACATGGCCCATCGAGTCTGCTACTAATTTATGAAGTATCTGAAGCAGCCATTTACTCTGGGCTAAGGATACGTCCGCATAGATGTCCGGAGCCGGGGTCAATGATGATTGCACTTACGTGGTGTCATTAGAAAGTTGTTACCCACCATCTTCAATTTCAGAAAAAAATACAGGGAAAGCTCCCAGTTCAAATGAAGAATCCCAGATGTGAAATGTTAAGTCTGCTTCTCTTTCCACAGATGCTGCCTAACTCGCTGAGTGCTTTCAGAATTCTTCGTTTCCATTTCTGACCTACAGCACTTGCAGTTTTTTTGGTCTTCATTTATAGTTATGATTTTGCATCTTGATAGGTTGTCAAGTCCAATAATCTTGAGTGCATCCAGCCTCCCCCTTCGATTGCCTTTTGCTTTTGCGTCTGTATCTGGATCTTGGCTGTGAGGAGGTTGGAAAAGGTTCCAGATTTTCATCAGTTGCTAATGAGGAGGAGGCTGATGAAATGATATTTGGCCAGGTTAGCTTTTCCCATTAGCCAGGACATTCTCCCATATCACACTTGGAACAGTTTATCTTCAGAACTGGCATGATTTACTCCACAGATCTACATCACCACAATTAATTTTGCCTTCATAACCTTTACTTTAGTAGTTTTACTTGAATAACCTTTTATGCCTCTCACTATTGAAAGATTCAGAATACTGATCCCAATTCAATCCCATCTTCGTGTACGTTCTCGTCTCAGATTGTGGGTTTTTTCATTCCCAAGTCCATTCCGTTCATTTAAAACGTAAATCCTGACACCCATGTTACTGTTATTACTCAGCACACAAGGTTAAGTTTTCTAGGTCTTTGCTTAGAAACATAGAAAAATAGTTGCAGGAGTAGGCCATTCGGCCCTTCAAGCCAGCATTGCCATTCAATATGATCATGGCTAATCATCTAAAATCAGTACCCCGTACCTACTTTTTCCCCATATCCTTTGATTCTTTAACCCAAAGAGCTAAATCTGACTCTCTCTTGAAAACATCCAGTGAATTTTCCTCCACTGCCTTCTGTGGCAGAGAATTCCACAGATTCACAACTCTCTGGGTGAGAAGTCACCCTGCCTACCATGAGCACACACATCCTGCCTACCATGAGCACACACATCCTGCCTACCATGAGCACACACATCCTGCCTACCATGAGCACACACATCCTGCCTACCATGAGCACACACATCCTGCCTACCATGAGCACACACATCCTGCCTACCATGAGCACACACATCCTGCCTACCATGAGCACACACATCCTGCCTACCATGAGCACACACATCCTGCCTACCATGAACACACACATCCTGCCTACCATGAGCACACACATCCTGCCTACCATGAGCACACACATCCTGCCTACCATGAGCACACACATCCTGCCTACCATGAGCACACACATCCTGCCTACCATGAGCACACACATCTAGACTGGTGGCGTTTTGCTGCCCGGGTATCTCTCTCTCTCTAGATTCCACAGAGGAAAATTTGTGGCATGTGTTCGGCTTTTTCCGTGTGAAATTAAATGGGGTTGCAGTTTACGGTGCATTCGTCAGTTAGATATTTCCTACAGAAGAGGGTTAACATTAGATAAGGCCACAGAAAATTCTCCAAAGGTATCTCATGACTGAAATAAACTGTATACATCTGACACAGGAGATCAGTCGTCCCACTGTTCAGGCACAGGAGATGAGTGTTTACGCTAATGCAATGAGGCAGAATTGTGGCTGGTGACTGGGTCTCAGCCTTGGCAGAATTTTGAATTGGTTTAAGTCTGCCAGGATGATCAATCATTACAGCAATTCGATACAATTTGATAATTACCTCAATTCAGTAGATCAGTCAGTGCAGCAATTACAGCACATCAGTCAGCGCAGGAATGTGGACAGAATTGGGTAGCAGAGACCAGTTATTGCAAGAATCAGATACTAGAGGATAATCAGGGGTCTGCATCAGATACTGCTGGGGAGCATCACTCACTATGGGTCAGGTCCAACACACCAATCACTACATGAATCTACCAATTGCATCTTCAAAATATTTCTTTGTTTTTGACCTATATTTTCAGCTTCCACATGACAATTTTAACTCATGCAGGGAAACATTCTTCTTGTTAACTGTTAGCTAAATGCCAGTGTGCCTCGATTCAGTGCTGCATTTTTGACTGGAGTTCAAATGCCGTTGAGCCTAGACTTTGTGTCTAGTCTGCTTTTCCATTAGGAGGTCAATTTGTGGAGATTTCAACTGGGAAAATATATAGATTTCCTCCTCCCCTCATTATAATGTAACCAACTTTAATGCCCCTCATAACTCTGCCCTGTCATCTACCAAAAAGGATATGGATGATGCATTTTAAGTTCAATAGATTCTTAATTCATTTTGAATTGATTATCACAAACATCACGCTAGTAAACCATGGTCATCCCAAAATACCATAATTTGTCAATGTGTGAGAAGCATGTTTTGAAGACAACAAATATTCCAGACACAAGGCCAAGTGTGGGCCTTTTATGGATTTATATGATTATTTTTGTGCCAGTTTTTTGTATTATTCAATAAAAATATTTCTTTTACAATTTTAGGCTGATTGCAATGACAGCTTACTTATTTCTGGCAGCCTGTGGCTAGCTGCCCCAGTATTCAGATGGAATAGAGCTGCGAGTGGAAGTCAGGCACATATTCCACATTGCAAAAATAAACGGATGCTATGTAGATGCAATATCCCTCAGGAAAACTGCCTATTTGCTGTGAGCTGCAATTTAACATGATGGGAAAATGCATAATTTATTTAGCACTGGGTTAGATCTATAAACAATGTAAAGAAATGAGCTAGAAATGAAAACTCATGTCCTTGAAAGATGACTTAAAGCAACTGAAATGATGCAAAACTGTAAAGACTGGCATTCAGTGAGGGCAAGGTTTGACTTGGTCACTTTAAGAGGATCACAAGAAAGTTTTCAAAAATTTTGATGGAGATGGTGAAGTTATTTTTGGCATTTGTTCACACTGCCAGAAGGATTAAATGGTAAGGGAAAATTAGTAAATAAAACTGCGATGCAGATAGAATATTAGAGACAAAATAAACGGCCCATTGAAACAAGCTGTCTAGATCTCCGGAGAAAGAACTGGATGTGCTTCAGGATGGAGTTTCAGGAGAAAGTGGGAAGAATTATGTAATCAAAGAGACAATCTTTTGATATCCAAATGGTTCTTCAGTTCCAAAGCTGCAATTTTCAATCCAGCCAAGAAAACAAAATCGCTATATTATCTACTGATATTCTGAGCAAAAGACATGAAACCTAGTGTGCACCAGCACTTCTTCATCTCAACCTATGTAGAGTTTTCTGCTTTGTTATTGTACTTGGTTTGTTGCCTCTGTCCAGAGGATCCTGTTTCAGAGCCTGATAAAACTCTGTGACTCTGCACCTCACTCACTGACGACAGGCAACACACAGTAATGCCTTTCTCTACAAAGCCTGTTGGACTTTATACATAGTGACTTAATAATTTCAGTACCCACCCTTCCTGTGCTCACAACCATTGACATTGATTATTAACAATGAGGATATTTTGTGTGTGGGAGTAATTTCATCTCTATGTTGCCATCTTATTCACCCTGACTTGGTCATTCATCACTGGGCAGTCCCTATGAATCCATATACAATGTCTTTGTGGGAGTGCCTTCACAGTGATGGTTCAAAAAGAAGGCTTGCCACTGTCATCTGCAGGTAAATTCCGAGTGGGTAATTAATTCCAACCTTGCCTGTGGCTGCCATATACCAAGAGTAAGATAAAATCTTGGGGAACAGAAACTGGTACAAGAGGAATGAATGGTATCAACATAGGGCAGGTTGATAAATCTTCAGTCGCCCTGGGGATGGGAGAGTAAAGACATGACCAATAATGGACAGAGAGGATGGTTAGATGAATCATATTGGGAGTCCGAAAGGAAATTAGTTGGTAATTCTTCCCAGTCAGCACACACAATTCCTCTCTGGGAATTTCATGAAGATAAAGATTCACTTTCTGCCTCACAATCGATGACGGGCAGACATGCGCCCTCTGATGGAAGCTTGCAGAATGACATTTGTTCTGCAGCTGCATGGACATGACGACCTTCAACACCTTCCTGATTTAAGACTAGATAGGGCAGCACGGTGGCGCAGCGGTAGAGTTGCTGCCTTACAGCGCTTTCAGCGCCGGGTTCGATCCTAACTACTGCTGTTGTCTATACGGAGATTGTACGTTCTCCCTATGACCGCGTGGGTTTACGCCAAGATCTTCGGTTTCCTCCCACTCTCCAAAGACGTACAGGTTTGTAGGTTAATTGGCTTGGCGTATGTGTAAATTGTCCCTAGTGTGTTTCGGATAATGTTAATGTGCGAGGATTGATGGTCGGCGCGGACTCGGTGGGCTGAAGGGCCTGTTTCTGTGCTGCATCTCAAACGGAAAAGCAAACTAAGATACGGTCTAGATTACATCGTCTTACTCGAGAACAAATGAAAGACAACAATGATTTAAGAATTCATGGACACAAGTTTTAAATAATAGGAAAATGTTTCAAATGCGATTCTAGTTGACACTGTGCTCAACAAATTCACTTTTGTTTCTTTAAGACCAAAAATTTCAAATCCCTGAGAGAATATACGGTACATTTTTTCTTTCCCAGCTCCAGAGCATGCCTTGACTTTTGGTGGAAGCTGAATTATACCGAGCTGGAAAACACTGCACTGCTGAAAGTTAAATTGTAACTGACCCTTACTCTACCTGGCCCAGTGTGATGGGACATTATAGAAGTTGCACTCTACATATACGTACTCTGGGAGCAGTTGATTGGACATCTTGAGAGCACTTTATTTTAGACAGTATACAAGGAGTTTTACTGTGTATCAGCGCCATACTATATCTGGCCTTAGGACATTTGATAGTGTGGAAAGGAAACTCAACTCCACAACAAACCTGCACTATAGCTGGTTAGCAATTATTTGTGGGGAAGTGTAGAAGGAGTTTCATGATATAAGTGACACAAACTATACCTACCACAGGGATGTTCTTGAAACCGAGCCAAGGTTGCATTACTCTGTGTAACTAACCCATAACATAGCTGCTTTGGGAGTGTTTACTACGACCATATAAAAGGAAAGTTATTCTCTAACTACTTCATACTCTAACCTTGCCTCAGATAATTTATTATGGTGGTTTAGAGGGAGATTTATTCTGTACCTACTCCATGCTGTACCTGACTTCAGTGTACCTGAAAGGACCTTGCAAAGAGAGTTTCACTCTGTATCTGATCCAAACTGCACCTGGCCTCAGAATATATATTGGTTCAGCTGAGGAATGTTCTGCATCTCACCCACACTGTACCTCTTCTCGAAGTATTTGCTCGGACAAAATATAGGAAGCCTGACTTGGTAACAATTCCACATTGTACATTTAATGGTATAGTGCAGAGGGAGCTTTAGCACTGTGCTCTGTATTTAATCTATGCCTTAACTGTGAAATTAAAATATGTTAGATGAATACAGAATGAATTTTACTATTAACTAACATGGAGTATGAACAATCTCAGTATTTGATGGAACAGAGTGTTGGAAGCTTTACTCCATCATGAACCCATACTGTACCTGGTCAGGGTGTATATGATGAGATAGTTCAGAGGAGACTTGACTCTGCCACTAACTCGCTATATGAGACTAACTCTATATGCCACTAACTCTATACCTGAGAAAAGATCACTCAACTTCTGTGAAGGGAAGGTTTACACGACCATTGCTCATTGTGTTAAATATATTGAGTTGAACCCATTAGCGAACAGTATGAATTAGGTCTGTAGAAAGCTGTCTCCATGGATTCCACTCTTACATGCTTGTAAGACCCTATCATTTTGATTTACTATCATCTTCCATCTCCTGTTTCAGATGTGTCCACTTCATTATCTGCCATGAGCAAAGGAGCCATCATTTTCCTCATCAATCTGTCTCATTAACGGGAATTAAATAAAAAAATAATGGCAAAAATCCTCCAAAATCCAAGTTATAACCTCCCAGTTGCTTTACCTCAAGTATAAGCCACCACTCCATTGTTAAGCATATGTGAGTAGCATAGGCCTACCTTCATTTCTAGTTGAAAATGCATTTATGTCTCTGTAGACAATGAGTCAAAGGAGCAGAACTTGGTAGAGCTCATCCTACAGTTGCACAGCTCAGAAGCTGTGGTGGGTTAAAGGAACATAAAGGTAAGGAACTTAAACCGACTATGCCAGTTTGATCTTTCTTTGTCTTTTATCCTCTGATGTTCCATCTTATCAGATTCACTGCACATGAGAAAATTCAAAGCTATCTTTTAGTATGAAGAAAACATAGCCTGAGCGTGAGAGTGATACCACAGCTTCGGTCACGAGCAAGGCAGCGTTAGTTTCTCAACTGTGGGAGTCTTGTGATGTGCTGTTTGGGAGACTTTCACCTTCAAGTGCTGTGGCGATGATGCTCTCGATGGAGAATTCAGGATGTTGTTCACCATTGATGCAGGAACAGCAATACCTGCCCAGCAAGATTGTGTGCAAGTGATAAGGAAAGTGTCAAGGTGATGATGGACCAATTCCAGTTGCTCCTCTTACCATTTCTTAGTTCCTGAAATCCCATGGTATGAAGACAATGATGAAGAAAACATGAACCACAGTGTAGCTGATAAATCACTAATTGTCTGCCATTGTCTGCCTGTGGTGGAGGGGATGGCTCTGGATGGGTGAATACTTGATTTACTAGAAAAGACACTGATCATACAAGCTACTTTCCCATTGATGATGTAGGAAGGAACTGCGGGTGATGGTTTATACCAAAGATAAACACAAAATGCTGCAGCAACTCAGCGGGTCAGTTAGCAACTCTGCCAGTCTGAAGAAGGGTTCCGATGGAAACATCACCTGTTCCTTTTCTCCAGAGATGCTGCCTGACCCGCTGAGCTGCTCCAGCTTGTCTATCTTCCCTTTGATGATGTTGTTTTGAGTTTTATTGTAATTGTACCGCCCCCGCACACTCCCGCCCCCCCCTCCCCCCACACACTCTCCCCCCCCTTTTTTCCTACTGCAGACAAGTGGTAATTATATCTCTTTAGAAGGAAGTCATTTGTCCCAATGACTTAACGCCATCTCTTCAGAACATACCTGTTAACTCACTAATTTTCCCTGTAACTTATTCTCCCCAACATTACCCCCAAATACCCCAACATTCTACCATTCACCCAAGTACTAAGTACAATTCAACGTACAAACCCACCTGTTTTTGAGATGTGAGAGGAGACTGGAGCACCATGTGTCACAGGGATAATGCTCAAACAACACAAGAGGTCAGGATTGAATCCAGATGTCGGAGATGTGAGGCACTAGCTCTACAAGCTTCAGCATAGTGCACCCCACCCGACATACGAGTCCATAGGTTTACCGAAAGACTGACGAGCCTTGTGCGTTTTGACGACCAAGGGAAGATAATGGGAAGACAACTCCCAGCTCTCTATCTATAGGCCTAGTTATCTTGCGTTATGGGTATTGTTTGCTCATAATATCTCTTAAAAAGCTTATATAACATGACTTGCAAAAATTCATAACACCTCCCCATTCTTCTTGTCCAAAATATTTTACTTAGTAAAAATACAACAGTTTCTTTAAAAATATCTTCTTAGTTAGTGGGTGTTTGGAAGTTTCCTGATTCAAATAAATTAATATTTGTAATCTCATCGGCATGGGCAAGTTGGGTCGAAGGGCCTGTTTCCATGCTGTATGACTCTCAATTCTTTTCTTCAAATATTTTATAATTCTTTACTTTTCTGTATTATCACCTTTATATTTATCAAATATGTCATTTTTAAACCATATTGGCCTATGTTCTCTTAGTATATATTTTGCATGTATTTACCCATATCTACCCCATACATCCCACAACTGCACATCATTCATTCACTTATTTCATCTTTATTCCATCATTAACCCATAGCGTACCATGTCACCTTGATGAAGATTTGTTGTGTGAATGAAGGGAACAAATTGTGTACAAGCCTGACTTGGAACAATATCTTTCCTTCGCTAAATATATATCTCCCACCCCAGCAACAATGTTGGAGAATTTTAGTGCACAGTTTGCAAAGATTCAAGACGATAGCTCACGGCAACCTACTCAATGACAAACAGAATTGGTCAGTAGATGCTGTCCCTGCCTGCGACGTATACATTCTAACGTTAAAAAATGGCATGAGGCATGTATCTAAATTATCTTCCTATATTATGTCCCAGTTAACCTCTGGGGAATTTAAGTCACTCACAACAGCGAATAACCAAACATAACTCTTTCCTCCAAAGCAAGCCCACATTTTCTTTCTACCTTTAATGTATTTAGAAATGGAAACCTGGTCCATTTTTATTTGTGAACTCAATCATTCACATCACTGAGAATTTTACCTTCAGTGTTTGCACTGGCATTTTTAGCTAATAAAGCCAATCAATCCTATTTCCTCTCATCTCCTCTGAAATTATTTTGGCTGGCACATTCAGTTGCAGCCTCCAATGCATCAACATTGAATCCCTTATTTTCCTTGTTCATTGCTTAACTCCTCTCATCTGTTCTGCTCTGAAGCAGCCAGTATTTATTATTTATGTTTTATTGGAAGCATTTGTGTAAAAAGAACATGACAATTTTGTAGCTGTATGAACAGCTTCAATTTTAACACTTTTCTAAAGGGGCATTTAATTAAAAAGAGAAAGAAATGTGCCTGCTCACCCAGCCCTACGAGTGATTTTGAATTGTGTTCAAGTATTGTATTGTTCGAGAAAATCAATAATAGGTGACCATATTTTTAAAAATTGCTTCAGTTTGTCATTCGAGATAAATCTTATTCTCTATAATTGTAATGTGTCTGTCATTTTTGTAATCCACATCTTCACTGGAGGAACTTCACCATTTTTCCAGAATTTAAGTATGAGGATTTTTGCTAATATTAGTCCATAGCCGACAAAGCGTCGCTGAAAAACAGTCAATGTACTACATGCTTCTGATATTCCCAGTATTATCAGTTTTGAGTCTGGCTCTAATGGGATTTTCAGTATATTGGAGAAGAAGGAATATTTCCGTCCAAAAACGTTCTATTTCTGTACATAGTACGAAACTATGGATTAAAGTGGCTTCGTGGAATT
Source organism: Rhinoraja longicauda (assembly GCF_053455715.1). Taxonomy (NCBI): domain Eukaryota; kingdom Metazoa; phylum Chordata; class Chondrichthyes; order Rajiformes; family Arhynchobatidae; genus Rhinoraja; species Rhinoraja longicauda. Next base: position 30,563,852 of record NC_135965.1, read on the forward strand.
GACACTTATCGCAAAAAGGAGAAGCACTGGGGAAAGCCAGTATTTAGATCTTTCCAATACATTGCGTGCTGTGATTCTTGCATGTGCCTTTAAAGGCAGTGGTGCCGTTTACATGCTTTGGAATGCATCGCGTGCTGTGGCAATCGAGTGATATCAGACTGAAGCGCGGTATCATGTTCATCATCACAGAGCTTTCTTGGCACACAAAGATATCACAAACTTGCAGGGCTGGACAACACCATCTCCATAGGCAGAGGGTAAGATTCGCTCTGGTTTTCGTGAGCTTGCTAGACAAAACAACGCTATTTACAAACATCAATGAATTTTGCCTTCAGTACCCCCCACATTTTCATGGTCTTCTTTTTGTTTTTTACTGATTGGATCCCATATCCTCCAACTAACTGTCCCTGCCTGACCTGCACCCAAACCTTTGATAAGGCTGCTGGGTGTCCATAATTGAATGCATAAACTCCATGAGCTGGAGGCCAAAGCCCTCACAATCTTTGGTCCATATCAAATGAATGGGACTTCTCATGGCCTGATCCACAGGTCCCTCAGTCTAACTATTAGTGGTCAGACTTCCCCTTCTCTGCTGTGAGCTGTTAATTTTTTCCCATTTTTTCTAGTCGCCCCAATACATGAAGGATGTGGAGGCTTTTGGAAAGTGTGCAGAGGGTGCAAAGAGTGCAGAATTATACCTGGATGGGGGTGGTATTAGCTACAGGGAGAGGTTGGACTGACTTGGATTGTTTTGGCTGGAATGCTGGAGATTTAAGGGATACCTGAGAATTATATAAAACTAGACCGTGGACCCGTTGGGCCCAAACCTCTCCTGCATTGGCAGAGCACCCTCTCCTCCCTCTCCTCCCCCTCCCTCCATCCTCCTCCCTCCCCCTCCCCCTTTCCACTCCCTCCTCCCCCTCCCTCCCCCTCCCACCTCCCTCTCTCCCCTCCATCCCTCCTCCCCCTCCGTCCCTCACCCACCTCCCCTCCCCCCTCCCCTCCCCCCTCCCCTCCCCTCTCCCCTCCCCCCTACCCACTCCCCCGCCCTCCCCTCTCCCCTCCCGCTCCCCTCCCCCGCCCTCCACCAACCCTCCCCTCCCTCCTTCCATCCCACCCTTCCCCTCCCCCCCACTCCATCCGCCTCAACCCCCCTTATCCTCCCTCCTCCCTCCTCCCTCCTCCTTCCCTCCCCCCTCCCCCATCCCTCCCTAGGAGATAGATTTAAACTTTAAAATTTGAATAACTAAAAATATAACACCGATTTCAATGAAACCTCTTCCATCAGCACCAAATGAACGACAGTGAGTAAGGTGGGCCTGAAATTGTCATGCTATAGTGTAAGGATTTGGCTGTAGTTCGGGAACAAACAAACAAACAAGAGTTTTAGTATATAGATTATGAGAGGAAAAGATAGGGTAGACAGTCAGAACCTCTTCCTCTAAATGGAAATGTTTAATACCATAGGACATAGTTTTAAGGTGGGTGGGTCAAAGTTTTAAGGAGAGTCGCAGGGCAATCGTTTTACACACAGTGGTGTATGTCTAGAATGCGCTGCTGGCAGTGGAGGCAGATATGATAGTGGCATTTAAGAGACGTTTGGATAAACAAATGAATACGCAGGGAATGGAGAGATATGTATTAGGTGCAGGCAGATAGGAGTTGGTTTTGGCCTCATTTACGGAATGGACATTGTAGGCCAACGGCCCTGTCCGTATGCTGGACTGTTCTGTTTTCTGCTACTTCTCACCAATCCTTATGAAGACAGCTTCTGAGTGGTTCCTATATCTTACCATCAGCTTCTTTCTATCCCCCCCCCCCCTTTGTCTTTGGATATCCCTCTTCTCCCAGCCTTCACCTCATTCCTCGCAGTTCAGTTTGGTTTATTGTTATGATATCATGTGTATCGAGGTACAGTAAAAAGCCTTTGCTGGGTACTATCCAGTCAGTGGAAAGACAATACACGATTACAATCGAGCGATTTACAGTGCATAGATACATGATGAGGGAATAAAGTTTAGTACAAGGTAAAGCCAGCAAAGTCTGAACAAGGATAGTCCAAGAGGTAGATAGTAGTTCAGGACTGCTCTCTGGTTGTGGAAGAATGATTCAGTTGCCTGATAACAGCTAGGAAGAAACTGTCCCTGAATCTCATCCTCACCACTTGCCCGCACACACCCTCCCCTACCCCAACCCTCCTGGAACCGTGGCTTCCAGACAATACAGTACTATAGTTCCACCCAAATATTATGGCTGCCCGTACTCTGACATTGGCAAGGTCAAAAAAAGTAGTGAATGATACAAACTCGACTAGGATGGCCAGTGGGAGAATATGAGGTTGAAGGAGGAAATGCAAGGACAAAATGGGATACTGAAGACCTGAACGAGAGAAGAAAGAGAGTAATATGGATTTTTAGAAAGAACATGTAGATCAATGAAAAGAACTGGTGCAAATAAAAGAGAACAAAATCGAAAGTTTAAGAATCAGGAGCTGACCCCTGCCTTACTCCCACCTATCCATTGTTCTACGTAGAAACCATAGAATGCTTGCTTACTTTCATACTGTACTCCATTAATTTATCTGTAAGGAATCCCAATGTTTCAATTGCACCATTGCTTATAACTCTTTCCTTAGTTCCTTAGAAACACAATCCTTTCACGGTTTTGAGATGCCTAAAAGGTCCAAGGTCTAGAAGAGTGGAACCTAACCCAATAAACCCAGCGTCAGATGTAACCCAATAACTCCCAGTGTAGGATCTAACCCAGCAACACGCAGCTTTTCAAAATCGCCTGCCTGTGGCTCAGTCACTCGGATACTCTACCACTATGTACATTCACTCACTTGCACACTAATTTACCTGTGGGTTTTGCTCTGTTGCACACTCACCCGAGCCATGCATCTCCTCGCGTGCATACACGGTCACTTATTCACACTCTCGCTCGGTGTCACACTCACTCACCTGCGGGGTCACCTACCTGCTGACTGTCTGGTACGTTTATTATTTGGTCCAGGCTTTTCTTGGTTGGCAGAGGTCTCCGCCCCATGGTTCTCACAGGACTCCGATCGGCATGCACCAACTTAAACAGTACAAAGTCGACACACAGAGTAATGGTCAGGAGCACATGGAATGACGCTGCCATCTGTCTTCGTGTGTTCTACTGCCAAAAGCAGGAGAGATATAAGGAAGCATAAAATATTGCGTGTGTAAGTTTCTTTCTTTGCCTTGGAGTATGGTTTGGGTTCTCGTCACCTCCTCCGAACAGGAGATTGTAGATCCTGCTTTCACCAAGGGTTGCAGTTCCCTCTAGAGAGGAGCAAAAACTTCCTTTCAGTTGAACCGCAAAGTCAAGGGCTTCCCTCTACATGCTGTTGCTTCTGAGCCACAGCCTCCAATGTTGCAGAGGCAGCAAAAAGGATGAAGCCGTCTCACAAGGTAGATGATGTCCCTTGGTGTTATTCGACTTCCTACATGCGTGGGTTGATTGTTCCTCACTTGCTATTTGTGGGCCAGGTCTGGCTGTATCTTTGGATAAAACGTTGAAGAGACCTGATCCTTCGCTGCCTTAAAGAAGAACGTTGGGGAGGCACTCCGATAGCAAACTCAGTCCAGGCAAACAAGCAATTTTATCAACATTTCTATCCATGAAATCTGGAGGGAGCATTACTTTGAGAATTAATCTTCGCTGAGAGGTGATGCTGAATCGCTTGCCGATTTCCAGCTGCTGCCTGCTCCTCCCCTTAACCTAGCTGCATGTGCTGTCTTTGTATATTCTGCCTTCCATCTCCTTCGGCTGAATGTGTAAAGGTTTCTCTCTCTGCCTCTTGTGTAAATATCTGATCTTCTGTCAGGCTGATGCTCAGGGTCCCGCCTCAGCCTTGCCAGACAACAACAGGCTGCTTCTCATTCCACACCTACTCCAGCCTGCAGAACTTAACTCTGTCACAGCCACAGTCCTCATCAACACCGTTCCTCGGCATTTCTCGGCTCCAGAAAGCACCCACTGGGTTACACTTTATTCCCACTCAGCACCGTGTGATTGAACTGTGCCTTGTTTATGTGTACATTGCAACTGGGTTAAAAGGAGTGATTCAGTGGTGTCTGCTGCTGTGGAGCTGGCGTGCCCCTCGGTTATGAATCTTGAATCGTACACATTAGATAAAAACATCGATTCACTCCCATCTGCACAGTTTAATGTTGGCTGCACAGACGGCTGGGTCGCTGGATTGGGACAGAACGCAGTCCAGAGTTGTCGCTCCTATATCTGCATAACTGACACATAGAAGCCTGGGAGATAGAGTGAGGGCACGCAGGGTTGTTAATGTTGATGTCAAGCAGTGTGCAGTGCTTATTTGATGTCTCCTGCATACAATTCTACCTCGTAAGGGAGGTCTGTGATAACACAAGGCTCCACTGAAGGTCGTCAGCATTAGTCGTGGGGCTTCACCTGACCACAGTGCTGGGAAGGCGAGCCACCTGGAGCTAGCCTCCGGATAAGTGACCACTTTTAACTTACAGTCGTTACTTGTGGCATAATGGTCAGTCAGGGCAGCTACTTCACAGTTTCAGTGACCAGGGTTAAATATGGATATTGTTAAGGCAGAGATAGATAGATACTTGATTAGTATGGGTGTCTGGGGGTTAAGGGGAGAAGGCAGGAGAATGTGGTTAAGATGGAAAGATAGATCAGCCATGATTGAATGGTGGAGTAGACTTGATGGGCCAAATGGGCTAATTCTGCTCCTATCACTTATGAACTTATGAATAGGGACCTCCATGCATTTGTGTACCATTTGTTCACTCCCTTCGTGACAACATTGTTTTCCTACAGGTTCATCAGTTCATCTAAAGGTGTGTAGGCCAATAGGTTAATTGGCCATGGTAAATATCCCCTAGAGTGTAGTTGAGAGCTGGAGTCTGGCAGGAGTTGATGGGAATATGGAAGAACAGATTACAGGGAAAATAAATGGGGATCAAGGCTGTTCCATGAGCCAACATAACCTTGATGGGCCAAATGGCCTTCTTGATCGTAAAGAAATATAGAAACATGATCAGCCACATCTCCTCCCTCGCTGCCGGTGTCCTCAGCTCTTCCCATCATTTATCCGACATTAACCATCAAACCCATCTAGAAGCCTCTCCGTATCCACCCTGCATGGTCCTTTCTCCAAGTTCTCTTCACCTTTTCCTGGTGATCCTCCCTCTCAGCCTCCCATTCACATGGCAGTCCTCACTCCATCTTCTGCCAAGGTGGGCAGTGGAATTCATAGAGGAAAGACCATTTCCATTGAGCTTGATGGCTTAAGCATTATGTGTGGTTGGAATAAGAGAGTGGTCCCCACCAGTAAGTTAAGCCAATAGTTACTGTTGCCCATAGTTTTGGAGTCTTTAAGTTAATGGACGTCCATTTTTGCTCATGTACAGTACATGCTAAATTGAAGGGATGAATGAGTCCCATCTGATGCTCCTCTGTTCAGAATCTAAGGAGTAAAAGTAGGCCTATTTTTGCCACTTAATTTTGCCATTTCATTAAATCATGACTGCTCTTCAACCTCAGCTTCTCCTTTTTGCTTGATTCTGGTAGCACTTGATTCCTTTGCAGACCAAAGTGCTTTTATATATTTCCACGGAGTTTCCATAATAGGGAAGTAGACAAGGAGATACAGGAACTGCAGATGGAGACTGAAGACTGGAGCGACTAGGCTTGTATAAAGACTGGAGCGACTAGGCTTGTATAAAAGACTGGAGCGACTAGGCTTGTAGGTACAGCAGGCAGTGAAGAAAGCCAATGGAATGTTGGCCTTCATAACAAGAGGAGTTGAGTATAGGAGCAAAGAGGTCCTTCTACAGTTGTACCGGGCCCTGGTGAGACCGCACCTGGAGTACTGTGTGCAGTTTTGGTCTCCAAATTTGAGGAAGGATATTCTTGCTATTGAGGGCGTGCAGCGTAGGTTCACTAGGTTAATTCCCGGAATGGCGGGACTGTCGTATGTTGAAAGGCTGGAGCAATTAGGCTTGTATACACCGGAATTTAGAAGGATGAGGGGGGATCTTATTGAAACATATAAGATAATTAGGGGATTGGACACATTAGAGGCAGTAAACATGTTCCCAATGTTGGGGGAGTCCAGAACAAGGGGCCACAGTTTAAGAATAAGGGGTAGGCCATTTAGAACGGAGATGAGGAAGAACTATTTCAGTCAGAGAGTGGTGAAGGTGTGGAATTCTCTGCCTCAGAAGGCAGTGGAGGCCAGTTCGTTGGATGCTTTCAAGAGAGAGCTGGATAGAGCTCTTAAGGATAGCGGAGTGAGGGGGTATGAGGAGAAGGCAGGAATGGGGTACTGATTGAGAGTGATCAGCCATGATCGCATTGAATGGCGGTGCTGGCTCGAAGGGCTGAATGGCCTACTCCTGCACCTATTGTCTATTGTCTATTGTCTAAAAGACTGGAGCAACTAGGCTTGTATACACTGGAATTTAGAAGGATGAGAGGGGATCGTATTGAAACATATAAGATTATTAAGGGATTGGACGTGCTAGAGGCAGGAAACATGTTCCCAATGTTGGCAGAGTCCAGAACCAGGGGGCACAGTTTAAGAATAAGGGGTAGGCCATTTAGAACAGAGATGAGGAAAATCTTTTTCAGTCACAGAGTTGTGAATCTGTGGAATTCTCTGCCTCAGAAGGCAGTGGAGGCCAATTCTCTGAATGCATTCAAGAGAGAGCTAGATAGAGCTCTTAAGGATAGCAGAGTCAGGGGGTACGGGGAGAAGGCAGGAACGGAGTACTGATTGAGAATGATCAGCCATGATCACATTGAATGGCGGTGCTGGCTCGAAAGGCCGAATGGCCTACTCCTGCACCTATTGTCTATTGTCTATTGTCAGATTCTTAACAGTGCAGTCTGAAGAAGGGTCCCAATCTGAAAAATTGCCCATCCACATCTCCCACCTGACCCGCTGAGTTACTCCAGCACTTTGTGTTTCATACATAGTCACAGTGTGGTTTCATAAATGCCCTGTACATTTGTAGCAAGATTTCCTTCAACCTCCATCAAGGACTTTTGTCTTCTGATTAATTTCCCTCTGTCAGCTTTCACATACAAAAATCTGTAGATCCCTTTGAGCACTGATGGTGGTTAGTACATACCACATAAAATATATAGCATTTGATCTGTGAGGCTGCCAGTGGAATGGTGTATTATTCCTTCTGTATTTGATCACCAAAACATAAATCTTTTGACTGGAGTTAGCAAAAATCCAGCAGCACTAATTATTTTGTTCGAGAAACTGCGTGCAGGCAGATCTTTCTGAGCCTAATGAAGGAGATTGAACCCTTAAACTATTGAACATGTTCATATTTCTTCCAACATAGAAGGAGATCATTCAGCCTATTGAGTCTCTCCTGGCTCTCATAACAATCCCATCAATCCTATTCCCGCACTTATTTCCCCGCAACTTATTCTTTCTCACAATGAATCATAGAGCCTGGAGGGGTGTTGTAGAACCTGCTTCAATAATGAATGACTTTATGACTCAATGACTCTATAACATGTCCATTGACTCGACTCTGATTCTCCTGTCAGCCATCTACTCTTCACGGCATATTTCAACCAATTAACCTACCAACTGACGTCTCTTTAGGAATTTGGAAGAAACAGACAACCAGGGGAAACACACAGTCATGGGGAGAATGTGTAAATTACACAGACATCTCCTGATCACAGACAGATCAGTCTGAAGAAGGGTCTCGGCCCGAAACGTCGCCCATTCCTTCTCTCCTGAGATGCTGCCTGACCTGCTGAGTTACTCCAGCATTTTGTGAACATACATCTCCTGAGATCAGGAACAAGCCCAATGTCTCAGAGCAGTGAAACAACAGAGCTAGCCAGTGAAATGTGGGCATTTGGGCATGACTCAAAGCTGAAAACCTCCTGTGCACATTCTGAAGACCCAGAGACACGCTTAGCTACTAATCCTCACCAGCGCTGGGACACCAAGAAAGGCAGTGCTGCTAGGACAACCAGGAGAGAAGGTAGAAGAGGGGCTGAATTCTCAATGCAAAACACAACAGGCTTGTAGCTCTGTCGGAACTATAAATCAAGCGAAGGTTATTAACTTCCGGCCAGGAAAAAAATCTTAGTATCACGTTGCAAAATGCAAAGATCCTTTAAGAATCCACTTTAGATCAGTCAAAAACTTCTTCCCAAATACTCAATAGGGAGCTGCTATTACAGTGTTTACTCCTGAGGTCCTGCCAAATCAGGATTCCCTGAAAAGATTGGGAAATGGGTCAAAAAATTATTTGAAGCACCATTAGGATTTGCATCCAGAAATGTGCCCTAGAACCAGACTTGCTTCGCTCTCAATAGGACCAAGCTGCACTGAATGCAGCTACCAAAACCCATCTACTCCAACACATTTTTCCCTCTCACAGTCACATCAACTCCCCCTGGTTCTGCGGTTACCCACCATTGCATTATGTGTAATCTGCAATCATCTTTTAACCTGCCAAGAGCACAATGAATTCTGTGGAGGCTATGGAGGCCAAGTCGATGGATATTGTTAAGGCAGATATACTGTAGATAGATTCTTGATTACATAGAAACATAGATTAGTGTGGGTGTCAGGGGTTATGGGGAGAAGGCAGGAAAATGGGGTTAAGAGGGAAAGATAGATCAGCCATGATTGAATGGCGTAGACTGGATGGGCCGAATGGCCTAATGCTGCTCCTATCACTTATGAACTTTTTGGGATGTGGGAGGAAACCATAGCATCTAAAAATTTACAGAGAGATCAGGATTCATAGAAAGGTGTGGAAACTCCACATCAAATTTAATTCTCTGGTGATGTGAGGCCTTAGGCAAGATCGGTGATGGATAAGAGGAAGCCCATCCCGTGGGATGGTGTTCTCATGTACATAGTTCCTCAGTGGGTTTGAGGAATCCATCCTCCTCCTCAAGGACAGATGGATCATATCATCAAGATCCAGCTTTCGAACAGAGGTTGTGTGGGATCTGCAGGTCTGTTCATGCGTGGTGGTTCATCATGGTGACTCATCCCTTGCAATCAAAAGCCAACACCCACGTTGCCCTCTGAGTTGCTGCTCCACTGGAATGCTGCTTTAGATTCAGCCTTCATTCTGTTTGGTCTTTGCATCATCAGAAGAAGGCCCCTCATTAACCTTTGCATGGAATTGTCAGGAGGGAAAGATGGGCAGGGAGGTGCAGGAGGGGACAGGATGATGATGAAGAACAATGCACAGATGTACTGGTATTGGTTTATTGTTGTCACATAGAGTCTTAGAGTCATGCAGAATGTACCAAGACACAGTGAACAACATTGTCTTGTACACTAAGGTTGTGCTGGCACCCTGCAGCATCCTTCAGTGAGAGAGGCTGTGCTGGGCAATGAGCAGCTTAGATTTGAAGGTCAAACTGTGACAAGGAGAGACACCAGGCACTGATGAGCCAGTCTGATTCCAGGGACAGGGAATCTGGTGTTGGGACTTGCCAGAGGCATTTGTGTTGCCTCAGAGGATTCGATGAAGATAACAACTGAGAGGCTTTCATGACCAGGCAGATACAGACGCACATTGACCTGGTCAACAGATTATTGGAGCTTCCTTGGGGGAATTGCAGGGGATGGCAGGAGTGTGGAGAACTCCGTGCCCACCTCTAGCTCTTGCGAGTTGTCACGTCCGAGGTCCAAGGATCACAATCTTCTCCCTGTCACCCAGAGCTCAGCAACAACCCCGTCACGAAGCACCGAGGTTTAGGTGTAAGCTACAGGAAGCAGCTGCCATATCCTGATTCAGCGAGAGGTCTGTTCTCTACCACACCGAAGCAGCTTGAAGCTGTGAGGGAACGGCCGTCCACCACTAGTTTGATGACGGCACTCGTGAGTGGATCACTGCTCTGGGTGGACAGGTGGATGAGCCTGCGGACAGATCTTCGTGCTCCTAGTTGGTGTTCTGCATGAGGCAGCCAGAGAGATGCCACGAGTGACTAGATCGCACTCCTATGGGAGCATCAAACAGACTCCAGTTAGCTGACTGGTGAGAAGAGCTCAAGAGAGGAATAGATCGAGTAGATGCACAGAATCTCTTACCCAGAGTAGGGGAATTGAGGACCAGAGAACATAGGTTCAAGGTGAAGGGGGAAAGATTTAATAGGAATATGAGGGGTAATTTTTTCACACAAAGGGTAGTGGGTGTATGGAACAAGCTGCCAGATGAGGTAGTTGAGGCTGGGACTATCCCAAACAGTTGGACAGATACATAGATAGGACAGGTTTGGAGGGATATGGACCAAGCGCAGGCAGGTTGGACTAGTGTAGCTGGGTCGTGCTGGCCAGTGTGGGCAGGTTGGGCCACAGGGCCTGTTTCCACAGTGTATCACTCTGTGAATCTATGACTCTAAGAGTTAAGACAGCAGCGACCAGACTCCTATGGCTTGGGGGTCTCCCAGTGGCTTATAACTGGGTCTGGAGGTTGATGTAAGAGTGGAATAGCCTGAGGATTGTGACCCAGTTCATCAGTGCAGGTTCAGCCCACTGATGTCCTTCAATAGACAATAGACAATAGGTGCAGGAGGAGGCCATTCGGCCCTTCGAGCCAGCACCGCCATTCAATGTGATCATGGCTCTTTAACCATTCCTCTTTAACCACACCACAGTCTTCAAAGGCAGCACACATGCCCATGGTCCTCAGTAAACCATCTCTCAACTGCTCCTTCTCTAGGCCCTGATCAGCAATCTGAAGTCAGCTCTTGTCAGACAAGAGCTTCCTGTAAGTTTTCGGGGATATCTCCATGGAGTCAAATGACCCAGCCTTCTGACAGCCAGCCTCCAATCACACAAGGGCACATGACTTAGTGCAAAGAGCAAAGTTGGGACTACAAAAAGAGTGTTCTGATTTTCTGTTATTGTATCATTAAGTATGATTTTGTTGTCGATGAGCCTCAAGGCACTAATATTGTCCAAATGCATTTTCATTCAGTGTAATTAGCATACATTATCATGCAGGGTGAGATTGTACTACGGTGGCAGCTTTCGGCAGTGCTGCTGGTTCTGCCAAGCCTCACTTAAAAGGTTTGCTGAACTCGTATATATCGTGCCTACACACCATCATTAAACCTTGAATGTTGAAGTATGTGGAGTGAAGCTTTCCTCTTAAAAAACGTCGCCTCTCTGTAGCGGAGCTGATGATAGTGAAATAATTAGACTCACATCAGAGTCATCACGTTACTCTGGCAATGATTGCGTGTGACCGCTGGTGTGAATTTGATCACTATCTTGTCCCTTCTCTCGGAGTCCCCAAGCCATCTAACCACACCCCAACTTGCCGTTACATGGAGTCGCATAATGTGGTGCAAGAGTATGAGATAAAAGTGATGGCTTGTCCAGGAGAGCCTGAAACTACACTGATCAGCAATGCTTTACCACCAAGACTTCATCAGCTGTGCCTTATTGTGGACCTGGAACTTCAGTTTACGTCTCATAAGGTCATAAGGAATAGGAGAAGAATTAGGCCATTCGGCCTATCAAGTCTACTCCGCCATTCAATCATGGCTGATCAATTTCTCCCTCCTAACCCCATTCTCCTGCCTTCTCTCAATTAAATATTCTCTCATTAAATATTTTGAATTGGTAAGTGATTGCAGCTTTTATTGGCTTCTGGTATTAACCTGTTACTGCATTTCACTGTTCACTCATGATAATCTGATCAATATGTTGTCAATGCAAAGCTCATAGGTGCCATTACTGCAAAGCTCAATAGTCATTGCCAGTGTTATCTAACTGTTCAAAGGGTACAAATCCTCGAGCAATGTTTATGACTACAAAGTGGAGCAGATCCGAAAAAGATGTAATATGTGGGGAGGTCATCATTGGTTAGGCAAATGCCACTGACTGAGAAATACAGAGTTTTTGAACTGTCCTTTGATGTAATAGGATGAGGAAATTGCTCATGGAAGTGCTACAATCAGTGCAAATGGTGGTGAATACTGGCTTCTCCATTCAGCTGTGAGAGAGGCTGTAGAAGCTCAACACTGTTTGGAGGATACCTGCTTTCTATTACCGCCTGCCCTCCAGTCTTTTCCTCATGGATTGCCGGGGCTCCTTTCTTCTCTTCCTCCGACACTGGCCCTAGTCTTCCATTGGCAGTGCGTGCAGTGTTAAAGCAGTTAACATTTTGGGGTGCACCGTAGGGCAGCAGACAGAAAAATCCTATCATCAGTTCAACTGTGGGCTTCTCACTAGTGTTTTCACTTACTGCATCTGGATTTGGTTGCTGTATTTGGTGATGGCACTGGTGTGAGTTGTTGTCGACCCCCACAATCCATCCTTGTGAGCAGACTGCCATGAGACCATCACTGGGTAGTCACTGGCTTAGAAGGAGAGGAATTGCCAAAAGTGTTCAGGAAAGTTTTCTCAAGCAATATACAGGGTCGTACTACTTAGAGGGTCCTATAAGGGAGAAGGCAAAGCTTAATCCACTCTTAGTTAATTGAGAAATGGAAGTGACTAAAGTGTCAGTGGGAAAGCCTTTTGAAACCAGTGACCACAGTTCTATTAGATTTAAATGAGTTATGGATAAAGACATGACGGGCCCACAAGTTAAAATTCTGAATCGGGGCAAAGCCAACTTTGATGATATAGACAGGAACTTGCCGAAGTTGATTGGAGTAGGTTGCTTGCAGGCAAAGCAACAGAAGGAAAATAGGATGTTTTAAAAGTGTGATGACAAGGGTTCAAGGCATGCATGTTCCTTGTAGATTGAAGGGCAAGCTGGGAATAAGGAAGCCTAGATGACAAGAGAAATTGAGGCTCTGGTCAGGAAAAATAATGAGGCATGGGACAGATATCGGCAGCCAGGATTGTGTACCTTAAGAGGAGTTTTGGGAACGAAGGAGCATACTTAAGAAGGGATCAAAAGGGCAACAGGGGGAAGGAGATAGCTCTGGCAAATAATATTAAGGAGAATCCAGAGATTTCATAAATACATTATGGGAAAGAGGGTAACTAGAGGGAGAATAGGGCCAAAGCTGTCATCTCTGGGTGGAGCTTCAGAAGCCGGGCAATGAGCTCAATGAGTATTTGTCCTCTTTTTTTAACGTAGAAACTGGAGAACTTGGGACAGTTAATGGAGATGTCTTGAGGACAGTTGATATTATGGTTGATGTGCTGGATATCTTAAGGTGTATGAAAGTAGATACATCTCCCAGGTCTGATCAGATTATTTCTGAGGACACTGAGGGAAGCGAGAGAAGAAAATGCAGGTGTCTGCCTGAGAGATATGAATCATCATTAGACATGGGTGAGGTACTGCTAATGTTGTACCTTTATTTAAGAAGGCCTGTAAGGATATCCCTGGGAACTATAGACTAGTGAGCCTAACATCTCTGGTCAGCAAATTACTGGAGAGTATTCTGAAGGATAGGATAGATATACATTTGGATAGTGGAGTGCACGGGATGGATATAGAATGTAGTCGGAGAGAGTAAAACTGGCGGGAGAACTGGGAAGGGGAGGGGATGGAGAGAGAGGGAAAGGAAGGTTTGTTTGAAGTTAGAGAAGTCAATGTTCATTCCACTGGGGTGTAAGCTACCCAAGCGAAATATGAGGTGCTGTTCCTCCAATTTGCGCTGGGCCTCACTCTGACAATGGAAGAGGCCCAGGACAGAAAAGTCAGATTAGGAATGAGAGGGGGAGTTAAAATGCAAATATAAAATCCATTGTTAGAGTGAGGCCCAGTGCAAATTGGAAAGCACTTTCAATCCCTCTCCCATTCCCAGTGTACATTCTATCTCTGTCCCGTCCACCACCCTGACATCAGTCTGAAGAAGGGTCTCAACCCGAAACATCACCCACTCCTTCTCTCCAGAGATGCTGCCTGTCCCGCTGAGTTAATCCAGCATTTTGCGTCTACCTTCGATTTAAACCACCATCTGCAGTTCTTTCCTGTACATTTGGATAGACAGGGACTGATTAGGGATAGTAGCATGGTTTGGTATGTGGGAGATTTTGTCTTACGAAATCTGATTGCGTTTTTATCCAAAAGGCTGTCAAGGACAAAGCTGTCAACGTTGTCCAAATAAACTTCAGCAAAGCATTCACTAAGGTTTCGCATGGTAGGTTGTTCTGGAAGGTTAGATTGCTAGTTAACTGGATAGAGAATTAGCTTCATGGAATGGTGATGGTGCAAAGTTGCTTCTCAGACTAGAGGCTTGTGATTACTGGTGTGCCTCAGGGATCGATGCTGAACCGGATACTGTTTTTAACCTATATCAATGTTTTGGATGAGAAGGTACAAGGGAAGATTAGCAAGTTTGCAGATGATACAAAAGTGGGTGGTCTTGCACATAGTGAAGATGGTTGTTAAAAATTGCAGCAGGATCTTGATCGGTTGGCCAAATGGGATGTGGAAGGAATTTAATATAGAGAAATGTGAGGTGTTGCATTTTGGGAAGTCCAACATGGGCAGGACTTACACAGTGAATGGTAGGGCTATGGAGAGTGTTGTAAAGCAGAGGGATCTAGGAGTGCAGGTGCATGGATCCTTGAAGGTGGAGTCACAGATGGATAGGGTTTTATGGCATATTGGCCTTCATCAGTCAGAGTATTGCGTACGGAAGTTGGGAGATCAAATTGCAGTTATATAAGACGTTGGTGTGGCCGTATTTAATGAATTGTGTTCACTTCTGGGCACCATGTTTTTGGAAAGAGGTCCAGCTGGAAATGTTACAGATATTTATGAGGATGTTGCCATGATCGAGGGTCTGAGCTAAAGGGAGAGGTTGGGTAAGCTGGGAATCTATTCCTCAGAGCGCGAGGATAAGGGGTGATCTTATAGAGGTGTATAAAATCATGAGGAATAAATCGGGTAGATGCACAGAGTCTCTTGCCCACAGTAGATGAATCGAACACCAGAGGACATAGGTTTCAGGTGAAGGGGAAAAGATTTAATAGTAATCTGAAGGGTAACCTTTTCACACAAAGGGTGATGGGTGTGTGGAACAAGCTGCCAGAGGAGGTAGTTGAGACAGGGACTATCCCAACATTTAAAAAACAGTTAGACAGGTGCATGGATAGGACAGGTCTGGAGGGATATGGGCCAAATGCAGGCAGGTGGGACTCGTGTAGCTGGGACATATTGGCCGGTGTGGGCAAGTTGGGCCGAAGTGTCTGTTTCCACGCTGTGTGACTCTATGACTCTATAACTTAGTGGAAACCCATGTGGACACAGAGAGAACATGCAAACTCATCACTGACAGCACCTGAGATCAGGATCAAACCCAGGTTTCCAGTGCTGTGAGACAGGAGCTCTACCAGTTCAATTACTGTGAAGATGGTTATAGAAAATTACAGCAGGATCTTGATCAGCTGGGTAAGTGGTCTGAGGAACAGCTAATAGAAATCAATAATAATAATAATAATAATCCATTTATTTTATATAGCGCCTTATCACATGCTCAAAGCGCTTTACAAAAACAATTAACATAGAAACAAACAGACAAACTATCCTGACGGAAAAGCGGCGAATACTCAACGCCAGCGTCCTCTCATGTCAGGGTCCGGCAGTAGACATTAAAAAGCACAAGACACACAGATATAATTTTTTACACAAAACAGCCATCACAGTGATTGCTCTAGGCACACCCTCACTGTGATGGAAGGCAAAGTCTTATCTCCTCCTCATTCTTCTCCCGTGGTGCCACGAGGTGATCGAGGCTCCCAACTTTTTGAAGCCCCCACCGGGCGATGGAAAGTCCCAGGGCCGAGCCGAGCCGAGCAGGCCGATGAAAGTCCTGAGCCCCCACCGGGCGATGGAAAGTGCTGCGGCCGAGCCACGCAGGGCGATGAAAGTCCTGAGCCCCCACTGGGCGATGGAAAGTCCCAGGGCCGAGCCGAGCAGGCCGATGAAAGTCCTGAGCCCCCACCGGGCGATGTAAAGTGCTGCGGCCGAGCCACGCAGGGCGATGAAGGGCCTGCGGGCGGGTTGATCGAACCTCGCGCTTCGGGGCGGTCGAAGCTGCTACGGCTGGAGCTCCCAAAAGCCGGTCGCCAGCCAGGGACCTGCGAGCTCCCGATGTTGCGGTCTGCAGGGCCCACGGCCGAAGCCTCCGAGATGGTAAGTCCAGGCCCTGCGACCGGAGTCTTTGGGGTCGATCCCAGCTGGAGGCCGCCGACTCCACGATGTTAGGCCGTAGCGCGAACGGAGATACGACACGGTAAATCTCCGTTGAGGAGGAGATTTGAAAAAAAGGTTTCCCCCAACCCCCCCACCACCCCCCTACATACACAGAATTAAAAATAAAACAAAACGTACATTTAACAACGACAATGACAAAAAACCAAAAAAACCGGAGAGACTGCCGGTGAGCCGCAGCTGCAGAACACAGCCACGCCCCCAAAAACAGCTAATAGAAATCAATGCAGATAAGTGTTGCATTATGGGAATTCAAACCAGGTCATGACCTTCACAATGAATGACAGGGCCCTGAGGAGTGGTGTCGAGCAGAAGGATCTAGGAGTGCAGGTACTTAGTTCCGTGAAAGTACATCACAGATAGATAGGGTGTTCCAGAAGGTTTTTGGTTTATTGACCTCCATTATCAAGGTAAATTGGGATGATATGTTACAGTTGCACATGACATTTGTGAGGCCGCACTTGGAGTATTGTGTTCAATTTTGGTCACCTTGTTTTTTGAAGGATATTGTTAACATGGAAAGAGTGCACAGAAAATTTACAAGGATGTTGCCAGGACTCGAAGGCATGAGCTATAGGGAGAGGTTGGGCGGGCTAGGACTTTATTCCTTGGAGCTCAGGAGGCTGAGGGATGATCTTATGGAGGTGTATAAAATCATGAGGGAAATAGATAGGGTGAACGCTCAGAGTCTTTTATCCAGAGTAAGGGAATCAAGAAGACATAAGAATAAGATGAGAAGGTAAAGATTTAATGGGGACATGAGGAGCAACTTTCACACATGTGGTGAAAAGCAGTTTCACATGGCTGGTGGGTGTATGGAACAAGCTGCTATAGGAGCTGGTTGAGGCAGCTACAACAACATTTAAAAGACATTTGGGCAGGTATATGGATAAGAATGGTTTAGAGGGATATGCCCCAAATGCAGGTAGGTGAGGCATGAGTAGATGGGGCACCTTAGCTGACATGGACGTTGGGCTGAAGGGCCTGTTTTCATGCTGTATGACTCCAAGCCAAGCAAAGCACGCCCAGCAAGCTGTAACTCACTCTGTGCAAGGTGTTTGAGCAACCTGTGGTCAGTTGCGAAACTGCCCAGATGGTTCTCCCGGCTGGTGGATGTCCCTTTAAATGGCGGGAGATGCAATAGACTAGCACATTGTGCTCTAGCTTGAGTGAGACTGTACAACGACAGCCACAGAGTAGAGCTCGGAACTCCAACCTAGATTGGCACAGGCGGAAATGGGCGTTGTGTAAATACTCACTTCATTAGGGCGATGCCTGATGCCAAGAAAAGGTCAGACTAGTTAACATAGTCCTGACTGGTGATACCTGCTCCAGTTTTGTAGTTGGTGTTTCCACCCAAAAATGATCACAACTATGGTTTACTTAGGATAAAATTAAAACTGAAAAACATAACCTTAAAAGGCACAATGTTACACAGACCAATTTCCAGTCCCATGTTGCATAGAAGCACATAGACCCTAGCAACAGTATAACAGGCCATACGGCCCATCTGGTCCATGCTAGTATTTATGTTCCATATAAGCCTCTTACAGCCATCTTAGTTCAACAATAAATCCTTCTATTCATTGCTGCCTCATTATCCAGGTGCCCCTCAAATGAACAAAAGTTGTTCATCCCAATTAGTCCAAGTGCCAATGGAAACAAGGAACTGCAGATGCTGGCTTATAAAAAAAGACGTAAAGTGCTGGAGTAACTGCGGGTCAGGCAGAGAACATGGATAGATGAAGTTTCGGTTTGGCACCCTTCTTCAAACTGATTGGGTTGAGGGTGGGGTGGGGGTTGGGGGGCTGGGGATGAAAGCTGGAAGACAGGTATGGCAAGGCAAAGATTGGCAAGTGGATACAGGTGAGAGGGGTTTTTGACCCAAGATTCCTCTGCACATCAATACTATTAAAGGTCTTTCGATCAATTGTGTATCATCTTCTTTCATTGACCTCCCAAAGTTCAACACCTCACATTTGCTCAGATTAAACCATCTGCCATGGAGGAGGTGGGACAAATATAGGATGTAGTAGGAGACAGGAAGACAGTGGGGGAACTGGGAAGGGGGAGGGGAAAGAGAGGGACAGAGGAACTATCTGAAGTCCCACTGTCTTCCTGTCTCCTACTGCATCCTATCTTTGTCCCGCCCCCTCCCCTGTCATCAGTCTGAAGAAGGGTCTCAACCCGAAACGTCACCCATTCCTTCTCTCCTGAGATGCTGTCTGACCCGCTGAGTTACTCCAGCATTTTGTGTCTACCTTACATTTATATCCAAGACATGTATATATATCACAAACGACAGGTCCCAGCACAGATCTCTGTGGAACTCCACTAGTCACAGACCTATAGCCAGTAGGTAATGCCGTTCCACCATAACCCCCTGTCTTCTATAAGTAAGCCAGTTCTGAATCCATGTGACCAAGTCGCTGTAAATCCCATTCATCTTAATCTTCTGGATTGGCCTACCATAGGGGACTTTATTAAATGCCTTACTAAAATCTATGTAGATAACATCCATCACCCTACCCATATCAATCACCTATGTAGACCACATCACCACTCCACCCTCATCAGTCACCTCTGCCCTGCCCTCATCCATCACCAAGAACAGAATGGAACTGTATCTGTTTGGATGTTTATATTGATCAAGTGAAGAGCAACACGGGTCTAAACATCACCAAATAATGTTGATACTGTATCTGTAAGAGGTGATCTCAGTGCCTGACCTCACCCAGTGAAATATGGGATGTTACTAAATAAGCCAAGACTTGCTTGGACCACAAATATTGTTGTGTTGCAGCTACGGTGCTTGTCAACTGACTCATCAGCCAGTATCACACACACTAAAAGGGAGGAGTGGGTCACACTCTCATTGGATAGAAGGAAAAGTTACAAGAACGAGAAACTAAAAAAAAAGTGGTCAGGAAACGTCGAGGGTGGTTGTCTCTGGTCTGTTACCTGTACCTCGTGCTGGTGAGGGCAGGAACAGAGAGATCGGGGATATGAATGTATGGCTGAGGGGCTGGTGCAGGGAGCAGGGATTTAGCTTTCTAGACCACTGGGATCTCTACTGGGGTTGGGGGTGACCTGTACAAAAGGTACGGGTTGCACCTTAACAGCAGGGGGACCAACATTCTGGCAGGTAGGTTTGCTAGTGCTACACGTGTGGCTTTAAACTAAGTAGTGGGGGGGGGAGGGGTTGACAAATTGGGAATATGAAGATGGAGTTAAAGGGGAAGCAAGTACAGGAGAAATTGCAAAGGACTGTTGAATAAATGGGAAGGGAAGTTCTAGATGGGATAAGAGAGTAAGGTCAGGGCCAATTGTGAGAGGGGAGGTAAATACCGAAGTTAAAGTGTTGTATTTAAATGCGCGAAGTATAAAAAATAAAGTGGATAAGCTTGAGGCTCAGTTAGACATTGGCAAGTGTGATGTTGTGGGAATCACTGAGACATGGCTACAAGAGGACCAGGGCTGGGAACTGAATATTCAGGGGTACACAACGTATAGAAAAGACAGACAGGTGGGCAGAGGGGGTGGGGTCGCTCTGTTGGTGAGGAATGATATTCACTCCCTTGCAAGGGGTGACATAGAATTAGATGTAGAATCAGTATGGATAGAAATGAGGAATTCTAAGGGTAAAAAGACCCTAATGGGAGTTATCTACAGGCCCCCAAACAATAGCCTCGACATAGGGTGCCAGTTGAATCAAGAGCTAAAATTGGCATGTCGCAGATGTAATGCTACAGAAGCAGGGGAATTTATTATGGGGAACATGGAAATGGCAGACGAGTTGAACCGGTACTTTGGATCTGTCTTCACTAAGGAAGATACAAACAATCTCTCAGATGTTCTAGTGGCCAGAGATCCTAGTTTGACAGAGGAATTGAAGGAGATTCACATTAGGCAGGAAATGGTGTTGGGTAGACTGATGGGACTGAAGGCTGATAAATCCTCAGGGCCTGATGGTCTGCATCCCAGGGTACTTAAGGAGGTGGCTCTAGAAATTGTGGACGCATTGGTGATCATTTTCCAATGTTCTATAGATTCCGGGTCAGTTCCTGTGGATTGGAGGGTAGCTAATGTTATCCCACTTTTTAAGAAAGGAGGGAGAGATGAAAACGGGAAATTATAGACCAGTTAGTCTTACATAGTGGTGGGGAAGATGCTGGAGTCAATTATAAAAGACGAAATTGCGGAGCATTTGGATAGCAATAACAGGATCGTTCCGAGTCAGCATGGATTTACGAAGGGGAAATCAAGCTTGACTAATCTTCTGGAATTTTTTGAGGATGTAACTAGGAAAATTGACAGGGGGATGTGGTGTACCTTGACTTTCAGAAAGCCTTCGACAAGGTCCCACATAGGAGATTAGTGGGCAAAATTAGAGCACATGGTATTGGGGGTAGGGTACTGACATGGATAGAAAATTGGTTGGCAGACAGAAAGCAAAGAGTGGGGATAAATGGGTCCCTTTCAGAATGGCAGGCAGTGATTAGTGGGGTACCGCAAGGCTCGGTGCTGGGACCGCAGCTATTTACAATATACATTAATGACTTGGATGAAGGGATTAAAAGTACCTTTAGCAAATTTGCAGATGATACAAAGCTGGGTGGTAGTGTGAACTGTGAGGAAGATGCTATGAGGTTGCAGGGTAACTTGGACAGGTTGTGTGAGAGGACGGATGCATGGCAGATGCAGTTTAATGTGGATAAGTGTGAGGTTATCCACTTTGGTGGTAAGAATAGCAAGGCAGATTATTATCTGAATGGTGTCAAGTTAGGAAAAGAGGACGTACAACGAGATCTTGGTGTCCTAGTGCATCAGTCAATGAAAGGAAGCATGCAGGTACAGCAGGCAGTGAAGAAAGCCAATGGCATGTTGGCCTTCATAACAAGAGGAGTTGAGTATAGGAGCAAAGAGGTCCTTCTGCAGTTGTACAGGGCCCTAGTGAGACCGCACCTGGAGTACTGTGTGCAGTTTTGGTCTCCAAATTTGAGGAAGGATATTCTTGCTATTGAGGGCGTGCAGCGTAGGTTTACTAGGTTAATTCCCGGAATGGCGGGACTGTCCTATGTTGAAAGACTGGAGCAATTAGACTTGTATACACCGGAATTTAGAAGGATGAGGGGGGATCTTATTGAAACATATAAGATAATTAGGGGATTGGACACATTAGAGGCAGTAAACATGTTCCCAATGTTGGGGGAGTCCAGAACAAGGGGCCACAGTTTAAGAATAAGGGGTAGGCCATTTAGAACGGAGATGAGGAAGAACTTTTTCAGTCAGAGAGTGGTGAAGGTGTGGAGATCTTATCGAAACATATAAGATTATTAATGGGTTGGACATGTTAGAGGCAGGAAACATGTTCCCAATGTTGGGGGAGTCCAGAACTAATTTAAGAGTAAGGGGTAGGCCATTTAGAACGGAGATGAGGAAAAACTTTTTCAGTCAGAGTTCTAAATTGTGGAATTCTCTGCCTCAGAAGGCAGTGGAGGCCAATTCTCTGAATGCATTCATGAGCTAGATAGAGCTCTTAAGGATAGCGGAGTCAGGGGGTATGGGGAGAAGGCAGGAACGGGATACTGATTAAGAATGATCAGCCATGATCACATTGAATGGTGGTGCTGGCTCGAAGATCCGAATAGCCTACTCCTGCACATATTGTCTATTGTCTATTGTCTAATGCCAGAAACGCTCAGGGACAGGTATTGACTGTGGAAATGGAAACAGGGATAATGCTGCAGCTCAATGACGCTTTGAAAGGGCCGGGAACAAGAGAAATGAAACTAGTTTTAAGTTGCAAAGAGGGTTGGGCGAGATGTCAGAACAAGGAGTGAGGCAAGGGTTTTCCAGAAAAAATTCAAGCAGTTGAACTTCTGGGAAATTCAAATCGACAGGTAATTGACAGGACAGGACTTGAACCAATCTGTGCATGTACCCACCTTCTGAAGAAGAAGGATTTGCATTTGCATTTACACTGTACTTTTCTGAACCACAAGACTTTCTTAAAACACTGGAGGCATGTTGAATTGCAGGCAATGTGTAGTGTGGCAACATTAGTGTCAGTTTATGAATTATAAGTTCCTATGAAAGCAATGAGATAGATATCCAAATAACCAACTGGCAGGTTTTGATTAATAAGGAAACCAGAGCTAACTATTCTGCCCTTCTCCCCAACACTGCCTATGGATCCTGACTTAGGGTGCTGTCTGTACGAAGTTTGTACATTCACCCCATGTGTCCCTGGAGTGTTCTGGTTTCCTCCCACACTCCAAAGACATTATGTGCAGGTTTGTAGGCTAATTGGCTTTGCTAAAGATTGTAAATTGTCCTGAGTGCGTAGAATAGTGTTGGCGTATGGGAATTGCTGGTCGGCGCGGACTCGGTGGGCAGAAGGGCCTGTTTCTGCACTGTACCTCTAAATCTATCTATATATTACCAAAACTATATATATATATGTATATATATATATATATATATATATATATATATATATATATATATACACACAATATTTTAACACCACCTTAATCACCATTGTCCTGTGGTTCAAATGGTTGTTATATTTTAGAAGTTTTTCACTTTTTTAACTTTAAAAATCATCTTTTTAGTTTAAAAAAAGTACTTTTCCATTTTTCCTGGCCACCAGCCGCTTTCAACGTCACAATGGGACCTGCCCGAGTGATGGGAGAGGCAGCCAATGAGGTGGGGGGAAGCCACGATGGCCGCCAGGGGCGGGACCTGCCAGAGTGGCAGCTAATGATGGGGGGTGCTGAGGCGACGAGCTGCCGCTGCCACTGAGCCGTCGAGCTCAAACTTTAATAAATGCGTGCCCAACCCCCCCCCCCCCCCCCCACCAGGTGGACCGGCGCCCGTCCTGGCGTGCCCCACGCCTGACCTTCCTCCTGTGGTGCAACACGGCGGCAGAGGGGGTCCACGGATCGTTAGTTGGGGGAGGGTTGCCGGGCCTGCAGGAGAGGCTTGCACTCAACGGGGGTTGCCGCGCCCGCAGGAGAGGTTTGCACGGAGGGATGCCGGGCCCGCAGGAGAAATTTAAAAATCACTTTTAAACTTTAATACTTACGTAAGAAGCCCGCCGATCACTTTTTAAACTTTAATACTTACGTAAGATGGCCGCCGCATCCGTGCGTGCGCAGTTGGGGAGGGTTGCCACGCGGAGAGGGGTGGGACCCACACATGTGACGGGAGTGGCGGCCAATGAGGGGGGGGCTGAGGAGCGCTCTCCTGCTGCTGGCTGCAGGAGAGGTTTGCACGGAGATTTGAACCCAACGGGTCCACGCCCGTCTAATATATATGTTACGAAAACTCTCATCTTGTCTGTTTGTTTATTTGTGCGTACCCAAAATACAGCCAAAACGGTACACGATAGTGCAACAATTTTAGGCCCACCCTACTCACCTGCGGTCTCGATTGATCAAGTTTTGTTACATTTTAAAAGCAATTAACTTTAATAAATGCACTCCCCCACCCCCCCCCCCCCCCCCCGGCCCCCACCGGCGCCCATCCTAGCATGCCCCGCGCCTGACCTTCCTCCCATGGTGCAGCATGGTGGCAGAGTAAAAAAAGGTGGCCGCTGGCAGGACGAACATGCCGCAGTGCCTTGCGGATGCTCTCCTGCTGCTGGCCGTCGCGATGGCCGCCCGGGGCCTGGGTGAGTTGCTTCCTCTCCCCTTTTCACTCCACCCTCACCTGCCCCTGGCCCCGGGGGGAGACTCCGCATCCGGCAACGGGTCCACGGGTCGTCAGTGGGGGAGGGTTGCCGGGCCCGCAGGAGAGGTTTGGACCCAACAGGTCCATGCCCGCCTAGTTAAAACTAAAATCTAGCACAGGAACACTGAAAGATTGTGACATACACCTTTTCATCAGTGGGATTATGTTTTGAATCCAGGATGTGGGAATTCCCTTCATTTGTAGTGATGCAGTCAGCAGTCATTAGTTTGTTTTTCCTGAGGATAATTGTCAGCAGTCTCTGATTTAAAGGTACATCGTGGTAACAAACTAGTTGGACTGTTGAGCTGCCTTTGCTTCTTGTTTGCAACTTGTCAAATTGCGTTAAATTTTAGTCACCCTGCTCCAAGAATGAAGCCTTAAGATAGAAAAAGTGCAGAAAAGATTTACGAGGATGTTGCCAGGCCTTGGGGACCTGAGCTATAGGGGGAGACTTTAATCCTTGGTGTGAAAGAGGCTTCGCAGAAGATTTTACAGAGATGTATAAAATCATGAGAATAGATTGGGTGAATGCACAGAACCTGTTTTCTGGTGTAAAGCAACCTAGAACAAGAGGGCATAGTTTTAAGGTGAGAGGTGAAAGTTTTAATAGAAACCCGAGGGGCAATGTTTTCATACCGAAGGTGGTGAGTATGTGGAACAAGTAGTTAAGGCAGATACTATGACATTATTTAAAAGTCATTTATGCAGGTACATGGATAGGAAAGGTTCAGAGGGATATGGGCCAAACCTAGGCAAAGAGGACTGGTTTAGATGGGGCATTTTGGTTGGCATGAATGAGTTGGGCCGAAGGGCCTGTTTCTGTACTGGATGACTAACTCCTTTTGCTGCTCTTGTTGTCATTGTTCACTGTTTTAAAAAAATTTTTTTTTAGAGATACAGCGCGGAAACAGGCCCTTCGGCCCACCGAGTCCGCACTGACCAGCAATCCCCGCACATTAACACAATCCTACACACACTAAGGACAATTTACATTTATACCATGCCAATTAACCTCCAAACCTGTATGTCTTTGGAATGTGGGATGTAACCGCAGATCTCAGGGAAAACCTACGTGGTCATGGGGAGAACGTACAAACTCTGTACAGACAGCACCCATAGTCAGGATTGAACCTGGGTCTCTGGCGCTGCAAGCGCTGTAAGGCAGCAACTCTACCTCTGCGTCACCGGGCCCCACTT